>NC_142885.1:31096136-31399166 GCF_051225735.1 Oryctolagus cuniculus
AATAAATAGTATGAAGAAAAAAATCTTCCTCAACAGTTGAGACAAGGGCTCTTCAAAGTGAGCACATCTTAAAGTGTAAATTTCACTTCTAAAGATTAACTTTTAGGTGCTCTACTTGTTACCACAAATCAGGCTTATTTCATTAAGTATAATGTTTTCCAATTTCATTCATTGTTGCAAATGACAGGATTTCATTTTTTTACTGCTCTGTAATACTCTGTGGTGTACATATTGAATGGGTAAAAGTTCAAAGCATTCCCACTAAGATCTGGAACCAGACAAGGATGCTCACTCTCACCATTGCTATTCAGGATGAGGGTCAAGGTTAGTGCTAAGAGTTCATTCTGGAATTAATGTAAAGATTAGGATTAGTGCAAGGATGAAAGCTAGGAAGAGGGTAAGGATTTGTTTTAGAATAAGAGTTATAGGGGCTGGCATTGTGGCTCATTTGGCTAATCCTCTGCCTATGGTGCTGGCAGCCCATATGAGTGCCGGGTTCTAGTCCTTGTTGCTCCTCTTCCAGTCCAGCTCTCTGCTGTGGCCCAGGAAGGTAGTGGAGGATGGCCCAAGTGCTTGGGTGCCTGCACCCACGTGGGAGACCAGGAGGAAGCACCTGGCTCCTGGCTTTGGATCAGCATAGCTCCTGCTGTAGCGACCATTTGGGGCTGAACCACTGGAAGGAAGACCTTTCTCTCTATCTCTCTCTCACTGTCTAACTTTGCCTGTCAAATAAAAAAAAAGAATAAGAGTTATGAATATGGTTATGGTTAGGGATAGGGACAGAGCAGGATCAGGGTTAAAATTAGGTTTTGGTCTGTGGTTAAGATAGATGTTAGGCCAGCACCACAGCTCACTAGGCTAATCCTCCACGTTGCGGCACTGGCACACTGGGTTCTAGTCCCGGTTGGGACACCGGATTCTGTCCCAGTTGCCCCTCTTCCAGGCCAGCTCTCTGCTGTGGCCAGGGAGTGCAGTGGAGGATGGCCCAAGTTCTTGGGCCCTGCACCCCATGGGAGACCAGGAGAAGTATCTGGCTCCTGCCATTGGATCAGCATGGTGTGCTGGCTGCAGCAAGCCGGCCACGGAGGCAATTGGAGGGTGAACCAATGGTAAAAGGAAGACCTTTCTCTCTGTCTCTCTCTCTCTCTCACTGTCCACTCTGCCTGTCAAAAAAAAGAGATAGATGTTAAAGTTATTAACATTTTGATTACGTTTAGGATGAGTATTAGTGCTAGGTTTTTAGTTTAGTTTTAGCCTTATGGGTTAGATTTATTACTGTGGTAGCCTGGGTCAGGTTTGAATGAGATTTTGGTTTCTAGATAGATCTAGGGTAGGTGCTATGGTTTGGGTTAGGGTTAAACCTAACACTAATGCTAGGGTTTGCTTATATTTAGGGTTAGGGTTATAAGTAGGACTAGATTTATGCATAGTACTGGGGTTAGGGTTAGAGTTTGGTTTAGGTTGAATATGAGGGTTATGGCTAGAGCTAGGTTTTGTCGGAGGCTAGGGATTATGACTGTCTTTAGTGTTAGGGTTAGTGTTAGTATCACATTAGGTATAAATTTAGATTTGGGCTTAATGCTATGGCTATGGCTAGACCTAGTACTAGGTTTAGAGTCATTGTGAAAGCTAGGTCTAAGGTTAGGTCTAGGCTTTAGGATGAGGATTATTACTGGAAATAGGGTAGACTTTAGAGTTGTGTATAGGGCTAGGACTGGGGTAAAGCTTAGGGATCAATATAGGGTTAGCATTACTCCTAGGATTAGATTTACAACTATGGTTAGGACTGGTGATAGTTGTAGGCATCAAGCTAGGGTCAGAGGGCTAGGGTTAGTTTTATTAGCATTATGGGTAGAGGGAAGATAAATACTACTATTGGGTTTAGGATTTGGTTTAGTGTTGGCATTATGGCTAAGGTTAGGATTATGCCTACTATAACCCTATGAGTAGGTTTAGGAGTTGGGTTAAAGCCACTGATAAGGTTAGGTTTATGCTTTGCAACAGGTGTAGCATTGAAATTGAATCCATGATTATAATTAGGGCTAAGGCTACAGTTAGGGTTAGGGTTACTGTTCAAGCTATTGTAAATTCAAAACTAGTGATTAGAGTTAGGGTTGGGGCTAGAAATTAGCACTATTCTATGACTTTGGTGAGGTTCCGGGCTAGAGACAATGTTATGATTATGGTTAGAATTAGAGTTAGGGTCATTATTTGAAATGCAATTCAGATTATGTTTTGGGTCAGTGCTAAGGCTGTGGATAGGGGGCTGGCACTGTGGTGCAGCAGGTAAAGCCATCACCTGCAGTGCTGGCATCCCATATGGGCACTGGTTCTAGTCCTGGCTGCTCCATTTATGATCCAGCTCTCTGCTCTGGCCTGGGAAAGCAGTAGAAGATGGCCCAAGTACTTAGGCCCCTGCACCCATGTAGGAGAGAGACCTGAAAGAAGCTCCTGGCTCCTGGCTTCAGATTGCCAAATCTCTGGCCATTGAGGCCAATTTGGGAGTGAACCAGTGGATGGAAGACCTCTCTCTTTCTCTCTGCATCTCCTTCTCTCTCTGTGTATCTCTGACTTTCAAATAAGTAAATAAGAATCTTTTCTTTTAAAAAAGGCTGTGGTTAGGGTTTGGGTAAAGGTTAAGTATACATTTAGGGTTAGAGCTAGAGACCTGATTACAGCTAGATTGGGGTTGCAATGGAAATACAATTTGAAATACATTTAGTTTTAGAGTTAGGAATAGGTTAACACTGTGGTAAGTAATAGGATTACAATTGCAGTTAGGTTAAGGTAGGGCTAGTGTTAGATTAATGACTAGTGCTAGGGTTAGGTTAGGGAGTAGGATTAGTTTTATGGATAGTGGGTTGGATAGAGTTCTGTTATATATTATAACCTGTTATTGCTAGGATTTGGCCTACAACTAAGATTATATCTATTGCTATGGTGGTGTTAGAGTTAGTATTAGGTTTGGAGATAGGTTTGGAGTTAAGGTTAGAGTTAGGTGGCAACACTGTTGTGTAGCAGGTAAAAGTTGTTGCCTGTAGTGCTGACATCTCATATTGGCACTGTTTTGCATCCCAGCTGCTCCACTTTCTGATCCAGCTCTCTGTTGTGGTCTAGGAAAGCAGTAGAAAATGGTCCAGGTCCTTTGGCCCCTGCACTCATGTCGAAGACCCGGAATTGAAGAAGCTCATACCTCCTGGCTTCAGATCGGCCCAGCTCTGACCATTGCAGCCATTCAGGGAGTGAGCCAGCATATGGAACATTTCTCTCTCTCTCTCCCTGCCCCTGCTTCCCTGTAACTCTGTCTTTCAAATAAATAGATAAAGAAAAATTAGAATGGGGCTGGCACTATGGCTCACTTGGCTAATCCTCCGCCTGCAGCACTGGCATCCCATATGGGCACCAGGTTCTAGTCCCGGTTGCTCCTCTTCCAGTCTAGCTCTCTGCAGTGGCCTGGGAAGGCAGTGGAGGATGGCCCAAGTTCTTGGGCACCTGTACCCACATGGGAGGCCAGGGAGAAGCACCTGGCTCCTGGCTTCGAATCAGCATAGCTCTGGGTGTAGCAGCCATTTGGGGCATGAACCAATGGAAGGAAGACCTTTTTCTCTCTGTCTGTCAAATAAATTTTAAAAAATATTAGAGTAAATATTTGGGTTAAGACTAGGTTTGGGGCTAGGGATAGGCTTTGGCTTAGTGTTGTTGCTAGTGTTAAAGTTAGGGACATGATTTATGTCAAGGCTAGGCTAATGTCTAGGATAGAACTATTCTTAACAATACCAATGAAACTTGTGTTACAATTATTTATTGTTAGGGTTTCCACTGCTTCAAACACCATAACTGTTGTGCCTTAAGTACTTTCAAAAAGTAGAGTTAGTTTCTCATTTAGATCAGCAATGCCACAATGAATTTTCTGTTGATTGATTGCTTTAGGTACTGAGGCCTTCACAGGCAACACTGTGCTTAGTATGTAGATGTTTAATGTTTCAAATGTCATGTACATGAGCCACATTACAAAACCTATTGTGCCTGATGTCACTTCAAAGAATATTATTACTCAATAAGAACATTGTTGCTATACTGAGATTTCTGTATATGTTCATGGCTGCTTTAGGTATATAGGCTGCATTTAACAATACATATATCAACAATAAGTATATGAATGTTTCTAAAAATGCTGATTTTGTTGAAGATCTCTCTAGGTCTGGAGTTTATATCTAGTTTATTACAGGATTACAATATTAGTTTTCATTTTGTCTTAACACTAGCTGCGCTGAGTAAGCAATGTGATTCCAGTGCTTCAAATAGCATAAACATAAATTGTAACAGATACAGCTATTGTGCCTGAATTTATTTCAAAGAATAGAATTAACTACTCACATAGATTTTGATTGCTCCATTGATTTCTGTCTGTATTTGCTTTAGTTACACAGACCCTCAAATGCAATAAGTTTATACACTTAACCGTAGAGGAGAATTGAATGCTAATGGAAAGGAGTGTTTTCCCTCAATTTTTTGTCAAGGAGTGGAATTTATGCCAGTGTAGTAGAAGGGTTCATTAATTTACCTTGCCAACTCATGAGAAAGCTCAACATTAAATGTCCTTAGTAAGCACTGTGCTGTCCAGTAAAGAAATGTAATGTGCATGTGTTATACCAGAAAGATATGCTAAGTTTAAAGGTACTACAAAGAATGCAGTTAAATATACATTATGCCAGGCTTACAATTTTTGTTTTCCTAAAAATATTAAGTGAATTCCCTACTTTAAGTACATAGGCATCAATAATAAAACATTTCCAATGTTTCAAATGCAGAGTAGTTGAATCATACTTGAAAGAGTAGTGGTACCTGAAGTTACCAGAATTTATGTCTCAATTGGAACCCACTAGCAACACTGAGGTTTCTTTGTGGGTTCTTTGATCTCTCTCTCTCTCTCTCTCTCTCTCTCTCTTTCCTTTCTCTCTCTCTCTATTCATAAGTAATAATTGTACAAATGTCAGAATGCAGTTCATGTTGAGTGTTGATTCAAAGGAGTGATTTGCCTGAACTACTCTCAAGAAGTGGAGTGTATACCCTGTTTACACCTTGTTTAATATAAGCTTACAAAGTTTGGTTTCAATGCCAATTTAAGGGAATGCTTGCCTTAACCATATGAACACTTCAAATATGAAGACACAGACACATGTGGAATACTTGAAAGATGTGGTGTGGATGAAATTGGCATAATGAATTTGCAGTGCACATCAGGACACACTTACAAAATCATTTTTCTTGAAAAAGATTAACTGAATTCTCTTCTTTCACTACACAGTGGTTAATAAATAATACGTTTTCCATTATTCAAACATTGGTTAAATAAATCATACTTGAAAGTTCTATTGTGCCTTAAGTTATAATAGCAACAGGATTAGTTTCTCAATTTGAATACAGTAGATATATTCATTATTTTTGAATATTCATTAGTTGGCTTATGAATGAATATAAACTTTAATATGTGACAAGAACACAATCAAAGAATTAAGAGGAAATGAGTATTACTGGAAAACAGTGTTTTGCTTGAAGTTATCTAAAGGAATGAAGATTCTCCCCAGTGTAATACAAGCTGACACCATTATAATACACCATTAGTATTTCACGCTGAAGTAAGGGAATGCTTAACACTGCATACACTTAGCATTGGGCTTTCCATATGAAAATACACTGTATGTAATACATTAAAGACACATTATATGAACTTGGCACTGGAAGACAGTTGCAACACACACCCAAGAAAGTTGCCTTTCCTGGATAAGATAACTTTAATCTCTGTTATCTGCACAGGCCTTCATATTCAAAATATTTTAATATGTTTTTAATGATTGACACATAAAGTAGATGAATTGTACATAAAAGAGCTATTGTGCCTGCAATTATAAAAGAAATAGAGTTTATTTCTCAAATAGAGCATCGTTGCTGCATTGTGTTTTCTCTGTTCCTTGTGTGCTTTACTTACAGATACCTTCATAAGCAAATACACCCACTAATATGAGAATGTAAGCAAAATGAATGTTACTGGAAAAGGCTATAATTCCTTGAATTTACCTGAAGAAAAGGGATTTGTACAGATTTTATTATATGCTTGCTTTATACTTCCAGGAAATCATAATTGAATTCCTGACTCAGCTCTAGTTTGCTTAATAACCACTGTATTTTCAAGAATGAGAATATCATATACTTGAGCACTACCTGAAGGAACTCTTACATTTGAATCTGGGTCAAGGAATGGATTTGAGATACACATTAGTACAGAATTACAATGCTGATCTTTCTAGGAATGTTAACTACATTCCTTTAATAGTATATGTTGTAATCAGCAATCCATTTTTAATTCTTCAAACATGGAAGAATTATACTTCAAAGAACAGCGGTGCTAGAAGGTATCAACAGGACAAGACTTCATGTCTAAACCAGAATATTTGAATATTCTGGTTCTCTCTCTCTCTCTCTCTCTCTATCTAGTGTGTGTGTGTATATATGTGTGTGTATATATGTATATATACATACATCTATATATTCAGGATATACAAATTTCATGTTTTTCATATATACAGACTTAGAAACATACTACTTGTCACCCTATGACTCTTCTTGCCATGCTTTCACCCTTGTTCTTCATCCCTCTCCTATTACCACTCTTAATATTTACAAAGATCTATTTTCAATTTACTTTATTCTCGTAAGATTAACCCTACACTAAGTAAAGAATTCAACAAAGTATGATGAAAAAAGCACTGTTCCTCAACAGTAGAGACAAAGGATACAAATATTCCTTAAATCTCAAAATGTGCATTTCTCTGTAATACATTACATTTCAGATAGTTACTACAGATCAGGCAAAACATATGATACCTGTCTTTTGGAGACTGGCTTATTTCACTAAGTATGATGGTTTCCAGTTGCATCCATTTTTTTTTTGGTAGCAGGATTTCATTGTTTTTATGGCTGATTAGTATTCCATAGTCTCTCATATTAATATATATGATATATATGTATATATATGATTTATATATACATATATTTATATGGTATATATGATATATATCATATAAATTTCATAATATTTCATAATTTCTTTATCCATTCATCAACTGATCAATATCTGAGTTGATTAAATATCTTAGCTATTGTGAATTGCGCTACAATGAACATGCAGGTACAGATAATTCTTTCATATCCTGATTTCATTTTGTTTGGATAATTCCCAAGTGTGGAATTGCCAGGTCATATGGTAGATCTATTTTCAGATTTCTGAGGTATCTCCATACTGTGTTTTACAATGGCTGCAGTAGTTTACATTCCCACCAATAAGGGATTATTGTACCTTCTCCCCACATTCTCTCCAGCATTTATTGTTAATAGATATATGAGAGTCATTCTTACTGTGGTGAGGTGGAACCTCTTGGTGGCTTTGATTTGCATTTCCTTGTTGGATAATAATCCTGGGCATTTTTTTAAATATATCTGTCGGCCATTTGAATTTCATCTCTTGAAAAATGCCTGTTCAAGTCTTTTGCCCATTCTGTTTTTTTTAATATTTAATTATTTTTGTTTGAAAGTCATAGTTACACAGAGAGAAAAGGAGAGGCTGAGAGAGAGAGAGAGGTCCTCCATCCACTGGTTGATTCCCCAATCAGCCACAACAACTGGAGTTGCACCAATCTAAAGCCAGGAGCTTCCTCCAGGTACCTCTTGTGGATTCAGGGGCCCAAGGACTTGGACCATTCTCCACTGCCATCCCAGGCCACAGCAGAGAGCTGGACCGAAAGTGGAGTGGCCAGGACCCAAACTGCACCAACATGGGGTGCTGGCACTGCAGGCAGTGGCCCCACCTGTCATGCCACAGTGCTTGCCCCTGCCCATTTCTTTACTATATAGTTTGTTTTGTTGCTGTTGAGTTTCTTGACTTCTTTATAGATTCTGGATAATAATCTTTTATTAGTTTCATAGTTTGCAATTATTTTCTTCCATTCTGTCAGCTGCATATTCACATTACTGTTTCTTCTGCAGTTCAGAAGCCTCACAACTTAATGTAATCTCATTTGTCAATATTGGTTTTGATTGTCTGTGCTTCTTGGGTCTTTTCCAAGAAGCCTTTGCTTATGCAAATATCTTGCAGCAGTTCCCCAATGTTCTCCCATAATTTGATGGTTTTGGTTCATAGATTTAGGTCTTTGATCCTTGTTGGGTTCATTCTGATCTAAGGTATAATGTAGTAGTCTTTTTTCATACTTCTGCATGTGGAGATACAGTTTTCCAGGCACCACTTATTGAAGATACTGTCCTTTCTCCAGGGACTGATTTTAATTCCTTTGTCAAAGGTTAGTTGGCTGTAGATCTTTTAATTGAGTTTCTATTCTGTCCTGTTGTTCTACATGTCTATTTCTTGCAAGTACCAAGCTATCTAGATTATAAGTGTCTTGTAGTATGTCTTGAAATGTGGTATTGTGATACCTCCAGTTTTGTTTTTGTTATTTTGTGTCTAGTGTTTCCATATAAATTTCAGCTTTTTTTGTCTTAGAATAGTGTCATTGGTATTTTAATTAGGATAACAATGAATCTGCAATTTGATTTGGGTAGTATGAACATTTTGAAGATATGATATTAATTCTGCCAATTCATGAACATGGATGATTTTTTTCTATTTGTTTTGACTGCTGTATCTTTATTTAGTGTTTTATAATTTTAATCATATAGATCTTTGAATTCCTTGGTTTAATTTATTTTGAGGTATTTAATGTTTTGCAGTTTTTGTGTGTGGAATGGATCTTAGTTCATTTTCAGCCAAAACATTGTCCATGTAAACATAGGCTATTGCTTTTTGTGTGTCAATGTTATATCCTGTCAGTTTACCAAACTCCTTTATGAAGTCCAATAGTCTCATAGTGGAGTCTTTTGGTTTCCCTTAGGTAGCATCATGTCATCTGCAAATAGGGATAGTTTGATTTCCTCCATTCCAATTTGTAACATTTGATTTCTTTTTCTTGCCTAGTGACTCTGGCTAAACTTCTTGACTATAATGAATAGCAGTGGTGAGAGTGGCCATCCTTTTCTGGCTCTGGATCTTTGTTGGAATGCCTCCAACTTTCTGCATTCAATAAGATGCTATCTGTGGGTTTGAAATAAATTGCCGAGATTGATGAGAAATGTTGATTCTATAGCCAGTTTGCTTAAGGTTTTCATCATGAAAGGATGTTTTGTTTTATCAAATGCTTTCTTGCATATATTGAAATAATCATATGATTTTTATTCAGTTTGTTAATCTGATTTATCACATTTTTGATTTTCAAATTTTGAACCATTACTGCATACAGATACTTTCTCAAGGTGAATGCTATTTCTGATGTGTTGTTCTTAGCTGGTATTTTTGCTTCTGTGTTCATCAGGGATACCAGACTATAGTTCTCTTTCTCTGTTGTATCTTTTCCTGGTTTAGGAATTAGGGTGATGTTGGCTTCATAGAAATAGTTTGAGATGATTCTTTCCCTTTCAATTGTTTTGAATAATTTGAGAAACTATTGTAATTAGTTCATTAAATGTCTGGTAGAATTCAGTATGGAAGCCATTCTTGGACTGTTCTTTGTTGCGAGAGCCTTTATGACTAATTCAATCTCTGTCTGGATATTGGCTTGTTTAGGTTTCCTAATTCTTCATGACTCAGTTTATTAGATTGTGTGTGTCCAGAAATCTGTTTATCCTAGATTTTCCAATTTGTTGGCATATACTTCTTTATAAGTGATTCCTGATTATCATTTTTATTTCTGTGATATCTCTTGTTACATTTCCTTTTTCATCTCTTAGTCCAATAGTCTCATAGTGGAGTCTTTTGGTTTCCCTTAGGTAGCATCATGTCATCTGCAAATAGGGATAGTTTGATTTGGGTCTATCCCTCCCCCCCGTTTTGGTTAGTTTGCCCAATGATGCATCAACTTTATTTTTTTCAAGTAAATAACTCTTCATTTCATTGTTTTTATACTGCTTTTTGGTTTGAATTTTGATTACTTCTTCTCTAATTTTTATTTTTTCCTCCTATTAATTTTGGGTTTGGTTTGTTGTTTTTTTTACATCCTTAGATGCATTGATAGCTTATTTAATTAGTGCCTTCCCAAGCACCAATTGCTGTAATGTTTCCTCTTAACACTGCTTTTACTTTTACATATTGTTGATATGCTGTATTGCTATCCTCATTTGTTTATAGCATTTTTGTTTCTCTTTTATTTATTTTTTATTTTATATATTTTTAAAAGATTTATTTATTCACTTTTTTGAAAGGAAGAGTTACAGAGCAGCAGAGGCAGAGAGAGAGAGAGAGAGAGAGAGAGAGAGAGAGAGAAGGCTTTCATTCAATGGTTCACTCCCCCAAATGGCCACGATGGCCAGAGTTGGACTGGTGTGAAGCCAGGATCCATCCAGGAGCTTCTTCCGGGTCTTCCACATGGGTGCAGGGTCCCAAGCACTTCAACCATCCTCATTGATCTCCTTGGCTATTGTAGAGAGCTGGATCAGAAGTGGAAAAGCCAGGACTTGAACCAGCACCCACATAGGATGCTGACACTGCACACTATGCCATGGTGATGACCTGCTGTTTCTTTTTTGATTTCTTCTATGACCCACTGTTCTTTCCAGAGCATCTTGTTCAGTCTTCATGTGTTTATGTATGTTCTTGATATTCTTGAGATTTTAATTTCCAGTTTCATTCAGTTGTGGTCAGAAAAGTTTCATGATTTGTTTGATCATTTTGAATTTGCTGAGATTTACTTTATGGCCTAGCATATGATCTATCCTGGAGAAAGTTGCATGCCCTGATGAATAGAAAGTATATTCTGTACTATCTAATGAAATTTTCTATAGATACCAGTTAGGTCTTTTGGTCTACAGTGTAGATTAGCTCTGTTGTTTTTGTTGATTTTCTGTCTAGTTGATCTGTACATTGAAGGAGGTGGGGTGTTGAATTTCCTCATTATTATTGTATTGGAGTCCATGTCTCCCTTTAGATCAATTAACATTTGTGGTAAATAGCCAGGTACCCTGTAATTGGGTAGATTTACATTTATTATACTCACATCTTCCTGTTGAATTGATTTCTTAATCATTACATATTGCCTTTGTCTCTTTTACCCATTTTTGTTAAGTCTATTTTAATTGATATTAAGATACCTACATCTGGCCGGCGCCGCGGCTCACTAGGCTAATCCTCCGCCTAGCGGCGCCGGCACTCCGGGTTCTAGTCCCGGTCAGGGTGCCGGATTCTGTCCCGGTTGCCCCTCTTCCAGGCCAGCTCTCTGCTGTGTCCAGGGAGTGCAGTGGAGGATGGCCCAAGTGCTTGGGCCCTGCACCCCATGGGAGACCAGGAAAAGCACCTGGCTCCTGGCTCCTGCCAACGGATCAGCGCGGTGCGCCGGCCGCAGCGCGCCGGCCGCGGCGGCCATTGGAGGGTGAACCAACGGCAAAAGGAAGACCTTTCTCTCTGTCTCTCTCTCTCACTGTCCACTCTGCCTGTCAAAAAATAAAAAAAAAGATACCTACATCTGTTTGTTCTACTTTCCATTAACATGTGATATCTCTTTCCTTCCTTTCACTTTCAGTTTGTGTGTATCTTTGTTTGTGGGGCATGTTTCTTGTAGGCGCAAAGCACATGGTTGTGTTAACACAATATGTACATAGTAAGCATTGTGCTTTCAAATACAAAAACACCCTGTACATGTAGAATACCTGAAAGGTATGTTATTGATGTAATTGGCAGAAAAAGAAGATATGCAGTACACAGTAGGACAGACTTAAAACCTTGCTTTCCTGGGAAATATTACTTGAACTCTCTGATTTAGCTACAGAGGCCCAATTGAAAATATATTCCTGATGCTTCAAGCATCAATTGTGTATATATATATATATATATATATATACACACACACACACACACACACATTACTTTAAAGAGATACTGGGTTTGACATCATAATAAAAAAAGTTCTAGTGTGTCATTGAGACATGTTGCTATATACAGTTTTCCATGTATTTTCATGTGTTGGTTCATATACATAGGCCTTAGTATGCAAAAAGTATACAAACATGGTGTTGCTGCAGAAATGAACTACTGTAAAGGAGTATTTTGCATAAATTCTATATAGGAATGGAATTTCTATATAGTTTAGTATGAATTTATAAAATTAGGTTTCCTTCCAAGGAATGCTTGTATTAAAACTCTGCACTTAGTAAGCATTGTGCTTTCCAATAAAGAAACACACTCTACATATATAATGAAAAATATATTATGTTTCAAGCTGGTACAGATTAGATTAGGCTGACAGTTTTTTCCTAAGAAATATTAATTGAATTTTATACTTTAACAACCAAGGCCATAATAAACAATGCATTCTCAATGTTTCAAATATCATGTTGGTGCCTGAAGTTATTTGAAGGAATTGAACTGGCTTCTCAATTAGAACACATTGGCTGCATTGAGTTTTCTCTGTGTGTACAACTGATTGCTTGATATACATAGGACTTAATACATTATAAGTATACAATATGAGAACGTAGTGGAAGAGTACTGTTTAAAAGGGATATTTTGTTTCAATTTCCCTCAAGGAAGTGAATTTATATCCAACTCAGTATGAGCTTAAGCATTAGGTTTCCTGGAAACTTAAGATGATGTTTCTTTTACACTGTATGCACTTAGTAAGCATTACACTATACATGTGTAATATCTGAAAGATACGATACACCTGAAGTTGGTGCACAGAACACAATTGTAGTACACACTAGGACTGGCTTAAAATGTTGCTTTTCCTGAGAGGATAATAATTTAATAAATGAATTCCTAGCTTTTCCTAATTTGCATAGCAAGCATTTTTATTTCAAGCATGAGAACACACTGTGCATTAGCAACACTCAAAAGAGCTGCTAAATCTGAAGTTCAGAGAAGGAAGGGGATTCAGACTCAAATAAGTCCAGGCAGACAACATGGATTTTCCTCAGACAGTTAAGCATATTGTCTGCAATAACTACAATGCCCTTAAAAAGCAATGCAGCTTCAATGCTTCCAACATAGAAATTATTTGTACTTGAAACAGTAGGTGTGCCTGAAGTACCAGAAGAACTAGAGATAGAGTATCAAATAGAAGCCTCTTGCAGCATTTCATTTTCTAACCCTAACCATTACTCTAAACCTAACTCTAATCCTAAAGGCTATCCTCATTCCAAATTCTAACATTAACCCTAGCCTTATCCCTAACTCAAGTCTCAAAGACAGTGTTATCCATAGTCCAAGTACAAAACCTAGTGCTATCCCTAGCATAAAACTTGTCCATAGCCCTATTAATAGCTTGGAAAATAACCCTAGCCCCTCACCATCAACCTAAACTCAGCCCTAACCACAGTTGTAGCCCTAAGTCTAACCCAGTCACAAACATAGCCCTAACCTAACTCCAACCATAACCTAGGCAAAGCCTTACTCATAAACCTAACACTAATCCCTTCCCTAACACTAATCTAATCTCTAACTCTAACCCTAACATTAATTGTAACCCTAAGCCTATCTTATCCCTAAATATAACCTAACCTGAAACCTAGGCTGGGCCCCAAACCTACTCAACATTATAACCCTAAATCTACACTCAATTTTAACCCGAGGTTTACCCAAGCCCAGGACCTAACCAAAAAATAACAAAAAAA
Source organism: Oryctolagus cuniculus (assembly GCF_051225735.1). NCBI lineage: Eukaryota > Metazoa > Chordata > Mammalia > Lagomorpha > Leporidae > Oryctolagus > Oryctolagus cuniculus. The sequence goes on from NC_142885.1 coordinate 31,109,844, forward strand.
CAAACACTGGCAAAAATTTTCTAATGTTTACTCTAGCCCTACCACTAATGCTACCCATTCTCATAAATATAACCATAGCCATAGCTCTACTCTAAACTTAACAATAGACTTGGTGATTTCAATAGTTCTAACCATAATTAGAAACAACCCTAATCCAAGCTCTAACTCTAGCCTTGGTCATGGCTCTAATGCTAAATATAGATCTAACGCTAAACCTAGTCCTATCCTCATACTAACAGTACTATAAACAAAGCCCTAGACCAAAACCTATCCATAGTTTACACCCTATCCCTAAATGTAATGCTTGCTCTACCACTGATCCTAGTCTATGTCTTCTATGTAATTTAAGCCCTAAATTTAAGCCAACCATAGCCCTAAATGTAGCTATTGACCTAGCACTCAAACTAATCCAAGCCACAATAGAATACTAACCAAATTTAACTCTAACTCTAACCCTAGCCCAGGTCTTAATGTTAACACTAAGACAAATCCTGATTCTAATCTTTAACATAACCCTAACCCTAGTCATAACACTAACCATAAGCCTAAATGTAAACCTAGTACTACCCCAACCCTAACACTAAACCTAACTATAGCCCTAGCCCTAATCCTAACTGTAGCTCTAGACATGAGTCTAGCCCCAAATATCATCAATCTAACCCCAACACAATTTTGACCATAAAACTATAACCCTAACATTAAACCTAACAGAGCTTTGAACCTATCCCTCTGCCTAATCCTAACCATACCCAAATGCCATGCCTAGTTCAAAAACTAGACCTAACCATAACCCAACCCTAACCCTTACTCTAATCTTAGCACTTAAACCTAACCCTGGCTCTATCCCTATTCTAGCAATAAACCTAAACATAGCTTTAGCCAGAACCTTAGCAATAACAGGAAGAATACTCTTTTTTTTAATTTTTTTTTATTTTGAAAGGCAGAGTGGACAGTGAGAGAGAGAGAGACAGAGAGAAAGGTCTTCCTTTACCATTGGTTCACCCTGCAGCCAGTGCACTGCGCTGATCTGAAGCCAGGAGCCAGGTGCTTCTCCTGGTCTCCCATGCGGGTGCAGGACCCAAGGACTTGAGCCATCCTCCACTGCACTCCTGGGCCATAGCAGGGAGCTGGCCTTGAAGAGGAGAACTGGAACAGAATCCAGCACCCCGACTGGGACTAGGACCTGGGGTGCTGGCACCGCAGGGAGAGGATTAGCCTATTGAGCCATGGCGCCAGGCAGGAAGACTACTCTTACACCTTCCCTGGCCCTAACATTAAGCTTAACCCTACATAAAATTTTGACCCTAGTACTCTTCCTAATTTTAGTACTAACCCTAACCCTAATTTAAACATTAATTCTAGCAATAACTCTATCCCTAGCACCTAAACCTAAATATAAACATAGCTCTAAACCTCACTGTAATAAACACTATAACCCAAGATCTAGTCTGAGCTTTAACACTAAGCAGAGTCCAGCTATTACTCATAGATTTAGTCATAGTCCTATCACTAACCCAAAATGTAAATGTAACCATATTTTTATGCTTGATTATATCCCTAATTAAGTCCATAATAATAAACTTTTCTGTAGCTTTAAACCACATAAAAGCCCTATACTTATGGTTTTTTCTAGCAATAGCCCTAACTGGAACCTAACCTTAGACCAGAACCTTGACCTAGCTCTAAAGTTAACCTTAGCCCTAGCCATCATACAATCTCTAAGCCTAACCCTTGCTATGTTAGAGCCCAGTCCTTAATGATAGTACCAACACTAAACCTAGAGCTACGTTTAACTATAAACCTAACCCTATTATAGTCCTAAGCATAATCTTTCAGTAATCCATAACTTAAGCCTAAGATTAGAGCTTGTTCTAATCCTAACATTAGCCTGAATCCCAAACCCTTTAGCCAAACCATAGTCCTAGATGTAACACTAAACATAGATAAATACCTAAAATGAGCCCTGATGCAACCATAACATTATTCCTAAGAATAGTTCTAACCCTACCTCTAACTCTGTCTTTATTCATAACTCTAACCCTCACTCTAGAACTAATCCTAATCCTAACCCTAAACCTGATAGTAGCTCTATCCATTCCTTTAAGCATATAAAAAAAAAAAAAACCTGAATGCTATCCCTATACCTAAATGTAAACCTAGACCTAACTCTAGGCCTAATCCTAACCGTAGGTCAAGATTGAAACCAAAATATAGCCTTAATCAAAATATAGTCCTGGCTCTACAGCTAACATTAGACCCTATCACAGCCCTGGCCCCAACTCTTAAACTAATAATCACCCTAACCTTACACATAATGGTAAAGCTAACCCTAGATGCAGCCCTAATCCTAGTCTTAAACCTAGATTCAACAATAATCATAGCCTTCACACTAACCCTAAAAATAAATCTAGTTATAGTTCTACCCATGTCCTAACACTAATTCTAACTATAACCATAAACATATCCCTAGCCTTAAACCTCACCAAAATTCAATCCATATTGCTAACCCTAGGCCTAACTCCAAGCATAACAATAATACAACACCAGGCCATAGACATAAACCTAAACCTAACACTAGCTCTGAGCCTCTCAAAATATCTAACTTAATAAACATTTACTCTAAACTTTACATGTCTTGTCCCAAATGTTAACACTAATTCTAACCCTATTCCTAAGTTTGCTTCTAACTGAAACCTAACCCCAAACCTAAGAGTAATTGTAACTCTAATCAGAAACCTAACTGTAAACCTAGCACTAGTTTTGACTCTAATTGTTGCCTAAATCCTGTGATAACACTAACTGTAGCTCTTGCACTACACCTAAACAGATCAAGCCCTAACACTTGCCCTGATGCAAAGCATAAGTCTGAACTTAACAGTAATTCAAACCCTAGCTATCTGTAGCCATAACCCTAAAACTAGCCCTAATCTTAACTCTAAACCTGGTCCTCTACTAATTCCAACACTAAACCAAACAGCAGCATTAAACCTACCCCTACATCTACACTTAGCTATTAAGATAATCTCAGCCATAACTCTAACCTAACCTGAGTATAACCCTAGCTCTAACCCAGAACTCAAATGTAGTTATAATTGTAACTCCAGCTCTACCCTTAAACCTAGTCCTAACCTGAGCCCTCTCCTACCTCTAAACACTGCTTGACCTTCAACCTATCTATAACTGTAAACATAACTCTAGGTACAATTCTACTCCCAACCATAGCCCTAGACCAAACCCTAGCACTAACCCTACACCTTGCTATCACCCTAGCCATAAACCTAATCCTAAGCCTAGCCCCAGCCATTTCACTAAACCTAAGTCTAAATATAGACCTACCCAAGATCCTAACTCTAACCCTATAATGCTATTCTAACTCTAACCCTAAACACAGGCTAAGAACAGGCCAGACCAACCTAGCCCAAAACCTCATTCCAGGCCTAGCTCTCACCTTCAATAACTGCAATTGAATCCTAACCCTAGCTCTAGGCATATCCCTATCCCTTCCCAATAAATATGTAACCATAAACCTAACTAGACTAGCTTCTGGCCCTAATCTTAACACTGCTACTTCCTCAGATCTAAAAGTAATTCTCACTCTAAAGCTACTTTAGGATCTACCATTAAATGTAACCCTAATCCTAATACTAAACTCTAACACTAGAAATAACCACAACCCTAGTCTTAACTCTATTACAAACTTAAATATAACACTATACCATGCCATATTACTAATCATGGTTATAGCAGTTATTTAAAAATTAACACTAACCCAATTCCTAATGCTAATGCAAAGCATAACTCTAACACTAAGTACAACAATGCCCTACTGCAATCCCCTCCCCCCAATAATCCTAGCCTGAGTCATAATACCAGTGCTAACATTAAACATAATCCTAACCCTAATCATAACAATAACAGTAACCAAAATCCTACCCATACCAAAAAAAAATCTATCCCTAAACCCAATCCTATCCATAACATTTACCCTAATCCTACCTCTAGGCCTAACTACTCTAATTGCATGATAGCAGTAAACCTAATCATAAACTTAGTTCAAACACTAGCAATAACAGAAGGACTAACTTACCCTTCCTTTAGAACTAATTCTAACCCTAACCCTAGCCCTAAATATAAAGCTCTAGCACTAACCATAACTGAAAATCCCACTCTAGGGGCCAACATTGTTGTGTAGCCTCCACCTGTGTTGCTAGTATCCCATATGGGTACCAGTTCTAGTCCTGGCTGCTACTCTTCTGATCCAGCTCTCTGGTATGGTCTGGAAAAGTAGTAAAGATGGCCCAAGTCCTTGGGCTGCTATACTCACATGGGAGACCCACAGGAAGCTCCTAGCTTCTGGCTTTGGATCACCTCACCTCAAGGGTTGTGGCCATTTGGGGAATGAACCAGCAGATGGAAGACATTTGTCCCTCCATCTCTGTGTCTGTGACTCTACCTTTCAAATAAATAAATTAATTAATTAAACTTATAAAAAAATTCAACTCTATCCCCAGCAATAAACATAGTACTAAATTTAGGCCTTATCTTAAATCAAAATGTAGTAATAACACAGACCCTAATCATACTTCTAACCCTAAATTACTGACCCATGGTTTAGTCTAAAACCTAAAATAACCCTATGCCTACATCTAACACTAACCTAACCATGGCCCTAACACTAATCCTAATCATAGTTCTAAAATTTCCCCTAATTCTAGCCATAATTTTTTAAAAAAGAACCTAGCTTTAGCTTTATACCTCATCAAGGCCTAGGGCTAATTCTATAGACCTAGGGCTAATTCTACCCAAACCCTGACTCTAACAGCAATGTTAGGCAACTGCCTTGAAATTAGCCTAATCCTAACTGTAGTCCTAATCCGCACACAGTCCTTAAATCTATCATTTACTCTACACTTAACACAAGCCAGGGCCCTAATTCTAGCATTAATCCTAATCTCAGTCCTGTCCAACTGTGGCAGAAAATGTAGGCAAAACACAAACCACAGGTGCTGGCACTGTGGTGCAGCAGGTCAACATCCTGGCCTGAAATGCTGGTATCCATATGGGCACTGGTTTGGGACCCGGCTACTCCTCTTCCAATCCAGCTCTCTGCTATGGCTTGAGAAGGCAGTAGAAGATGGTTCAAGTCCTTTGGCCCCTGTACCTACATGGGACACCTGGAAGAACCTCCTGGATCCTGGCTTCAGATCAGTGCAGCTTTGGCCATTGCGGCCAATTGGGCAGTGAACCATCAGATGGAAGACCTTCTCTCTCTCTCTCTCTCTCTCTCTCTGACTCTCCTCTTTCTGTGTAACTATGACTTCCAAATAACTAAATAATATAAAAAACGCACAAACCACAGTAGTAACCCTAACCAGAAAACTAATCCTAACCTTTGCACGAGTCATCACCCTAACACTTAACCAAACCATAGCCCAAGCCCTAACCCTAAGTATAGCCCTAACCATAACATGGATGCAAACCGCATCCTAACATTAATAGTAGCTCTAACTCTACACCTTACCCTAAACTTAACCCTAACCCTAGCCTACACGTTAACCTAAGCTTAACCCTAAAACTAACAGTAGTTCTAATCTTTCCTCTATATCTCATCTCAACAACAAATCTAACTCTACCTCTAATTGTAATACTAATGGTAACCCAAGCTCTAGCCTGAAACTTAAAATTAGTCATAGCCCTATCACTAGCTCTAAACTTAATAGGCCTAGGGATAGAAGTAACGCTAAGCTTTACCCAATACTAGCCCAAAACATAGTGTGAATGATAACCTTAGAAGAGCCTTAATCCTATTCATAATTCTAGCTCTAGCTCTTACCCTAATCCTAGACATAGCTTTCAACCTTCTTCTGTGGGAAAAGATACCCACAGAATCAAAGTGAAAGAATGGAAAAGATATTCCATGCTAAGGGAAATCAAAAACAGAAGATGTAACCACCTTATTATCAGAAAGAGATAGAATTTAATGAAAAAACTGCTAAAAGAAAAAAAGTATGTATTGATTAAATGATCAATTGTACAGGAAGATGTGACTATGGAAAATGTATATGCACACAATTCCAGCATGCATTCCTATTTAAAACAAATGTTAATAGTTCTAAAGAGATACATAGGCTCCAATACAATAATAACGAGGGTCTTCAACATCTTATTTTCATCAATGTGCCGATCAACTAGAGATAAAATCAACAAATAGACAACATAATTCATCTATACTATGGGTCAAATGGACATAAATGTATATACAGAATGTTCCACCCACATCTGCAGAACATGTATTCTTTTTGTCAGTGCATGAGAATTGCTTTAGGACAGAACATATACTAGGCCATAAGGCAAGTCTAAGCAAATTCAAAATAATTGAAATCATACTATTTATCTTTTTTTAACACAATGTATTGGAGCTGGAAATCAACAATATAGAAAATATGCAATCATATGGAGACTGAACAACAAGCTTATAATATACAGTGGGGCATAGAAGAAATAAGAGAAAAATATCTTGGAAATGAATGAAAATGACAACACAACATATCAAAACTTATGGGATACAGCAAAAGCCATGTTAAGAAGGATGTTTATAGCAATTATTGACAACATCAAGAAATTTTAAAGGCATCAAATAAATGATCTAACAATACATGTCAAGGCCCTAGAGATATAATAACAAAACAAATCATAATTAGCAGGAAGAAAAGTAATTAAAATTGGAAATGAAATAAAGTAAAATAAAAAGAAATAAAATTGAAATTGCTCTATGCCAACAAATTGGAAAATCTCAAATAAATGGAAGGTATATATTTTTGGATATGCACAATCTACCAAAATTGATTAATGAAGAGATAGAAAACATAAACAGACAAGTATCCAAGACAGATTGAATCAGTAATAAAGATACTTCTAAAGGCCGGTGCCGTGGCTCACTAGGCTAATCCTCCGCCTTGTGGCGCCGGCACACCGGGTTCTAGTCCCACTCGGGGCGCCAGATTCTGTCCCGGTTGCCCCTCTTCCAGGCCAGCTCTCTGCTGTGGCCCAGGAGTGCAGTGGATGATGGCCCAAGTGCTTGGGCCCTGCACCCCATGGGAGGCCAGGATAAGTACCTGGCTCCTGCCATCGGATCAGCATGGTGCGCTGACCGCAGCGTGCCGGCAACGGCAGCCATTGGAGGGTGAACCAATGGCAAAGGAAGACCTTTCTCTCTCTCTCTCTCTCTCACTGTCCACTCTGCCTGTCAAAAAAAAAAGGAGATACTTCTAAGAAAGAAATGCCCAGGGGGCCAGTGCTGTGGTGCAGTGGGTTAATGCCCTGGCCTGAGGTGCCAGCATCCAATAAGGGTGCCAGTTAGAGACCCAGCTACTCCACTTCCAATCTAGCTCTCTGCTGTGGCCTGGGAAGGCAGTGGAAGATGGCCCAGGTCCTTGGGTTCATGCACCCATGTGGGAGGTCTGGAAGAGGCTCCTGGCTCCTGGCTTTGGATCAGTGCAGCACTGGCCATTGTAGCCATCTTGAGAGTAAAGCATTGGATGTAGGATCCCCCCCCTGCCTTTCCTCTCTCTAACTCTCAATTTCAAATAAGTAGATAAATCTTTAAAAAATTTTAGAAAAATAAAAAGAAAGAGAAGCTCAGGACTGGTTGTTGTCATTGCTGAATTCTACCAAACCTTTAAATAAATGATTTATCCAATTATTCTCAAAGTATTCAAATCAATTTAAGGGGAGGGAAATCTCCCAACTCTTTCCTGGAGGCCAACATTACCTTGATTCCAAAACCATAAATAGATGCAACAAAGAAAATTATTGACCAGTATCCCTGATGAGCATAGATGCAAACATCCACAACAAAGTACTAACTAACTGAATAAAAACAACCAGAAGATCATTCACCTTGACCAAGTGGGATTTAACCTTTATTTGCAGGGATGGTTCTACATACACTAATAAATAAGTGTGATATATCACATTAACAAATTAAAGAATAAGAATCATATGATCATCTCAATAAGGGCAGAAAAATTATTTGAATAAATATAACATTCTTCCATGATTATAACCTGAAGCAAATTGAATACAGCAGGAACATTCCACAACACAATCAAGGCAATCCATGACAAATGTGCAGCCAGCATCTTATTGGATGAAGAAAAGTTAGAAAAATTTCCACTAACATCCAGAACCATACAACTATATTCACAGTCAATATAGTTGTTGAAGGTTTAGCCAGAGACATTAGAGAAGAAAAAGAAATCAAGGGAATACAAAATGGAAAGAGGAATTCAAATTATCACTGTCAGTGGATGACATGATCCTATGTATAGGGGAACCAAAATTCTCCACGATTCAATATAAAAAAATCCACTAATAAAAAGAGAGCTTGGTAATGTTGCATGATATAAAATCAACACACAAAAATCAATCACATATATATATATATATATGTTAGTAACATATATATATATATATATATTTATACAAACAATGCCATGACTGAGAAAGAACTTTGTAAAATGAGTCCCAGTCACAATAACTACAAAAATTCAAATACCTTGGTATAAATGAAACCAAGAATGTGAAAAATATCCACAATGAAAAATTAAAAAAAAACATTAGCAAAAGAAATAACAAATAAAACAAAAGCAAAATATGCTCTATGTTCATGGATTGGGAGAATTAATATCATGAAAATATTCATAGTACTCACTATGATCCCAATCAAAATGCCAGTGACATTCTTCTCTGACCTAGGAAAAAATGTTTCTAGAATTCATATGAAACAGAGAAGACTCCAAATAGCTGAAAAAAATTTTTAAAAGATTTTATTTATTTATTTATTTGAGCAGTAGAGTTACAGACAGAAAGAGAGAGAGACAAAGAGAAAGGTCTTCTTTCATTGGTTCACACCCAAATGGCCACAACAGCCGGAGCTGTGCCAACTGAAGCCAGGAGCCAGGTGCTTCTTCCTGGTCTCCCATGTGGGTGCAGGGGCCCAAGGAGTTGAGCCATCTTCTACTGCTTCCCCAGGCCACAGCAGAGAGCTGGATTGGAAAAGGAGCAGCCTGGACTAGAACCGGCACCCATATGGGATGCCAGCACTGCAAGTGGAGGATTAACCTAAAGCGCTACAGTGCCAACCCCTGAAGCAATCCTAAACAGCAAAAACAAACCCAGAGACATCACAATGTCAGAGTATTTCAAGTCATACTACAGGACAGTTATAATCAAAACAGCCTGGTACTGGCACAAAAATAGACATAGAGATCAATGGAACAGAACAGAGACCCCAGAAATCAACCATGCATCTATAACCAATCTTTGATAAGGGAGTTAAAATCAATCTCTGGAGAAAATATATAATATATTCCCTTCAACAAATGGTGCCAGGAAAATTGGATCTCAACATGAAGAAGTATGAAACAAGACTCCCGACATACATCTTACGCAAAATCAACGAAGATGGATCAAGGATCAAATCAATGACCCAATACCTTCAAATTACTAAAGGAAAGTGTTGAGAAAGCTACAAGACAATGGTACAGGCAAATCATTATTGTAAAAGACTCTAGAAGCCCAGGTAATAAACATAAATATAGAGAAATGGGATTACATCAATCTAAGAATCTTCTGAATTTCAAAGATAACACTCAAGAAAATGAAGAGACAATCCACAGAATGTGAGAAAGTATTTGCAAGTGATGCAACTGATAAAGGAATAATATCCAGGCTATATATTTTTCAAAGATTTATTTTATTTATTTGAAATACAGAGTTACATACAGTAGTAGAGCTGGGATGGGGAGGTCGGTCTTCAATCCACTGGGTCACTCCCCAAATGACCACAATGGCCAGAGCTGAGCTGTTCTGAAGCCAGGAGCCAAGAGTTTCTTCCAGGTCTCCCATGTGGTTGCAGGTGCCCAAGGACCTGGGCCATCTTCCACTGCTTTCCCAGGCCACAGCAGAGAGCTGAATCAGAAGTGGAGCAGCCGGGACTTGAACTGGTGCCCATATGGGATGCCGGTGCTGCAGGCTGGGCTTTAGCCCACTGTGCCACAGTGCTGGCTTCAATGTCCAGGATATATTAAGAACTCAAGAAACTCAACAACCTCAAAAAAGTCAAACAATCCAGTTAATAACTGGATTGGGCAAAGGACATGAACATGAATTTTTCAAATGATGAAATTCAAGTGGCCAACTAACACATGAAAAGAATCCCAGGGTAATTTGCCATCTTAGGAATGAAAATAAAAGCACAAAGAGATATCACCTTGTAATGGTTATCATACAGAAATAAAAAATAAATTCTGGAGAGGATGTGGCCAAAAATGTACCATGATTGACGTTTGCAGGTAATGCCAATTAGTTCAACCATTATGGAGCAGAGTATGTTGATTCCTCAGGAATGTGAAAATAAATCATCCATATGACCCAGCCATCCCACTCCTTGGAATTTACTCAAACAAAATGAAAATGAAAATGACATATGAAAGAATTATTTGTATCTCCATGTTTATGACAGCTCAGCTAACAATAGTTAAGACATGGAATCAATTCAACTGATGAATGGAAAAATAAATATGATACACACATGTTATGAAATGCTACTCAGCCATAGAAACAATGAAATCCTGGCTTTTATAACAAAATGGATGCAGATGCTACTGGAAACCACTGTGCTTAGGGAAATTAGCAATCCCAAAAAGGCAAATATCATATTTTTTCCTGATCTTTGCAACTAATATAGAATACAAAAAATATGTAGGAATGAGATGGACGCTTTGTGATATAATTACCATTTTTAGTACTTGTTCATACTATTAATGTCGTTAGTCTTCTTACTTTGTATTGTTGAATATTATGGCTAGCCATAAATGAAGCCTGTGAATATAGAATGGTTTAAGATTACATCTTTGCAAAAGCTGATGTAAGAAGACAGGGGAAGGAGGGAGGAGTTTGATGGAAAACAGAAGGGAGGGCAGTGTGGCATTCTACTTTAACTTTACTTGAACATGGTAAATGTATGACATCTGTTTTCTTAATATCCAGAGAAAACACCATTGAATTGTCACAAGGCTTCAATTTTGATGTCATAAACCAATCATTATCTGTTCATAATCACTTGGGATATCCCCAGACACCATTGATGGCATAATACTTTGTGGTGTCAATCAATTGTCATGTCATAAAAAATATTATTATGATGTCATAAACCAAAATTTATATATCATGAGCCTACCCTTTTGTTGTATTTTGAGAACATTTGTGTTTTCTTAAACAATTTTTAAATCAACAATCTATTGGAATGTCCTTCATTCGTGTTGTAATGATCAATAGCAACATTATAAACCACCACTTTGGTGCCATCAATCATGGTGTTATTAAACTGTTGTGATTTTGTAACCAATTTTGATGTCATAAATATATATTTAGATGTCATAAACATTGTGATGTCATTAACTATCTCTGTGGTGTCATAATCAATTATGATGCCATAAACCTTTGTTGTGGCATCATGTTCAACTGTGATGTCATAGACCACATTGCAATGACAATAAATTGTGATGATAACAAAAAACATTGTGTTGTCATTAACCACCATTGTGATCTCATAAGACAACCATTAAGATGTCATAACCAAAACATTTTATTATTAGAAGCAGCTATTAAGTCATAAATCCACATCCTGTTACTATAAATCAAATAGTGCTGACATTATCAATTGTGATGATATTAACTACCATTATTATACTAACATTTTATCACTGTGATGTCAGAAACTGACTGCTGTGTTGTCATAGTCAATTATGATGTCCTAAACCACCATTGTATCATTATCATGTCAATTGTGACATCCTAAACCTAATGTGATATTATTGACCACCATTATGATGTCGTAAAGCTACTGTCATGTTATCTCAATCAACTGTGATGTCCAAAACATCCATTGTGATATCATAATGAATTATGATTCCTTAAAAGCAATTGTGATATCATTTTCAATGTGAGTGATAAAATCCATTGTGATGTCAAAGTTTATCATTGTTATATTCTAAATCTAGCATGGTTTTGACTTAATCAATTGTGATGACATAAAACATCATTGTGATAATATAACTGTCATGAATCTTCCATCATTATGACATGAAAACAATTATGATGTCACAATTGTGATATCCGGATAACCACTGTGATGTCTTAATTCTACCGTTTAATGGGCAAAATCAATTGTTAAGTAAAATGAAACCCATTGTAATATTTATAAAGCCGGCATTCTGATATTATGATCTAGTGTTTAAACTGGCATCATGATGTCATAATAAGTGATTGTGATGCTGTAAATCAATATTGTGATGCCATAAACCTACATTGTGATTTCATACACCAACCATTGTGTTCTCACAATAAATTGTGAATATAAACAATGATTGAGATGCCATAAACCACCATAGTGAGTTACAATTAGTGTGATGTCATATACAAACCTGTTGTTTCTCATAATAAATGTTGATGTACTAAGACATGGTTTTGATGTCATCAACCTACATTGTACATGACAATAAATTATTATGTAGAAAACCACCTTTGTGATGTCATAATCTGAAATAGTGATGTCATAGTCACTTGTGATATCAATAAGACCATTTTAGTATTACAAACAGAAATTTTAAGATCACAAATCTAGAAATGTGATGTCAACATCAATTGTGAAGTCATAAACTGAATTGTGATGACATGAAGTAACCATTGTTGGGATAGAATGAGTTGTACAGACATATAATTCACTGTGATCTCATAAATCTACCGTAGTTATATCACAATCATTTGGAATGTCATAAACAACTATTGTGGTTTCATAATTAATTATGATGCCATAAAACTTTTTGATGTCATACATAGACCACTGCAATGTGATAAAACAATCTTTGTTTTCATAATTAATTGTGGTGTCATAAACTACAATTGTGATATTTAAGCAATTGTGAAACCTTAAAAATATCATGTCAAACCTTTTGTCATGTCAGTGAGCAATGATATGTTATAATCACCTGTGATGTCACAAAAGATTACAATGCCAAAATCTATTGTGATGCCATAAACTAACACTGTGGTGTCATAATCAATTGTGATTTCAAAACTATCCATTGTGATGTCATAAGCAACATGAAGTCATGAAATGTTATGTCATGGGGCTGGCGCTGTGGCTCACTTGGTTAATCCTCTGTCTCCAGTGCCAGCATCCCATATGGACACCGGATTCTAGTTCCAGTTGCTCCTCTTCCAGTCCAGCTCTCTGCTGTGGCCCAGGAAGGCAGTGGAGGATGGCCCAAGTGCTTGGGCGTCTGAACCCATGTGGGAGCCCAGGAAGAAGCACCTGGTTCCTGGCTTCAGATCGGTGTAGCTCCGGCCATAGCGGCCGTTTGGGGAGTGAACCAATGGAAGGAAGTCCTTTCTCTCTGTCTCTCTAAATTTCTAACCCTGTCAAATAAATAAATTAAAAAAAATAAGCAAAGTCATAAAATGTTATGTCATAAACCTAATATGGTTGTATATCCACCCTTATTTTGTCATATTCAATTTTGATGCCATTAACAAAATTGTGATATTATAAACTACCATTGTGATAACAGAACTTAATTTTTAGTTCCAAAATCCATTTTGATGTCATAAACAATTGGTTTATAACATGTCACCATCAGGAAAACAAAAACCTATCTCTATCATGTTATAACCAATTCTGAGGTTATTGGTCTGCATTTGTGACTTCATGATCAATCACATAAAACAGCATGATGATGTCATAATCATGTGTCATGTCATGAAAAATTTCTATGACATAAATCTACCATTTGATGTCATAAATCAATCATTTTGTCATCAATTGGCTTTTTTTTTCTATTTCAAAGTGATGAGTGTTTATTTTCCCACGTTCTTAACAGAGTGTCATTAACATTTTTTTTAACTTTTATTTAATGAATATAAATTTCCAAAGTACGACTTATGGATTACAATGGCTTCCCCCCCATACCGTCCCTCCAACCCGCAACCCTCCCCTTTCCCACTCCCTCTCCCCTTCCATTCACATCAAGATTCATTTTCGATTATCTTAATATACAGATCAGCTTAGTATACATTAAGTATGGATTTCAACAGTTTGCTCCCACACAGAAACATAAAGTGAAAAATAATAGATGATTTTTTTAAATGATGATGAAATCAGATCAGACCTATTGTCATATTTAATCCCAGTGAGAGTCAAGTTGGGAATTGATAATTTCTTTTTTTTTTTAAGAGGATCAGTTTAGTATGCATTAAGTAAGGATTTCAACAGTTTGCACCCCCATAGAAACACAAAATGAAATATATTGTTTGAGTACTCGTTATAGCATTAAATCTCAATGCACAGCACATTAAGGACAGAGATCCTACATGAGGAGTAAGTGCACAGTGACTCCTGTTGTTGACTTTACCAATTGACACTCCTGTCTATGGCATCAGTAGTCTCCCTATGCTCCAGTCATGAGTTTCCAAGGCTATGGAAGCCCTCTGAGTTCTCCGACTCTTATCTTGTTTAGACAAGGTCATAGTCAAAGTGGAGGTTCTCTCCTCCCTTCAGAGAAAGGTACCTCCTTCTTTGAAGACCTGTTCTTTCCACTGGGATCTCACTCGCAGAGATCTTTTGCCAGAGTGTCTTGGCTTTCCATGCCTGAAATACTCTCATGGGCTTTTCAGCCAGATCCGAATGCCTTTAGGGCTGATTCTGAGGCCAGAGTGCTATTTAGGATATCTGCCATTCTATGAGTCTGCTGAGTATCTCACTTCCCATGTTGGATCACTCTCCCCTTTATTTACTCTATCGGTTAGCGTTAGCAGGTACTAGACTTGTCTATGTGCTCCCTTTGACTCCCAGTCCCTCCACCATGACCAACTGTGAACTGAAATTGATCACCTGGAACAGTGAGATGGCATTGGTACATGCCACCTCGATGGGATTGAATTGGAATCCCCTGGTATGCTTCCAACTCCACCACTTGGGGCAAGGCAGCCTGAGCATGTCCCAAATTATACATCTCTTCCCTCTCCCATTCCCACTCCCATGTTCAACAGGGATCACATTTCAGTTAATTTTCAACACTTAAGAATAACTGTGCATCAATTACAGAACTAAATAAGTCATATTAAGTAGAACAGATAAAAAAAAACTACTAAGAGGGATAATGTATTAAGTTGTTCATTAACAGTCAGGGCTATGCTGATCAAGCCACCGTTTCCCATAGTGTCCACCTCACTCCAACAGTTTTCCCTCTTGGTGTTCAGTCAGTCGTCACCGATCAGGGAGAACATATAGTATTTGTCCCTTTGGGACTGGCTTATTTCACTCAGCATGATGTGTTCCAGATTCCTCCATCTTGTTGCAAATGACTGGATTTCGTTGTTTCTTACTGCGGTATAGTATTCTAAAGAATACATATCCCATAATTTCTTTATCCAGTCTATTGTTGATGGGCATTTAGGTTGGTTCCAGGTCTTAGCTATTGTGAATTGAGCTGCAATAAACATTAGGGTGCAGACCGCTTTTTTGTTTGCTAATTTAAATTCCTTTGGGTAAATCCCAAGGAGTGGGATGGCTGGGTCGAACGGTAGGATTACCTTCAGGTTTCCGAGGAATCTCCAGACTGACTTCCATAGTGGCTTGACCAGTTTGCATTCCAACCAACAGTGGGTTAGTGTCCCTTTTTCCCCACATCCTCGCCAGCATCTGTTGTTGGTAGATTTCTGTATGTGAGCCATTCTAACTGGGGTGAGGTGAAACCTCATTGTGGTTTTGATTTGCATTTCCCTGATTGCTAATGACCTTGAACATTTTTTCATGTGCCTGTTGGCCATTTGGATTTCCTCTTTTGAAAAATGTCTGTTGAGGTCATAACTAATATTATGGTGTCAGAAGCCACTACTGTGTTATAATAAATCATGATGTCCTAAAATCACTGTGATATTTTCATGCACTGTCATGTAAAATAAAACATACTGTTGTCATAAACATCAATTATGTGGTCACAAAAACAATTTTGATGCCAGTATCAATTGTAACATCATGATAAACCAGTGTGATATAAAGCTAATATTGTGGTGTCAAAATCTATTTTAATTTCATAAAAATGTTTAATGTCATTATCAATTTGGATGTGATAAACAACCATTGTGATATTATAAATGTACCAAGTGATATACTCACTACTGTTGTCATAAAGCATTATTGTGATGTCATAATCAATTGTGATAACATTCTGATAATCATCCAATTGCAATGTAATGAAATGGTGTTATAAACCAATTTTATGCCATAAACCTTCCATCATGATGTGATGATCAATTGTGATGAATACAAAATTCACTCTGATGTCAAAATCAATTGTGATGTCATGAAAGCACTGTGATATGATAATCAATTGAGAATGCAAAAATCTATGTGACATAATATACTATCATTGTGATGACATAATCAATAGGGTATCAGTAAAAACTATTATGATGTCATAAACAACAACATTGAGAAGACATAAGCCTAAAAGTCCAATATAATAAACACCATGGTGTTTTCATAATCAGTTTTGATGTTATGAAAACATTGTTATGTCATATACTAATAAGTGATCACATAAACCTATCACTGCGATATAATAAGCAAACCATGGTCATGATATATTTTTCTGTTGTAAATGTTCAGATGTCATCAAACCATTCTGATGTCATAAAACATCACTGTAATGTCACATCCAAGTGTATATCATAAACCACTATTGTGATATCATCATAAATTTTGAGGTCATAAGTCACTATTATGATGTAATAATCAACTTTGATGCCATATACTATCATTGTTATGCCATAAAACCACACCACAATTATGATGTTGTAAATCAACCATTATGTCAACATAAAGAATTTTGATATCATAAACCACCTTTGTGTGGTCATAAAACAATATGATCATTTCACCATTCTGATATCAAATAGCTACCATCCTGATATACTCCTCTGTGATGTAATAAACTAATCATTATATCATCATTAGGAATGGTAATGTCATACACCAACCATTGTATTGTCACAAAAACATAGTGATGTCATAAACCTTTCTCATACTGTAAATACAACTTTATTATGTCAGTATCCCTCTGAGGTCATGAATCAAGCAATTTGCCATCAAAATCAATTTTGATGTCATATCATTATTTTGTTTTTATAATATCATTGTATTGTAGTATTGATTTTTGATAGTATTTGTGATAGTATTGATTTGTGATAAATCATCATTACCATACATTTGTGATAAATATATCATACTAAGAAGGGGCCATCAAAGAAGGAGGTACCTTTCTCTGGAGGGAGGAGAGAACTTCCACTTTGATTATGGCCCTGTCTAAATAATGTCAGTTTGTGGAATCTAAAGGCTTCCATAGCCTTAGCAGATCATGACAAAAGCCTCTGGTGATCACTGATGTCATAAATAAGTGTTTCAATTGTTAAATCAACAACAGGAATCACTGTGCACTTGTTCCCCATATAAGACCTCTGTCCTTAGTGAGTTGTACTATGAAAATTAATGGTAAAACTAGTTTTCAAACAGTACTTTATACTTTGTGTGTCTGTGTGGGTGCAAACTGTTGAAATGTTTACTAAGAGCTGATCTTCTATATATAAAGGTAATTAAAGGGGCCAGCACGGTGGCATAGTGGGTAAAGCTGCCACCTGCAATGCCAGCATCCCACATGGACACCAGTTCAAGTCCCGGCTACTCTACTTCCAATCCAGCTCTCTGGTGTAGCCTGGGAAGGCAGTTAAAGACGCCCCAAGTCCTTGGGCCCCTGCACTCATGTGGGAGACCTGGAAGAGGCTCCTGGATCCTGGATCTAGATTGGTGCAGTTCTGGCCATCATGGTCAATTAGGGAGTGAACCAGTGGGTGGAAAATCTCTATCTCTCCCCCCTTCCCCCATCTTCCTCTCCTCTCTGTGTAACTCTAACTTCCAAGTAAATAAATAAATCTTTAAAAAACAAAGATAAGTAAAAATGAATCATAAAGGAGAATGGGAGGTGGGAGGGAGTGTGTGGGGGGAAGAACTGCTATAATCCAAAAGCTGTACCTATGAAATTTATATTAAATAAAAGCTTTATTAAAACAAAAATATATCATACTCCCATGGTAATCTCCTAATGATACCATTGTGCAATCATTAAAATTGTGATGTCATAATACAACCATTGTAATTTCATAATAAATTTTGATGTCATAAATCAAAATTGTAATGCCATTTAATGCATTGTGATGTTGTAACTAATAGGTTTACTTTAAATCACAATTCTGATGTCACATACTACAAATATTGTGCTGATATAATCAATGTTGATGTCATAAATAACTTTTTTTTTAAAAAAGATTTGTTTTTTTTTAAAGTCAGAGTTACACAGAAAGGGAAGGAGAGGCAGAGTGAGAGAGAGAGAGAGAGGTCTTCCACCCACTGATTCATTCCCTCAACTGGCTGCAACAGCCAGAGATGTGCGGATCCGAAGCCACATTGTACAACACATTAAGTACAGAGATCCTACATGAGGAGTAAGTGCACAGTGACTCCTGATGTTGATTTAGCAAATTGACACTCTTGTTTATGGTGTCAGTAATCACCAGAGGCTCTTGTCATGAGTTGCCAAGGCTATGGAAGCATTTTGAATTTGCCAACTCTGATCTTATTTAGGCAAGGTCATAGTCAAAGTGAAAGTTCTCTCTTCCCTTCAGAGAAAGGTACTTCCTTCTTTGATGCCCGTTCTTTCCACTGGGATCTCACTCACAGAGATTTTTTTTTTTTTGCCAGAGTGTTTTGGCTTTCCATGCCTAAAATACTCTCATAGGCTCTTCAGCCAGATCTGAATGCCATAAGGGCTAATTCTGAGGCCAGAGTCTGTTTAGGGCATCTGCCATTCTATGAGTCTGCTGTGTATCCCGCTTCCCATGTTGGATCTAAACTCCCTTTCTGATTTAAGCTTACCATTGTGCTGTCATAATCAATTGTGATATCATACATCAAAATGTGCTATCATAATCAAAATTATATTGTCATAATACAACATTGTACTGCCATAATTACATAGTGACGACATTTTGGTATCACAAACCTACTATTGTGATGTCACAGTCAAGTGTGCTGTCAAAAACCATCTATTATGCCATCCTAACCAATTGTCCTGTCATAGACCACCATAAAATATTTCAGAAGTGTGATGTCCTAATCAATATATGATATACCACTATTGTGATCTAATAAACTTACTGGTGTGCCATCACAAATAGTTATGATGACATAAAACTACTGTGTCCCATCATAATCAATTTTGATGTCATAAACTGACATTTAATATCATAACATTGAGATATCATAATCTATTTTCTGATAAACCACATTTTTATATCATAAACATACAATTGTGATGTCATTATCAATTGTGATGTCATACATAAACTATGTCATCATAACCAATTTTGATAAACAAACACAACCATTGTATTGTGATAAAAAACATAATATAATCTATGTTCTGTGATAAACTGCCATTCTGATACTATAATGCTATAACTGTGATGTCAAAACTAATTCTGATGTAATATACCAATTTTTAAGATGTCATCATAGGGACTGGCAATGTGGCGTAGCAGGTAAAGCTGCTGCCTGCAGTGCCAGCATCCCATAAGGGCACTGGTTCAAGTCCTAGCTGCTTCACTTCCCATCCAGCTCTCTGCGATGGCCTGGGAAAGCAGTGGAAGTTGCCCCAAGTTCCTCAGGCTCCTGCACCCATGGGGGAGACCTGGAAAAATCTCCTAGCTCCTGGCTTCAGATCAGTGCTACTCTGGCCATTGTGGCCAATTGGGAAGTGAACCAAAAGATGGAAGACCTCCCTCTTTCTCTCTCCCTCTTTGCCTCTCCTTCTTTCTCTGTGTAACTATGACTTTCAAATAAATCTATAAATAAATAAATAAACAACCAAACAAACAAATCTTTAAAAAGAGATGTCATCATAAATGTTGGTGTTATAAGTCATCCAATGTGATATCATAATCAATTGTGATGTCAAAAATTAACTGTTTTGTCATAAAATTGTGATATCATAATCAATTGGTATCTGACAGCCATTCTGTAATTATAAATTTACCAATGTGATACCCTACAGTTTGTGATGTCATAAACTAAACAATGTCCCATCATAATCAATTTTAATAAAATAAAACATCATATTGACCTAGAAATCTGTTGTGAAAAGCATTTTGTGGAGCTGGCACTGTGTAGTAGTGGGTAAATTTGCCTCTTGAAGTGTTGGCATTCTGTATGGGTGCCAGTTTGAGTCCTGGTTGCTCCACTTCTGATCCAGCTCTCTGTTATGGCCTGGGAAAGCAGTAAAAGGTGACCCAAGTGCTTGGGCCCTTGCACCTGCATCAGAGACCCGGAAGAAGCTCTTGGTTCCTGGATTTGAATTGGCCCAGCTCTGGCAGTTGCAGCCATTTGGGGAGTGAACCAGTGGATGGAAGATCCCCTCTGGTAACTCTGCCTTTCAAATAATAAATAAATGAATCTTTTTTTTTTTAAATCAATTGATCAGCCCTTGTCCTGACTGTCAAGGAACAACTTAATACTTTATTCTTTTTAGTATTTTTTTTTTTACTTAAAACCATTGGTTGAACTCTTTAATTAACACAAAATTATTCTTAGGTATTTAAATTTAACTGAAAAGTGATTCCTGTTAAATATAAGAGTGGGAACAAGAGGAGGAGATGTACAGTTCAGCACATGCTAAATCGGACTTGCCCCTAATCCTAATGGTAGAGTTAGAAACGTGCAAGGGATTCCAATTCGATCCTATCAAGGTGGCATGTACCAATGCCATGTCACTAGTCAAAAGGATCAGTTTCAGTTCATAATTGATCATAATAATAGGATTAAAAGTCAAAGGGACCACATAAACAAGGCTACTGTCTGCTAATACTGATAGAATTAAAAAGGAGAGAACAATCCAACATGGGATGCGGGATACACAGCAGACTCATAGAATGGCAGATGTCCTAAACAGCACTCTGGCCTCAGAATCAGCCCTTAAGGCATTGAGAGCTAGCTAAAAAGCCGATGAGAGTATTTCAGACATGGAAAGCCAAGGCACTATGGCAAAAGAAATGACCTAAATGAAAGATCTCTGTGAGTGAGATCCCAGAGGAAAGAACGGGCCATCAAAGAAGGAGGTACTTTTCTCTGGAGGGAGGAGAGAACTTCCACTTTGTGCCCTTGTCTAAATAAATCTGAGTTGCTGAACTCAAGAGGCTTCCCTAGCCTTGGCAGCTCATGACAAGAGACTCGGGTGATTACTGACATCATAAATAAGTGTGTCAATTGTTAAATCAACAACAGGAGTCACTGTGCACTTACTCCTCATGTAGGATCTCTGTCCTTAATGTGTTGTACTATGTGAATTAGTGGTATAACTAGTACTCAAACAGTACTTTATACTTTGTGTTTCTGTGTGGATGAAAATTGTTGAAATCTTTACTTATTATATACTAAGTTGATCTTCTGTAGATAAAGATAATTAAAAATGAATCTCAAGGAAGAATGGGATGGGAGAGGGAGTCAGAGATGGGATGGTTTGTGGGTGGGAGGGTGGTTATGGGGGGGAAGCAGCTATAATCCAAAAGTTCACTTTGAAAATTTATATTCATTAAATAAAACTTAATAAAAAGCAATTGGTATGTGATAAATTATTCTGGTATTATAGATGAGCATTGTGCTGTCATAATCAATTGTGATATCATAGTCCTACCATTGTGCCATCATAACCCGTCATCATACTGTCATAAAACACACTATGATATCATAATAAATTTTCAAATGATGAACCACCATTCTGATAACATAAGAATTCCCTTTTGCCAATATAATCAATTCTGATGTAAAAGCCTGCTGTTGCTGTAATAAAGTACCATGATGCAATCAGCCAGAGCATTATGACATCAGAATTAATTTTGATGCTGTTAATCACAATTGTTATCATAAGAAATTTTGATGTTATAATCAATTGCTATGTGGTAAACCATGATTCTGATATAAAATACCATTGTGATGTCAATTACTATGCCATTAACCTACCATTGTGCCATCATAAAAATTGTGATGTTATAAACCAATCATCTTGCTACATCTACCAATTTTGATGTCATGAACCACTGTTGTATTTTCATTTAACACATTGGAAGATTATGTTTGTTATGTTAAACCTCATTTCTGTTATCATGATCCTGTCATTGATATCATAATCAATTGTGTTATCATAATGAAAACAATATGCCATCATAAGAAATTGTGATGTCATAGATCAACATTATATTGTCATAATAACATTGTAGTATAATCAAATGGTCTGAGTAAAAAACCATTCTGATATCATAAACCTACATTTGTGATATCATCATCAAAAGTGATATAATCTTTTCTGCCTTCATACCAATATTGATGTCATGTACCACCTTTATTGTCATAAAACATCATGATATAATCTATTGGTTTGTGATAAGCTGTCATTCTGATACCATAATTTTGCATTCGTGATTGTGATGTCAACAAATCTGTTGTCATATCTCATATATTGTGATGTCATAATTAATGAATTCATAAATTTACTACTGTGATATGATACCAATTTTGATATGGTTGTGATGTCATAATAAATTTTGATATTATAAACTTACCATTTTGGTGTCCTAAATGATTGTGATTCAATAATCCACATTGTGAAATCATAGTTAATTTTGATGTTATAATTGATTGACTTCTGATAAACATTCATTCTGATATCATAAACCTACCATTGTGAAGTCCTAATCATTTGTGATGTCATAATCCAAATTTTATGACATCATAATGAATTTTGAAATCATAAACTGCCATTGTATTATCAAAAAACATTATGTTGTCATAACCAGTTGATACATGATCAATTATAGTTCTGATAGTATAAACATACCAATGTGCTATTGTAACAAATTGTGATATCATAAACCTACCATTGTTCTTTCATAAACTTTGGTGTCATCATGATATTGTCATAAGACACATTGTGAAACTGTTATCAATTTTTATGTTATTATCTACCATTCTGATATCAACCTAACATTCTATCATAATCAATTCTGATATTAAAAATGTTTCTGATGCCATAATTAGTTGTGATGTCATAAACATTATACCATATAATCAATTTGAATGTAATAAACTGTCACTCCCCCTCTTCGTGGAGGAGCAACACAGGACCCTGCGCTGTTCTTTCTGTCTGCTCGGCCCTCCCCGGGTTTGCTGCTGGTTCTTCCCGGGTTGGCTACTATCCCTTCCACCTCCGTGGAAGGGCAGTTCCCCCTGGCCACATTCCCCACTTCCGCAGGGGAGCGGCACACCGCCGGCCGGCTTTCTCGGGGGCTGCACGGGTTCCCTTAGATGTTCCCCATAGATGTTCCTGGTGCATGCCGTCTCTCTCCTCCTTTATAGTCCTCCTCCGCCAATCCCAACTCGGCTGCCCACACGCCGAGTACGCTGCTCTCCTCCAATCAGGAGCAAGTCCTACAGTTTATTGGCTGAACTGGAGGCACCTGTGTAGAAGCTGTTTACTTCTCTCCCAACGCCACATTGTGGGAGAGCAGATGCATAGAATAAGTCTTAATTCGAGTAACTTAGTCTAGTCCGGATTGCTCCCCACAATAAACCCCTTTATATTGCCATAATAATATAGTATCATACATTCTGATATCAGAAACATACCCTTAATATGTCATTGTCATAACATTGTTTTGTCATAATCAATTTTGATGTAATAAAGCTACCATTTTTCTTTCATAAAATTTTTTGTTAAATCATCACACATTGTGTCATAATAAAATTTGATGTCACAAATACCCTTGCTTTGTCAAAAAAAGTAATGTTGAAATAAAATGTTAAATGAATTTGGAAAACATCATGCTGAGTGAATTGAGCCAGTCCCAAAGGGACAAATATCATATGTTCTCCCTGATCGGCGACTACTAACTGAGCACCAAGGGGGAAACTTGTTGAAATGAAATGGACACTATGAGAAACAGTGACTTGATCAGCTCTTGTCCTGACTGTTGATGTACAATGTAATACTTTATCCATTTTAGTATTTTTTTTGTTCTAGTACCATTGGTTGAACTCTGTAATTAACACACAATTATTTTAGGTGTTTAAATTTCAACTGAAAAGTGGTCCCTGTTAGGAATTTGGAAAACATTATGCTGAGTGTAATAAGCCAATCCCAAAGGGACAAATACCACTTGTTCTCCTTGATAAGTGACAAATAACTGAGCACCAAAAAGGAAACCTGTTAAAGTGAAATGAACACTAGGAGAAATGGTGACTTGATCAGCCCTCACCCTGACTGTTGATGAGCAACTTGATATGTTATCCCTCTTAGTATTTTTTTTTGTTTGTTCTACTTAATACTTTTGGTTGAATACTGTAATCAATACACAATTCTTCTTAAGTGCTGAAACTTAACTGAAAAGTGATCGCTGTTAAATATAAGAGTGGGAATAAGAGAGGGAAGAGATGTGCAATTCGGGACATGCTCAAGCTGACTTACCTCAAACGGTAGAGTTAGAAACATACCAGGGGATTCGAATTCAATCCCATCGAGGTGGCACGTACCAATGCCATCTCACTAGTCCCAGTGATCAAGTTCTGTTCACAATTGATCATAATGATAGGACTAAGAACCAAAGGGATCACATAAACAAGAATAGTGTCTGCAAATACTAGCTGATAGAATAAAAAAGGGAGAGAATGGTCCAACATGGGAAGTGAGATACACAGCAGACCCATAGAATGGCAAATGTCCTAAACAACACTCTGGCCTCAGAATCAGCCCTTAAGGCATGCGGATCCGGCTGAAATGCCCATGAGAGTATTTCAGGCATGGAAAGCCAAGACACTCTGGGGGAAAAAAAACCTAAATGAAAGATATCCACGAGTAAGATCCTAGTGGAAAGAATGGGTCATCAAAGAAGGAGGTACCTTTCTCTGAAGGGAGGAGAGAACTTCCACTTTGACCATGGCCTTGTTTAAAAATGATGAGAGTCAGTGAACCCAGGGGGCTTCCATAGCCTTGGCAGCTCGTGACAAGAGCCTAGGGTGATTACTGATGCCATAAACAAGAGTGTCAATTTGTTAAGTCAACAACAGGAGTCATTGTGCACTTACTCCTCATGTAGGATCTTTGTCCTTAGTGTGCTGTACATTGAGATTTAATGCTCTAACTAGTACTCAAACAGTATTTTTCACTTTATGTTTCTGTGTGGGAGCAAACTGTTGAAATCTTTACTGAATGTATGCTAAACTGATCTTCTGTATATAAAGAGAATCGAAAATGAATCTTGACATGAATGGAAGGGGAGAGGGAGTGGATAAGGGGAGGGTTGCGGGTTGGAGGGACGTTATGGGGGGGAAGTCATTGTAATCAATATTCTGTACTTTGGAAATTTATATTCATTAAATAAAAGTTAAAAAAAAACACAATAAATTGGCGTTTCATGCTTAGAAATCTACAGGCAAAAAAAAAAAAAAAGGATTCAAATTCTACCTCTACCGGCTGACACCGTGGCTCAATTGGCTAATCCTCTGCCTGCAGTGCTGGCATCCCAGGTTCTAGTACCAGTTGGGGTGCCAGCTACTAGCCCCAGTTGCTCCTCTTCCAGTCCAGCTCTCTGCTGTGGCCTTGGAGGGCACTGGAGGATGGCCCAAGTGCTTGGGTCCCTGCACCTGCATGGGAGACCAGGAAGAAGCACCCAGCTCCTGGCTTTGGATCGGCACAGCACCGGCCATAGTGGCCATTTGGAGAGTGAACCAATGGAAGGAAGACCTTTCTCTCTGTCTCTCTCTCTCACTGTCTAACACTGCCTGTCAAAAAAATTAAATTGTACCTCTACCAACTACAATTTGTGTTACCTTAGGCAAAATATAAAACCATGATAACTGTCCTTCTTCTGTAAAATGAAGATGATTATTGTACTTCATAGGCAGGTTGGATCAAGCAAATTAACATATAGACAGCACATATCTAGTAGTAGTGTTAGTATTATTGTCAGATATTATTTATATATATTATATAATATGATTTGATATTTTATATTACTTGTCTAGATAGAATTAAAACATTGATTATTCTTTCTTCTGTTAAAGGTAAAAGGACTGTGCATACATTTGTTTTAATTTTTAGATTGAAATTAAAGTTTGTGTATATCATATACATAAAATAATCATACATTCTAACAATACTGTTCAATGACTTTTGGTAAATGTATACAGGTGGGAAACCATTGCCACAATCCAGCTTTAGGAAAGTCCCATCACTCCAAAAGTTCTTACAAGCATTTTTGAAGTCTTTCTCCAATTATACCAATTTTACCCAGCAGACCCATGTAAGTCATAAACTGCTATCTCTCCATATATATTTGCCTTTTCTATACAAATGGAATTATAGAATATGTAAAAAAAAGACTTTGGTAGAATGAGGTGTGTGGTTGAAGAAGGCTTGGAGGGGCAATGGTTTTATGCTGTGCAGTGCTCCAACGAAGAGAAAAATCAGTAGAATTTCAACTTATTCTTTCCTCCATTTTGGAGTCTCCCAAATGCACATTCAATAAAACCATGAGATTGCAACCATTCTATTATTTTCACAGCAACATGTTGTAAGCAATGACCAGAATCACAAAACCATCTTTGAGAATTGTGGTGTTTACTTTGAAATATGAAAGGAAAATATTCCATAATGCAGTTCCAAGGATACAAAATAACAGTTAATGTCAATTAACTGACATGAAAAACCTAGAACATATTTTAAGTGCAAAAGCCATCATACATTTTAAATAGAAATCTATTATGCTCCTTGCTTCATTCAATAATCCTATAAACTCCTAAAGTACAGGACTGAATTCATAGACTACACTTGTTACACTACAGGCATGGACAGACACACATATTTTCAATAAATTCTTTCTGAGTTTATGAATGAACTTTACCAAGAAGCTAAGAAAACACAGTTTTCTGATTATATCAAGCATTGAGAAATCTAATTGGGATGATTTGAGTGATGCACCTGGCCTTACATGTCAGTATTACTCTTTCTTGAGAGGTATAGAAATTTTCCATAGCAGCTCTCTAATGAAAATTGAGGTGGAATGCAGTGTTAATTCTAAGAAACAGTAAAACAGCTTTGTAGGATCAACATTAGAATAGAGTCCTATTGCCACAACACGTGTGTCACATTATATTGTGATTACCAAGAAAAACATAGAGAGTATATTCATTCTAAAACTAGTAAGAAAATATGTAAATGAGCTATTTAGCCAGCAAACTTTCCAATAATTCATTTTGCAAAAGTTTCTCCATTCCTTCTGGTTCCCATCTGCCTCTGGGTTTATGTTGCCACATATTCAGTCCATCCCAATCTTGCTTTACATGTGAAAATAGAATGAGGATCTTTCTAATGTAATTGGACCTAGATATTTACATATTAAAATATATTATTCATTAAACACTTACTGTTTACCTATTTTAAATCATCATTTGAGATATGTGGGATAGATGAATAAAACTGATACAAATCAGTGGATTTGTAAACCTTACATTGTATGAGAACCACAGTTTGTCAGACACTGAATTGTATGAGAACCATTTTGTCAGACACAGAATCATTTTGTTTTTATTTATTTAAAAGGCAAAGTAAAAGATAAAGAAGGCGGTAAAGAGAGATGGGGAAGAGTGTGATGAGGGAGAATAGAGGGAGAAAGCATCCAACCACTGGATCAATCATCAAGTGCCCATCTTTAAGACTGAATCAGTCCAAAGTCAAGAGCCAGGAACTCCATCCAAGCCTCCCAGAGGTGTGGCAGGACACAAGCCCTTGGACCATCTTCTACCGCTTTCCCAAGTACATCAATAGCTAGCTGAATGGTGGTTGCTAGCATTCAATGCAGCACTCCAATATGAGATGTGAGCATTCCAAGCTGTGGCTTAACCTGCTGAGATGCAATGCCTACCACACACTGAATTATTTTACACAAGTTACACATCCCTCACAACAAGGAGGCAGGTGCCTTTATCATCCACACTTTATAAGAAGTTGTAATAAATGTTTAAATGCATGGCTACATGTCCAGTTTTACACACACAGGAATGATTCCAATCCATGCATCTAACTCCAGAGCATACAGACTTAATCATGACAAAACCCCACACTTTATGAAATGCTGGTAGCACACAAATATGTAGAAAGAGAGGCATACTATACAATTATTCCCTAGCATGCTAATTTGTAATTGTCCCAATTATGTTTACTTCCCACAAGAAAGGATGCTTTATGAGCCAAGCAGGCCTTAGAATACAGGAGTTAAGGGAACACCTTACTGTTTGTTGTCCAGCTACTTGGCCTCTTTTGGCCTCAGTTTCCTTATGGATAAAAAAACCCACAATGTCCAACTCACAGAGTAACAGAGAGAATGAAAAACAAATGTGTGCAGAATGCTTGGCTCACAAGAAGCACAATAAATTGCTGCTGCTATCAGTATTCCTAGACACAGCACTGGCTCCCACAGCATGAAGCCAAAGCTGGGTATTCAGTAAATCACTGAAAAAATATAGGTTTTGGGGTTTTTCTCATATCTTCCAGGTTCCTTGGATATTTCTACTCACTCAACAAACATTTGAGCAGTTTCTATTCCATGTTAGGCTGTTCAAAGGGTTAAACCAAACAGAAAAGTTGTCTACTACTCATTACATAATGCTATGGTTGTCACCCCCTAACTGGCCTTCCTTCCTAATACAAAATTAGAAGGCAGGCACTCTCTCTAGGCAAATTTACCAACATATTAAACATCTAACCCTAATGTCACTTGAATTATTTTATCATATTCTTGCAAATCAATGCAGTCTGAAAATGATTTCTTTTTTTAACCTGTAAAAATAGGCTGGTTGGAATTATGATTGTGAGGCAGAATGTTAAGCTTCCACCTGCAATAAGTTACAAATGCAAATTTCAAAACACATATTTCCATTATGTGGTGATTAACTGAGGCAAATTCTACTATGGCCTTGCTTGAGTGTTGATGCTGCAGAGTTAATTGAGGAAATGCACAGGCCCTTTGTCAGCATACCCCATCTGTACAAAGCATTAGGCTTGGTGGAGAAGATATTCCAGACTGTCCATGCCAACCAAGGATGAGAAACCGTAAATGAGAAGTGGGGAGAAACAATACCAGGGTTCATGGTAAAAGGAAGAGTCCCGCCTTAATATGTTGACCATGCAGGTATACTAAGGACTTGTCCTCCTTTTCGCCAATGACCCAGCAGGCTGGAAAACCACACTGATGAAGTAATACCTGATTCAGTGTCCAAGAAGACACAATTATCTAGGCTATGAGCCCAGTAAACAGATGACTGTCACCCACA
This sequence comes from Oryctolagus cuniculus, assembly GCF_051225735.1. Classification (NCBI taxonomy): domain Eukaryota; kingdom Metazoa; phylum Chordata; class Mammalia; order Lagomorpha; family Leporidae; genus Oryctolagus; species Oryctolagus cuniculus. Next base: position 31,139,395 of record NC_142885.1, read on the forward strand.
GAGGTGCCTGTGGGGTGCATGAACTACTGTGCCAAGGGACCTACTATGGAGACTATCTGGGGGGAAGAGCCACATCAGTGCCGAGGAGTGTCTGAAGCAACACATGAAGTTTATCTGAAATGAGACAACTTGGGATCCCCCTTCAACACAGCATCTAATAGTGACCACTTTGATGTGGATGGCCAGATGTGGTATCAGCTTGTGGAAAGTGGATGAAGAGGTGTCAGGCAGAACAGCACCTGATGGCACACGTTTAGCTTCATAGTTCCGAGTGACAAGCACAGCAGGAATGTGCTGCTGTGAACACTCCATTGCGTGGATGTACTTGGGTTTTTCTAGAGTGTTGAGGGTCTGCACAGCTTAAATTCAGGGGCTATGACCATCAGGGCCAGGAGAGTTGGTTTGGACTGTTGTAGGGCTCCTCTTAAAATAACAGAGGGGTGAGCATTGGGGAACAGCATGTAAGATGGCTCTTTCGAGACCCACATCCTATATTAGAGTGTGTAGGTTTGAGTCCCACTCCACTTCCAATCCAGCTTCCTACTAAAGTGCACCCTAGGAGGCAGCATATAATAGCTCAGGTACTTGGGTCTGTGCCACCCACACCGAGTTCTGGGATTTTCACTTCATAAAACCTGATGTTTTCACATCACAACCTGGCTGAATTCCAGCTATTGTGACTATATGGAGAGAACAGTGGATGAGAGATCGCTGTGCCTTTAATGTGAATAAAATTAATTTTCAAAATTTAAATAAACCTCCTGCATCCATGTGGCCAGACTGGGACTATTCCAGTTGGGCCCCTTCCCTGTGGGGATGGCAGCAGCATAGACTAATTGAAAAAATGCCTGAATACCTCAGTGGCCTCCTTTTCTCAGTTGTGCATCATTGTTTGACATACAAAGTTCATGATGGAGTGTTATTTTCCAGATCACCAACACACATTGCAGCAAAGGAACACCTTATGTTCATCCACTCTGCATGGAGGACCCCATCAGCTCTGCTTCCCAGATGATATGAGTCTCTCATATGGGTTACAGGGACCCAGATACTTCAGCCATCACTCCCTCCAAAAGTGCATATTAGCATAAAGCTGGAATTGAGAGTTGTGACTGTAACCTAGGCATGCCAATATAGGATGTGGACATACTAAGTAGGGTTGTAACACATGCCAAATGTCAATCCCTCAGTGAATTTTTGAAGTGCCTCTGTATATCCAAGGCTTTCAGAGAAAGGAGACAGAGCCTTCTGGGCCCTGCCCCTTTACTACATAGTTTCTGCTTCTCCCCAACATTGCACACTGCTTCATGTGTCTCTCTCTGTGCATGCTCACTTCTGAGGTCTCTTCAGGCAGACAGGGAAGAGCAGCAGAGCACAGAAGAGTGGGTCTGGGAGACAAGGCAGATTAGGGAAAAACTGGACTGTGACAGTTTCTGCCTGGATCCTGCCACTTAGTGTTTAGTGACCACATCTGAAGCAGAGGAAAATTGTTCATCTACATGCCAAAAACTGAAATATAATCTTTATATTACCCCAGGCATGAAAGTCAAATGAAAATGAATTGAAGCTTACATAAAAGGTCTGAGAATATAAAACCCCTTACAAATGGAAGCAAATTCATTGATATTAGTCTCAACAATGATTGTTTAGATATGACACTAAACGCATAGGTGACAAAAGCAAAGACTGAAAAAAATCTAAGAAATATTCTGCATGTGATAGGAAAAACAGAACAGATAAAGCAAGAAATGAAGAAAACATTGGACAACCTGAGTTTGAACACAAACAACTCAAAAACAAATATTGTAATAAAAATTGCACAAAGGATTGATCAGTTTTCCATTGAATATATACAAGTAGCCAACAGGTAACTTAAAAGGGGTTCAGAAACAGCTAATGAAGACTACAATGCTAATTAAGACCACAGTGATTATCATCTCATATATGTTAAAACAATTATCCAAAAGTAAAAAGATAACATTGTCCCAGGGTGGAAAAAAGGAATATAAAAATTGTTGCTGAGAAAGTAAATTGGTACATCCAATATAGAAAACATTATGTAGGTCTTCAATCAAAATTAAACATAGAACATATGACAAAGCAATCTCACAACTGCGTGTATATCCAAAGGAAACCAAATCAGTATCTCAAATAGATACCTTTATCTCCATATTACTGGCAGCATTATCTACAAGAACAAGATATGGAGACAACCCCACTGTCAACATATGAATAAAGAAAATGTGATAAACACACATACACAGGAATCACAGACAACCTTAATAAGGAAATTCTTCCATTTTGTCAGGATGTGGATCCAAAAATATGAATGTGGACATTAGGCTATTTGAAATAAGGCACAGAAAGATAAATGCCACACAATATCACTCATATGTGTAATCTAAGAAAGTCACACTTAATCACAGAATAGAATGGTGGTTGTCATGGGCTGAGAGTGAAGGACATGGGAAAATGTTAGCTGAACACACATTTGCAGCTATGAGATAAATTAACAAAATTAACACCTCAAGACCTTAATATTCAACACAGTAAACAGTTGGTTATGATATCACATACTCACAACTTGCTAATATCTTCCATATTCTTTAATAACATAGGGATGTAATGTGATGGATATGTTAGATTGTCTTAATCATTTCACAATGTATATGTACAAGAGGATTCCAGAAAGTTTATGAAAAAATGTAATCAAAAGATAATGTGAATTGTCCATAACTTTTTAATGTCCCTCACATAGCAAAACATCAGTTTTCATACCTTGATGATACACAAATTGTGTCAGTCATACTCTGACAATCTTGAAAAAAATTTAAGCAAGCAAAACTAAACAGGCTCCTATATTAAAATGTAAATCCAAAATAACTTAGTAAACTAGACATATCTACAGGATTTGGAAGACTTTCATGCAAGAAAAATCATTTTTAAAACACACATAAATTTGAGTGGTCAAAATTCTATTTCGAAAGTGCAAATAGAGATGGCACCCTGTACAGAGAAAGTGTAAGTGCTAAGACGTTGCCCAAGTACCAAATTACAGGGTCTTTCTGCTTCTCTAAAACCTGGGTGAAAACCCCAAGCCAAATAAAACTTCTGTTTCTACCTTACTCAGTCTATGTTACTGTGATATTGGAAACATATGAAGGAGTGAGACATCCTAGAAACAGCTGTGTAAAGAGGTCAATGCCCTGGAAAGTACCCTGCAGGCCACATATTGAGAAAACTCGGGGGAACCAGGTGCCTGTGGGGAGGGAAGGAGGAACCGACAGCACCTGTCCCGCATGAACCACATACACAGAGCCCACATTCTCCCTAGAGACCACCCAGTCCCCACTGCACAATCGGGGGAGACGTGCAGCTACTGCCACATAGCTGGCCTGCTATGTCTCTGGGCTGAGAAGTCTCACCCAAGCAGGGAAGGGGCAGGACCTCGGGGGTCCTGGGTGCCGGTAAAGCCCCCAACCCACGGGTCTGAGGGGACCGAGGGGAAGCCCTGTGCCAGCGCCAATATGGAGCCCACAGATGCTGGAGGCCTGTGTCCTCCTGGCCTTCGGCTCCGTTTTCCCCTCTCAGTACAACTAGGTCCACACACTCACCATGTCGCTGTTGTCAGCTTCCTAGGTGCCCAGCGTCCCCGGTGAGTGAAGGTGGAGAGCTGCAGAGGTCGACTTGCTTGGGAGCCTCCTGGTGGCAGAGCTGTCTCCCAGGAGTTCACTCTGCAGACAAAACTCGGAGAAGATTGTGATGTCAAGTCCCCGCGTGCTGATGCACTGTGGACGTCACCTTGCCTGATTGGACAGGTTGACAGCCTTGAGTGCACGGAACGTCACAAAGCACGGAGCCAATCAGCGTCCCCCATAGCAAGGACCCCTAACTTCAAGTTGTCCTGGATGGGAACAGCGAGAGACAGACCTGGGTTCAGGTCTGAAATGGCCACCCCTGGGCTCTGCCTCCCCGAAGCTGGAGGACTCTCACCTCCGAGCTCCTGCTACCCACTGGCCTCGCCTTGGTTCCCCGTCCTTCTCCCTGCGGATGCTGCCTGGAGCTGGCGGTAACCTGTAGCAGTGAGTTACAGTTCTGTTTATCCGATTCCGGCGCTTTCGTTTTCCTTGTATTTCTGCTCATTCTGTTGGGTCGTTTGTATTACTTATTGATTTGAATAACACTTAGATGTAACATAATTTACTCTTTTTTTTTTCTTTTCTTCTGTTTTCTACTCTGCCTATTGATCTTTTATATTTTCTAGTTATTTCTTGCTGGCACTTGGTAATCTAATGGATTTTTAAACATTGATCTTTCCCACAACATTAAATTCATTTATCAGTTTATTTGTTTTTAGATTTTATGGATTCTCCCTAAATAAATATCTCCAATATATTGGCAATTTATTGTTAAGAAATTGATCTTTACATCTTATTTTATTTCTTTTTGCTCTCCCCCTCGCCCCCAACTACTCCTCCAATAAGAAGTTGGCACTAGTGGAGACTTCCTGGTCTAGGTTTACTTCCAGGGTAAAAGCTCTCAATGATTCTGTATTAATTGTGGTTTTCGTTGTAGGATCCTTTTAAAAATTTTTGATCTGAATAAGAAAGCCATTGCTCTTTTTTACTATACTGCAAGCACTTTTTAAAAATTACATGCTAATTTTTGCAAACTATGCAACAGATAAAGGGTTAATAACCAGAATCTACAAAGAGATCAAGAAACTCCACAAAAACAAAACCAACAACCCACTTAAGAGATGGGCCAAGGACTTCAATAGACATTTTTCAAAAGAGGAAATCCAAATGGCCAACAGGCACATGAAAAAATGTTCAAGGTCATTAGCAATCAGGGAAATGCAAATCAAAACCACAATGAGGTTTCACCTCACCCCAGTTAGAATGGCTCACATACGGAAATCTACCAACAACAGATGCTGGCGAGGATGTGGGGAAAAAGGGACACTAACCCACTGTTGGTGGGAATGCAAACTGGTCAAGCCACTATGGAAATCAGTCTGGAGATTCCTCAGAAACCTGAAGATAACCCTACCGTTTGACCCAGCCATCCCACTCCTTGGAATTTACCCAAAGGAGTTTAAATTGACAAACAAAAAAGCGGTCTGCACCCTAATGTTTATTGCAGCTCAATTCACAATAGCCAAGAACTGGAACCAACCTAAATGCCCATCAACGATAGACTGGATAAAGAAATTATGGGATATGTATTCTTTAGAATACTATACCGCAGTAAGAAACAACGAAATCCAGTCATTTGCAACAAAATGGGGGAATCTGGAACACATCATGCTGAGTGAAGTAAGCCAGTCCCAAAGGGACAAATACCATATGTTCTCCCTGATCAGTGACAACTGACTGAACACCAAAAAGGAAACCTCCTGAAGTGAAATGGACACTATGAGAAATGGTGACTTGATCAGCATAGCCCTGACTGTTAATGGACAACTTAATACATTATCCCTCCTAGTATTTTTTTTTGTCTGTTCTACTTAATATGACTGGTTTAATTCTGCAATTATCACACAGTTATTCTTAAGTGTTGAAAATTAACTGAAATGTGATCCCTGCTAAACATAAGAGTGGGAATAAGAGAGGGAAGAGATGTATAACTTGGGGTATGCTCGGGCTGACTTGCCCCAATTGGTAGTTTTGGAAACATACCAGGGGATTCCAGTTCAATCCCATCATGGTGGCATGTGCCAATGCCATCTCACTATTCCAAGTGATCAATTTCAGTTCACAATTGATCATAATGAAAGGACTAAGAGTCAAAGGGAGCACATAAACAAGTCTAGTACCTGCTAACACTAACCGATAGAATAAAGGGGAGAGTGATCCAACATGGGAAGTGAGATACTCAGCAGACTCATAGAATGGCGGATGTCCTAAATAGCACTCTGGCCTCAGAATCAGAACTAAAGGCACTCGGATCTGGCTGAAAAGCCCATGAGAGTATTTCAGGCATGGAAAGCCAAGACACTCTGGCAAAAAGATCTCTGTGAGTGAGATCCCAGTGGAAAGAACAGGTCTTCAAAGAAGGAGGTACCTTTCTCTGAAGGGAGGAGAGAACCTCCACTTTGACTATGACCGTGTCTAAACGAGATAAGAGTCGGAGAACTCAAGGGGCTTCCATAGCCTTGGAAACTCATGACTGGAGCATAGGGAGATTACTGATGCCATAGACAGGAGTGTCAATTTGTAAAGTCAACAACAGGAGTCACTGTGCACTTACTCCTTATGTAGGATCTCTGTCCTTAATGTGCTGTACATTGAGGCTTAATGCTATAACGAGTACTCAAACAGTATATTTCACTTTGTGTTTCTATGGGGGTGCAAACGGTTGAAATCTTTACTTAATGTACACTAAACTGATCTTCTGTAAAAAAAAAAAAAAGAAAAGAAAAAAAAAAGCAATTATCAATTCCCAACTTGACTCTCACTGGGATTAAACATGACAATAGGTCTGATCTGATTTCATCATCATTTAAAAAAAATCATCTATTATTTTTCACTTTATGTCTCTGTGTGGGAGCAAACTGTTGAAATCCTTACTTAAGGTATACTAAGCTGATCTTCTGAATATTAAGATAATCGAAAATGAATCTTGATGTGAATGGAAGGGGAGAGGGATTGGGAAAGGGGAGGGTTGTGGGTGGGAGGGACGGTATGGGGGGGAAGCCATTGTAATCCATGAGTCGTACTTTGGAAATTTATATTCATTAAATAAAAGATAAAAAAAAATTACATGCTGATTTTTAAATGTTTTTGAACATTAAATTGTCATGTGATTTTCTCCTTGAATTTTTCACCTACCTGGAAAATTTACATGACTTGTTAAGAAATGTTAACCACCTCTTGTATTTTTTATTATATGTGACTTGTTATTCATTATATTTTCATATGTGATTTCATTTATTATAAAAATACTAAGGATTTATACATCTGTATATGAAAGAGAGTTTATACTTAATTTATATTGAAAGTTCTAGTCAACCTTGCATCATTATCAATGTAATGCTAGCTTTCTAAAAGAAATCTGAAAATATGCTTTGCTTATTTATACTTTGATACATCTGAGAAATATAGGTGTTTTTTTATTTCTTAAATGTTTGAAATATTTTGTGTTTCTATAACTGAAGTTTTGCTTCTCTAACTGTTTTATTGGCTGGTGGCCTTCAAATTGGGATTCAACTTGCTTGTTTTAATTTGGAGTTTTCCTATTTTATACTTCTTATATTGGATTTTAGGAATTTATATTTGTGTTTGGGAATTTGATTTTCAAAGTATAGTGGATTTTTATCTCTAGTCAAGTTTTTATCCTAAGAGTTTTTTTTTTTTTTGACATGCAGAGTTAGATGGTGAGAGAGACAGAGAGAAAGGTCTTCCTTCCATTGGTTCACCCCCCAAAATGGCCACTATGGCCGGAGATACACCGTTCCAAAGCCAGGAGCCAGGTGCTTCCTCCTAGTCTCCCATATGGGTGCAGGACCCAAGGACTTGGGCCATCCTCCCCTGCCTTCCTGGGCTACAGCAGAAAGCTGGACTGGAAGAGGAGCAACTGGGATAGAATTTGGTGCCCCAACCGGGGCTAGAACTCTGGGTACTGGTGCTGCAGGTGGAGGATTAGCCTAGTGGGCTGCGGCACCGGCCTTACCCCTAAGAGTTTTACAATATTTTTTTCTGATCTTGACAAAGCTCTTTTCTCTGTAAACAATTGTTTTAATACATGAAAATGGACACTAGTGTTACTTTTCCCTGTGTTTCCTCAATTATTTTTACTCATAGTTTATTTTGTTAAAATTAAAAAGCATATCCTGGGACTGATGCTATGGCATAGTGGGTAAAGCCACCACCTGCAGTGCTGGCATCCCATATGGGCCCCAGTTCAAGTCCCAGTTGCTCCCCTTCATATCTAGCTCTTTGCTATGGCCTGGGAAAGCAGTAGAAGATGGCCCAAGTCCTTGGGCCCCTGCACCCATGTGAGAGACCTAGAAGAAGCTCCTGAATTCAGATAAGGGCAGCTCTTGCTGTTGCAGCCATCTGGAGAGTGAACCAGTAGATGGAAGACCTTTTTTCTCTCTCTGCCTCTGCCTCTCTGTAACTCTGCCTTTCAAATATATAAATAAATCTTAAAAAATATTTCCAGAAATGAATGATAAGATCCTCTAGGCACACCAGGGTTAGAACAAAGCATGTGTGAAACCTCCCAGATTGCAGAGATGCATACAAATTGAACTTGGTGAGTCATAACATCAATTGCATTCACCTTTGAATAAAGACATCTGTGAATGAAGGTTCACTACAACAATCATACCCAAGACCAAACATTCTCAGCTTTGGTGACTATTAGAATCATCTAGGCAGCTTTTAAAACACATTGATCTCCAGGGTAAACCTGGGACCAATCTAATCATAGTCCCTGGAGGTGGGAAACTAGGCATAGTATTTTTAAAATCTGTCCTGTGTGATTCCAATATGTAGTCAGGGTTGAGAGCAGCTGATGATGACAGTCACACTGCCTCCTTTCCAGATGCATTTTAGATTTCCTATTATGCACATTCCAGATTTCCAAGATGATATACATTCTCAGATTTAAATCCCTGTGAAGGTCTCACATGTATCAGTTGAATATTGCTGCTTAAGAGAAATGACAATTCCTTATTCATATTGGTCAGAGTTGGGGGAGAGATGAGGGAGAACAGAAGAGATTGAACAATGAGAAGCAGAACTGAAATGCATTTTTGGCAGCCCATGGTTTGTCACCCTGAGTTTGAGCAGCTTTCCTGCCAGCCAGGAATGGAATTTCTGTATTTCCAGAGCTGCACATTTCTCTCACCTGCAGATGGCTTGATTGTGCTCTATATTTGAGGGAAAGAGTGAATTACAGAAAATTCAATTGAAACAAGGACTTTTAATTCTTGCAAATCAGAAGTCAGGTTGTAAGAACTTGGCCACACAGTTTCAGAGCTCAGTAAATAGGCCCATTCAGAGCCAATGTTGGGTGGTAAAATGGAACATGTACTCAACCAGCTGGGATTTCATTCTGTCTCTGTCAGTTTCTTATTCCTTAGCCAGATTATTTAATGAATCCCAGTTTTATTCTGTGAAAAATGGGAGTAACAAAAGCTGTGATTCTTCAGATTTATGTGAGAAATAAAGAAGTTAATCTTTCTAAAGTGCTTAAAAAGAGGCTAGCATGCACTAAGTTCTCATTAAGATTTAGGAACACATTTAATTCACCTTATGTGGAACATATTATTGAACATATATATTGAACTACCGCCATTAGTGTTGAAATGGAGTGAGGGATGCTGCAAGATAAGAAAGGGTGCAAATGGCTTCTTCTGTTACATAAGTGGAAGTTATTTGGGGGAAGTCAATGCTTAAAAAATAACCAACACTGCTAGTAGATAAGTGGCATTTTAAGGAATGACAGTTTTAACATTTTTTGAAAAACCCTCTCTACATTGGGTTTTTAAAATAATTTTTAAATTTTTTAAATGTAAATAAATTTCATGTATTTATATATATGTAGATTTAGTTGTATCCTCATAGTACCCACACTACCTTTCCTCATCATTCCTTACTTATTCTTTTAATTTTTACAATGATGTATACTTCAGTTTATTTTATAATCATAAACTTAACCCTCCACTAAGAAAACAATTCAACAAGTAATAATTAAGGGAAAAAAAAAACAAAAACACTGTTCTTCAACAGCAAAGACTTGTGTTGCAAACAATAATCAAATCACAAAATGTCAATTTCACTCATACATTAAATTTCAGTACTCTATTAGTTATTACAAATCAGAGAAATATTTTTCTTACTGGAACTTGTTTATTTCACTAGGTATAATGCTTTCCAATTTTATCCATTTTGCTGCAAATGGCAGAATTTCATTGTTTTTTATCGCTGAATAGTATTCCATAGTGTGTATATACCACATTTTTTAAACCATTGGTTGATGGACATTTGCCTGGATTTCATATCTTAGCTACAGTGAATTGAACTAGAGTTAACATAGAGGTACCAATAAATCTTCCATATGCTGATTTCATTTTGTTTGAGTATATTCCAAGTAGGATGACTGGGTCATATGGTAGACATATTTCCAGATTTCGGAGCTATCTTCCACAGTTGCTGGACCAATTTACATTTCAAGCAACAGTGGATTGGGGAACCTTTTCCCTTACAACCTCACCAACATTTATTGTTTTTTTTTTTATATCTTATGAAAGCTATTCTAATTGGGGTGAGGTGAAACCTCACTGTGCTTGTTGTTTGCATTTACTTGATGGGGAGTTATCTTGAGAATTTTTTCATGTGTCTGTTGGTTATTTAGATTTCATCATTTGAAAAATGCCTCATCAAGTCCTTTACTCATTTCTTAACTGGGTTGTTTGTTTTCTTGTTGTTGAGTTCCTTGAGCTCTTTATAGATTCTGGATATTAATCCCTTTTAAGTTGCATAGTTTGCAAATAATTTCTCCCATTCTCTCAGTTGCTTCTTCACTTTGCTGAGTATTCCCTTTGCAGTACAGAAGATTCTTAGCTTAAGGTAATCCCATGTTTCTATTTTTGCTTTAATTGCTTGTGATTCTGGGGTCTTTTCCAAGAAGTCTTTGCCTATGCCAATGTGTTGCAGTTTCCCCATTTTCCCCTAGTAATCTGATTACATCAGTTTGTATATTTAGATCCATGATCCATTTTGAGCTGATTTTTGTATAAGTTGTTATATAGCCATCTTGTTTCATACTTCTGCGTTTGGAGATCCAATAATCTTACAACCCTTTGTTGAAGAGACTGTCCTTTCTCCAAAGATTAATGTTAGCTCCTTTGTCAAATATTAGTTGGTTTTAGAAGTGTGGATTTATTTCTTGGGTTTTTATTCTGTTCCCTTCATCTTCATGTGTAGTTTTGTGCCCATACCAGGTGGTTTGATTGTAACTGCCCTGTAGGATGTTTTGAAATCTGGTATTGTGCTGGAACTAGCTTTGATTTTCTTGTGTAAAATTGCTGTAGTTATTCAGGGTCTCTTGTCTCCCCTAATAATTTTAGCATTGTTTCTTATTACTTGCATCATTTTGAATATGTAAATTGCTATGTATAGTATGAATACTTTGATTGAATTAATTCTTCCTATCCATGAAAATGGAAGATTTTTTTTGTGTCTTCTTTGATTTCTTGCTTTAATATGTTGTAATTTTCATTGCAAAGCTTTTTGACATCCTTGGTTAAATTTATTCCAAGGTACTTAAATATTTTATTGCTATTGTGAATGGTACTGACCTTACAAGTCCTTACTTAGCCATGGCATTTTCTGTGAATACAAAGGTATTGATTTTTGCATGATGATTTTATATCTCAGTATAGAAATAAAGAGCTAAGTTCAAGAGGGCAAAGCCAAAGTGAGTTTATTGTGTAGAAAGCTGTACAGAGTCCTACGAGACAGGAGAGGCCCAGAGTTTGGAGTCCATTATCAATGAGGTGAACCTATCATTTGTGTCTTCAGTTTGTCTTTAGAATTCTCCTATGGGACATGTTTTGTTGGGACATGCAGAGGTTCCTGTTTTAGAATGATTCTTGGAAAATCTCTATACCTTCCTCTTAATTTTAATAGGAACTTAAGATATCTCTAAAAATAAAAAGATCCATACAAAATTTTGATGGCATAATCCAAAAATGTAATGAAGCAATAAGTGAGTTCAGTAAAGTTAGAAAATACAAAATCTCAAAAGTACATGCATGGGGGAGCCAGAGCAGAGGAGGGTAGTCTTTGCCTCTGCCTATGGTGCTGCCATCCCATATGGGCACCAGTTTCTGTCTTGCTTCTCTTCCTATGCGAATCTCTGTTATGGCCTGGGAAAGCAGTAGAAGATGGCCCAAGTGCTTATGCCCCTGCACTCATGTGGGAGACCCAAAATAAGATCCTGACCTCTGATTTCGGATTAGCCCAGATGAGGCTGTTGCTGCCATTTGGGGAGTGAACTAACTGATGGAAGATCTTTCTCCCTGTATCTCCCTTTGTGACTCTGCCTTTCAAAAAATAAAATATTAACAAAAAGTACATGCAGGTACCCCTAAGTGATGCACAACAACCCATTAGGTTGTGGAGAGAATTAAATAGAATTTGTGATTTTTTTTTTACCTTTAAAGGTACAAGTATAACCTGCTATATATGCTTTTAAGTTAAATGTGTCTGTCTTTTATGTAAGTATGAGAATACTATACACATCTATAGAGCTTTGCATGCATGGCAGAGCAAGGCCTTATTGACAAGAGTGTTTAATCTCCACATGGTATTGGGGCAACATCCTCAACCCTGATAATATCCTGGCCTATTTAGCCCTAACATGGTTTGCCTTTATTAATTTTTAAAAATATTTTTATTAATTTGTTAGAGCAGGAGAGAGGAGGGAAGAAAGGAAGCCAGCAAGGGAATTGGGAGACAAAGAGAAAAGAAAGAGAGTGCTCCCACCCATTGGTTCACTTTCAAAATGCCTGCAACAGCCGGGAATGGACCAGGACAAAGCTAGGAGCCTGGAATTCCTTCTGGTTCTCTCAAAATCTCAATTTGATGGGAGAAGTCTTCATTCATGTCATTCATGGATTTCTTTAATTTTTGAACTTTTTTTCTTATTGTTTCTGAATAATCCTTTAATTAATATTTTGAGTTCCATTTCAAACATTTTATAAATCTCTTCATCTTCAAAGTCTAATATTGGAATGTTTTTGTATTCCTTTGGGGAACTCATGTTGTCTTCCTTATTCTTGTTTCTTGAATTTCTGAGTTTATTTTTAGGCATTTGTGGAGACACTTGTTGGATCTTTCCTCTGATGGCTTTTATTTTTCAGCTATGCCTGTGTGGCTTCTGCTCTATTAGTGAATACCCAGATGCTTGAGCTGGCTGTGGCCTGAGGGCTCTAGTCTGTGCTCCAGAGTGGGGTGAGTATCCAGGGTGACACCCATGTTGGATGTAGTATGTTTTCCTTATTGTCAGCAATGGGTAGTGGGTGATCACCTATGCTGGCATCATCACACACCTCCCCCTCTTCTGAGGTGATCAGTGCCTGAGTATTAGGCCTCAGTGGATGCATCCTTCCACCCTGCTGATTCATGAGCTGCACAAAGGATCTGTGCAGTCCTCAGGATGAGCACGGATCCTCTGGGATATCCCACCCCAATCAGGGAGCTCAGAATGTGTGGATCTGTAAACAATGATTGCCCAGAAACCCAGAAACACCTTGCACCCACTCAGTCACAGAGTTCACACAGTGTCAGCCCATGGGGCAGGCACAGTCATGTTGTGCAGAGGATCCACTCTGCCCCACTAGCCTGGTCCTATTCATGGAGAGGTAGAGATGTTCCCAGAGCCAACTGCATGTGAATATTCTGCCTAGGCAATTTGAGCCTCAGAGCCAGTGATGTGTTGAGAGGCTAGGGGCACCTTGCACTTGTACATGGGAGCCCAGCCCCCTGTCAATCATCCCAACAGACTCAAAGTCTATTGAGAACATGTATTTTTCCCTCTGGTAAAATACTGGATCCCAAACATGCACAATGCATGCTGGACACAGCCTTACTTGTTTCAAAATGATGACTTCTGCCCACCAGTTGCTGGGCACATGCAAGAGATTCTGCGTCCAGTACTGATGTCAGAATGTCACTGTATCTGCACCCATTGCTGGGAGCTGGCAAAATGACATCTGTCCTTGCCAGTCACTGGGCAAGTGCAGACGAGCTGCTGTAGCTGATATGTACTTATGTACAAAATGACACCCACCCTCTTTCATCTGGTTGCCAGGCACTGTTGTGGGGAGGAAGTAGAGATGAATAGAAAGAATAATGCCCCTTTTTTTTCCTGGGTGAGTGTGCATCCTGTTCCCCTCAGGGCTCCAGGCCAGACACAAAGTGTAGGCCTCTAGGCTCTCACTCTGGCTTTATCACCAGTAGCATGGGGTGCTGCAGTCTGATCTAACCTCACTCTCCAAAGCTGATTCTTTCTCCAGCTCTCAGCTTCTGGGGTTGTGTGTTATATCTGTGATCACTGCTGCAGATATGCACCTTCCACACACAGATCCACAACATCTCCTCCTTCTGCAGAATCTCCACTGCAGTTTTCCCTCCAACTCACCCCTGACAAAGCACATTCTCCACTTTTTATTATTTTCTTCTTGCTTAGAGTAGTCTGCCCTTTCTCTATTCTGCCACCTTGGAATCCTTGTCAAAGTAAATTTGGATTTGAGGTGTAAAATTGTTTTAGCTGTTTGTCATGACTATTTTTTGAACTAAATTTAAAACTTAAAAAATTTAATTCTTGCAAATAGATAATGGTAAATATTCTTTCAGGATGAGAAAAAGTGAAATCATGAAATGCAGTTGTTGGAGAGCCAAATAAAAACATATAATAAAGCTCTTTTTGTAAGAAAAAAGAAAAGGTATTGATCAAGATATGTAGCATAATGTTAAGAATGGAAAGGTGAATCATGGCATGGATATGGTACTATATGCTTCTACAAAATCAAATTTGAAAATCAATTCTCAGAGTTATTAACATTATTTCAGTGTGTATTCCATATTTCAGACTAAAATGCTAATGTGTGTTTGATCACTACGGGTATTCAAAACACTTTCCTTCAATGCACTATATGTATCCAATTAGAACAAACATTCAGCATCTTTTATTTGATAATGGTGGCAACCATAATTGCTTGAAATGACAGCACTTTGGTGCCATGAAATTAAAAAAAAATATTTTAGATGTGAATTTTGATACTGGAGATCTGGTGGACAGTGCTGCTGATCTATGCCAGCCTTGCCTAATCTTGCCTGATCTTCTGCAACATCTCAGTCTACTATTATAGGATGGCCTCATGTTTGTATGTCTAGTTGCTCACCATTGAGTAGGTATTTGGAATGCATGTTAAGTCACCACTTGGTGTTGCTTCACCTCATACATGAATGCCTGGGTTTACATCCTGATTCTGCTTCTGATTTCTGCTGTTGTACACTCTGGGATGCAGCAATATTGAATTACTCAAGTGATTGGATGCCTGCTTCTTTCGTGAGATGCACTGATTGAGTTCTTCTCTTGTGACTTTGATCTGACTTAGCATTTGTTGTGAACATTTGGAGAAATGAACCAGAGGATGGAATATTTCTCTGTATCTGTCTGTGCCTTTCAAGCAAATACAAGTTTAAAACAAATGAATTCAAGTTTGTTTGATATTTGTGTATTTGAGGCAATTTTTTCATGCTGTCCAGATCCCCAATTCCAGAGCCAAGGGCCAGTTTCTTAATTGGAGCATTGGATTCTCTCCACTGCAGTTCCCACCTGTCTCAGTGGCAGCTTCACCAAGTAACTTCTATAAATTCAAGCACTTCAGACCAGAGCACATTCACCAGCCAGTCCACCCCAGTGCAGCAAGGCAAGGTTTTCTTGCGCTGTCTCACTCCAAGTGCAGTGGTATACACTGTTGGTATTTCTGGCCAGACTTTGGGATCTGTGAAACAGGAAGGCTTGGAAAGGAGCCTGGTGTTTTCTCAGTTGATGGCCATCAATCAGAATGCTCAGAAAATGCAAGCTTGCCATCTGAAAATCTCTCAAGGAGTGGCCTTCACCCTCTGGCCTCTTTGTTGGTGAATGTGTCCCTAACTCAGTTTTTCCCTGACTCCACCTGCACTGCTAACTTCCACTGAGCTCAACCTTGACATCACCAATAATCAGCCAATGCCTGCACCTGTGGCAGGCAAATCCGCAGGGGTGGCGGTCAGCAGTGCTAACTATGCAACTTTTCAGAACTGCTCACTCATTACTGGCCAGGACCTGTTGTCCATGCCTCTGACTCAGACTTTCCCCTGGGGGAAATTGTTCCTACCTCTGAAGACCAGGTGGGCCATGCCTCCATAGCAGTGCACCAGAATTTTGTCAGAGAACACCATTTGGTTCTGCAATCAGTAGCTAACCTAAAAGAGAACCTCTTATCAGATTCTGAGAACAAAGCAACAAACATCCTAATTATGCTGGACACAAAATTTAAATATGTGCTAGATGGCATGATTGAGACTGTGTGTGAAGGCCTGGAAACAGACAAAATAGAGCTTGCTATGCTCCAAACTGTCCAGCTGGATGAAGATATACAAGGCTTATAAACTTCGTGTGCCCCTCCTCTCCCTTTTTGGCATCAGAGGCAGATGTTGTCCTGAAGCCCTGAGAACACAAAGAATTTCCCCATTCAAAGGAAAACTCTGCTTTTACAAGCATATGCATTCAAGAGACTTTAGATCTGCACAAAGATCACAGTTAATTATATAGAGTAGAACTGCATTACTGCAGCCTTTTCGTTCACATACAATGATCTCTTTTAAATCGATGGAGACAAAAGAATCAGATGAAATGTCTCAAGGCAAAGTTTTACCCTTTATTGACAATATCATTCTAAAGTGAAAATGGAACTTAATAATTTTTTAAATTAAAAAATGTTTACATGTAACACAGAAAACTAAATACAGCTGCAGACAATTAGAAACAATGCAATTATTTTTGTTTACCTTTATACCATTGGCACTGATAAGGTTAAACATAAATTGTACTTCAAACTGTTCTAAGGGTATCTTTTTAAAGTTCAGTGGCTTAATTATATATTTGTGTGTAGGTAGACAGAGACACACTTCTCTTTTTCAACATTTTTGGCTTAGGTCTCTACACATTTGCAAATGTGATTGCTTATAGCTCAGTGTAGCTGAGCAAGTTGGAAACTCCAAGAAAAACTCTGAAAAAAATTCACTGTGAATGTAAATATATGAGTTCTACATGCAGTGTTGATGGTGCAGAGGGGCTTGGGGAAATGTACAGGCTCTTCATCAGCATACCTCACCTGTACAAAGCATTAGGCTTGGTGGAGAAGAGATATTCCAGACTGTCCATGTCAACCAAAGATGAGAAACCGTAAATGAGAAGTGGGGAGAAACAATGCCAGGGATAATGGTAAAAGAAAGAGTCCCGCCTTAATATGTTGACCATGCAGGTATACTAAGGACTTGTCCTCCTTTTTGCCAATGAGCCAGCAGGCTGGTTCACCACACTGATGAAGTAATACCTGATTCAGTGCCCAAAGGTCACAATTATCTCGGCTATGAGCCCAGTAAACAGATGACTGTCACCCACAGAGGTGCCTGTGGGGTGCATGAACTACTGTGCCTAGGGACCTGCTATGGAGACTATCTGGGGGGATGAGCCACATCAGTGCTGAGGAGTGTCTGAAGCAACACATGAAGTTTATCTGAAATGAGACAACTTGGGATCCCCCTTCAACACAGCATCTAATAGCGACCTCTTTTATGTGGATGGCCAGATGTGGTATCAGCTTGTGGAAAGTGGATGAAGAGGTGTCAGGCAGAACAGCACCTGATGGCACACCTTTAGCTTCATAGTTCTGAGTGACAAGCACAGCAGGAAGCTGCTGCTGTGAACACTCCATTGCGTGGATGTACTTGGGTATTTTCTAGAGTGTTGAGGGTCTGCATAGCTTAACATCAGGGACTATGACCATCAGGGCCAGGAGAGTTGGTTTGGACTGTTGTAGGACTCCTCTTAAAATAACAGAGGGGTGAGAATTGGGGAACAGCATGTAAGATGGCTCTTTCGAGACCCACATCCTATATTAGAGTGTGTAGGTTTGAGTCCCACTCCACTTCCAATCCAGCTTCCTACTAAAGTGCACCCTAGGAGGCAGCATATAATAGCTCAGGTACTTGGGTCTGTGCCATCCACACTGAGTTCTGGGATTTTCACTTCATAAAACCTGATGTTTTCACATCACAACCTAGCTGAATTCCAGCTATTGTGAATATCTGGAGAGAACAATGGATGAGTGATCACTGTGCCTTTAATGTGAATAAAATTAATTTTCAAAATTTAAATAAACCTCCTGCATCCATGTGGTCAGACTGGGACTATCCCAGTTGGGCCCCTTCCCTCTTGGGATGGCAGCTGCATAGACTAATTGAAAAAATGCCTGAATACCTCAGTGGCCTCCTTTTCTCAGTTGTGCATCATTGTTTGACATACAAAGTTCATGATGGAGTGTTATTTTCCAGATCACCAACACACATTGCAGCAAAGGAACACCTTATGTTCATCCACTCTGCATGGAGGACCCCATCAGCTCTGCTTCTCAGATGATATGAGTCTCTCATATGGGTTACAGGGACCCAGATACTTCAGCCATCACTCCCTCCAAAAGTGCATATCAGCATAAAGCTGGAATTGAGAGTTGTGACTGTAACCTAGGCATGCCAATATAGGATGTGGACATACTAAGTAGGGTTGTAACACATGCCAAATGTCAATCCCTCAGTGAATTTTTGAAGTGCCTCTGTATATCCAAGGCTTTCAGAGAAAGGAGACAGAGCCTTCTGGGCCCTGCCCCTTTACTACATAGTTTCTGCTTCTCCCCAACATTGCACACTGCTTCATGTGTCTCTCTCTGTGCATGCTCACTTCTGAGGTCTCTTCAGGCAGACAGGGAAGAGCAGCAGAGCACAGAAGAGTGGGTCTGGGAGACAAGGCAGATTAGGGAAAAACTGGACTGTGACAGTTTCTGCCTGGATCCTGCCACTTAGTGTTTAGTGACCACATCTGAAGCAGAGGAAAATTGTTCATCTACATGCCAAAAACTGAAATATAATCTTTATATTACCCCAGGCATGAAAGTCAAATGAAAATGAATTGAAGCTTACATAAAAGGTCTGAGAATATAAAACCCCTTACAAATGGAAGCAAATTCATTGATATTAGTCTCAACAATGATTGTTTAGATATGATACTAAACGCATAGGTGACAACAGCAAAGACTGAAAAAAAATCTAAGAAATATTCTGCATGTGATAGGAAAAACAGAACAGATAAAGCAAGAAATGAAGAAAACATTGGGCAACCTGAGTTTGAACACAAACAACTCAAAAACAAATATTGTAATAAAAATTGCACAAAGGATTGATCAGTTTTCCATTGAATATATACAAGTAGCCAACAGGTAACTTAAAAGGGGTTCAGAAACAGCTAATAAAGACTACAATGCTAATTAAGACCACAGTGATTATCATCTCATATGTGTTAAAACAATTATCCAAAAGTAAAAAGATAACATTGTCCCAGGGTGAAAAAAAGGAATATAAAAATTGTTGCTGAGAAAGTAAATTGGTACATCCAATACAGAAAACATTATGTAGGTCTTCAATCAAAATTAAACATAGAACATATGACAAAGCAATCTCACAACTGTGTGTATATCCAAAGGAAACCAAATCAGTATCTCAAATAGATACCTTTATCTCCACATTACTGGCAGCATTATCTACAAGAACAAGATATGGAGACAACTCCACTGTCAACATATGAATAAAGAAAATGTGATAAACACACATACACAGGAATCACAGACAACCTTAATAAGGAAATTCTTCCATTTTGTCAGGATGTGGATCCAAAAATATGAATGTGGACATTAGGCTATTTGAAATAAGGCACAGAAAGATAAATGCCACACAATATCACTCATATGTGTAATCTAAGAAAGTCGCACTTAATCACAGAATAGAATGGTGGTTGTCATGGGCTGAGAGTGAAGGACATGGGAAAATGTTAGCTGAACACACATTTGCAGCTATGAGATAAATTAACAAAATTAACACCTCAAGACCTTAATATTCAACACAGTAAATAGTTGATTATGATATCACATACTCACAACTTGCTAATATCTTCCATATTCTTTAATAACATAGGGATGTAATGTGATGGATATATTAGATTGTCTTAATCATTTCACAATGTATATGTACAAGAGGATTCCAGAAAGTTTATGAAAAAATGTAATCAAACGATAATGTGAATTGTCCATAACTTTTTAATGTCCCTCACATAGCAAAACATCAGTTTTCATACCTTGATGATACACAAATTGTGTCAGTCATACTCTGACAATCTTGAAAAAATTAAAACAAGCAAAACTAAACAGGCTCCTATATTAAAATATAAATCCAAAATAACTTAGTAAACTAGACATATCTACAGGATTTGGAAGACTTTCATGCAAGAAAAATCATTTTTAAAACACACATAAATTTGAGTGGTCAAAATTTCTATTTCGAAAGTGCAAATAGAGATGGCACCCTGTACAGAGAAAGTGCAAGTGCTAAGACGTTGCCCAAGTACCAAATTACAGGGTCTTTCTGCTTCTCTAAAACCTGGGTGAAAACCCCAAGCCAAATAAAACTTCTGTTTCTACCTTACTCAGTCTATGTTACTGTGATATTGGAAACATATGAAGGAGTGAGACATCCTAGAAACAGCTGTGTAAAGAGGTCAATGCCCTGGAAAGTACCCTGCAGGCCACATATTGAGAAAACTCGGGGGAACCAGGTCCCTGTGGGGAGGGAAGGAGGAACCTACAGCGCCTGTCCCGCATGAACCGCATACACAGAGCCCACATTCTCCCTAGAGACCACCCAGTCCCCACTGCACAATCGGGGGAGACGTGCAGCTACTGCCACATAGCTGGCCTGCTATGTCTCTGGGCTAAGTCTCACCCAAGCAGGGAAGGGGCAGGACCTCGGGGGTCCTGGGTGCCGGTAAAGCCCCCAACCCACGGGTCTGAGGGGACCGAGGGGAAGCCCTGTGCCAGCGCCAATATGGAGCCCACAGATGCCGGAGGCCTGTGTCCTCCTGGCCTTTGGCTCCGTTTTCCCCTCTCGGTACAGCCAGGTCCACACACTCACCATGTCGCTGTTGTCAGCTTCCTAGGCGCCCAGCGTCCCCGGTGAGTGAAGGTGGAGAGCTGCAGAGGTCGACTTCGCTTGGGAGCCTCCTGGCGGTGGAGCTGTCTCCCAGGAGTTCACTCTGCAGACAAAACTCTCATAAGATTGTGACGTCCAGGCCCCGCGTGCTGATGCACTGTGGACGTCACCTTGCCTGATTGGACAGGTTGCCAGCCTTGAGTGCACGGAACGTCACAAAGCACGGAGCCAATCAGCGTCCCCCATAGCAAGGACCCCTAACTTCAAGTTGTCCTGGATGGGAACAGCGAGAGACAGACCTGGGTTCAGGTCTGAAATGGCCGCCCCTGGGCTCTGCCTCCCGGCGGCTGGAGGGCTCTCACCTCGGAGCTCCTGCTACCCACTGGCCTCGCCCTGGGTCCCCGTCCTTCTCCCTGCGGATGCTGCCTGGAGCTGGCGGTAACCTGTTGCAGTGAGTTACAGTTCTGTTTATCCGATTCCGGCGCTTTCGTTTTCCTTGTATTTCTGCTCATTCTGTTGGGTCGTTTGTATTACTTATTGATTTGAATAACACTTAGATGTAACATAATTTACTCTTTTTTTTCTTTTCTTCTGTTTTCTACTCTGCCTATTGATCTTTTATATTTTCTAGTTATTTCTTGCTGGCACTTGGTAATCTAATGGATTTTTAAAACATTGATCTTTCCCACAACATTAAATTCATTTATCAGTTTATTTGTTTTTAGATTTTATGGATTCTCCCTAAATAAATATCTCCAATATATTGGCAATTTATTGTTAAGAAATTGATCTTTACATCTTATTTTATTTCTTTTTGCTCTCCCCCTCGCCCCCAACTACTCCTCCAATAAGAAGTTGGCACTAGTGGAGACTTCCTGGTCTAGGTTTACTTCCAGGGTAAAAGCTCTCAATGATTCTGTATTAATCATGGTTTTCGTTGTAGGATCCTTTTAAAAATTTTTGATCTGAATAAGAAAGCCATTGCTCTTTTTTACTATACTGCAAGCAGTTTTTAAAAATTACATGCTGATTTTTAAATGTTTTTGAACATTAAATTGTCATGTGATTTTCTCCTTGAATTTGTCACCTACCTGGAAAATTTAGATGACTTGTTAAGAAATGTTAACCACCTCTTGTATTTTTTATTATATGTGACTTGTTATTCATTATATTTTCATATGCGATTTCATTTATTATAAAAATACTAAGGATTTATGCATCTGTATATGAAAGAGAGTTTATACTTAATTTATATTAAAGTTCTAGTCAACCTTGCATCATTATCAATGTAATGCTGGCTTTCTAAAAGAAATCTGAAAATATGCTTTGCTTATTTATACTTTGATACATCTGAGAAATATAGGTGTTTTTTTATTTCTTAAATGTTTGAAATATTTTGTGTTTCTATAACTGAAGTTTTGCTTCTCTAACTGTTTTATTGGCTGGTGGCCTTCAAATTGGGATTCAACTTGCTTGTTTTAATTTGGAGTTTTCCTATTTTATACTTCTTATACTGGATTTTAGGAATTTATATTTGTGTTTGGGAATTTGATTTTCAAAGTATAGTGGATTTTTATCTCTAGTCAAGTTTTTACCCCAAGAGGTTTTTTTGTTTGTTTGTTTGTTTTGTTTTGTTTTGTTTTGACATGCAGAGTTAGATGGTGAGAGAGACAGAGAGAAAGGTCTTCCTTCCATTGGTTGACCCCCCAAATGGCCGCTATGGCCAGAGATACACCGTTCCAAAGCCAGGAGCCAGGTGCTTCCTCTTGGTCTCCCATATGGGTGCAGGACCCAAGGACTTGGGCCATCCTCCCCTGCCTTCCTGGGCTACAGCAGAAAGCTGGACTGGAAGAGGAGCAACCAGAACAGAATCCGGTGCCCCAACCAGGGCTAGAACTCTGGGTACTGGTGCTGCAGGTGGAGGATTAGCCTAGTGGGCTGTGGCTGGGTACTGGTGCTGTAGGCGGATGATTAGCCTAGTGGGCTGCGGCGCCGGCCTTACCCCTAAGAGTTTTGCAATATTTTTTTCTAATCTTGACAAAGTTCTTTTCTCTGTAAACAATTGTTTTAATACATGAAAATGGACACTAGTGTTACTTTTCCCTGTGTTTCCTCAATTACTTTTACTCATAGTTTATTAACTTTGTTAAAATTAAAAAGTATATCCTGGGACTGATGCTATGGCATAGTGGGTAAAGCCACCACCTGCAGTGCTGGCATCCCATATGGGTCCCAGTTCAAGTCCCAGGTGCTCCCCTTCATATCTAGCTCTTTGCTATGGCCTGGGAAAGCAGTAGAAGATGGCCCAAGTCCTTGGGCCCCTGCACCCATGTGAGAGACCTAGAAGAAGCTCTTGAATTCAGATAAGGGCAGCTCTTGCTGTTGCAGCCATCTGGAGAGTGAACCAGTAGATGGAAGACCTTTTTCTCTCTCTGCCTCTGCCTCTGCCTCTCTGTAACTCTGCCTTTCAAATATATAAATAAATCTTAAAAAAATATTTCCAGAAATGAATGAAAAATCTGTCCCAATTGTTCCTCCTCCAGTCCAGCTCTCTGCTGTGGCCCAGGAAGGCAGTGCAGGGCGGCCCAAGTGCTTGGGCCCTGCATGTGCATGGGAGACCAGGAGGAAGCACCAGGCTCCTGACTTCAAATTGGCTCAGCTTGCCGGCCATGGGGGCCATTTGGGGGTTGAACCAATGGAAGAAAGACCTTTCTCTCTGTCTCTCCCTCTCACTGTCTAACTCTGCCTGTCAAAAAAATAAATAAATCTATGTGTGTGTGTATATATATATACACACATATATGCATATATTATTATATTATATATATTACATAGTTATATAACATAGTTATATAGTTACATAACATATATAATAAACATAATTATATAATTTATAATAACATATAATTATATATTAGAATATATCACATTAGACTATACATTATATATCTTAAATATAATATAATATAATATATAATATAATATAATAACTATGTATAATATATATATAATTATCAGCAAACTCAGTAAGAAGTTTATTTAAAAATTGAATAAATACAAATTAAAGTATGTGTTTTTCATCAGATTCAAAACAATTATTGCAACTGTTGACATTTTGACATATATGAGGCAATGGCCATTGAATAGAATGTGAATTTGCAAAAGAAATCAGTGATGTGTACCAAAAGTCTTAGCAATACAGATTATGCTTATTATATACTCTTGTCCCAAATAAGCACTTCCTAAAAAAATCTTTCTTTGGAAAAAATAGGTTTCAGAAGGGTCTATGGAAACTTTTTCTTAGGGAAACTTGAGGATAGAAAAGTAAATATCTAACAGTACAGCATTCATTTAATAGTATATGATAAATCCATATGAAGAAACATACTGTTTAGCTATAAAATATATTTACATTATTAAGCAAAAAAAAACCCTTGCAGAGCAGGATGTATTATATATATAATCCACTATTTTTCAAAAACATGCTTATTTATTTTTTAAATATTGATTTATTTATTTGAAAGAGTTACACAGAGAGAGCAGAGGCAGAGAGAAAGAGAGAGAGAGAGAGGTCTTCCACCCACTGGTTCACTCCCCAATTGGCCGCAATGGCCAGAGCTGTGCCGATCCCAAGCCAGGAGCCAGGAGCTTCCTCTGGGTCCCCCACACGGGTGCAGCACTTGGGCCATCTTCCACTGCTTTCCCAGGCCATAGCAGAGAGCTGGGTCGGAAGTGGAGCAGCCAGGTCTTGAACTGGTGGCCATATGGGATGCCAGCATTTCATGCCAGGGCGTTAACCTGCTGCACCACAGCACCAGCCCCAAAAACATGTTTATACAGATATATTTCCTCAATCCTTGTGTTATGTGAGAGAAGCCATCTGTTTGACTCACATAAGCGTACCTTAAAAAGATCGTGGAAATGGAATTAAAAGTTAAATTTATTTTGGTTCAAAACATGTTGAAATTTATATATACATGGGTTATTTAAAAAGTTCATGGAAAACATGTATTATGAGAAATACATATTTCAAATGTTATGTACCAACATAAACTTATCTTCTACTTCTATTTCCCATGAAATTTTGAAATCCATCAGAAAAACATGGTGTTCCTGGGAAATATCTGGCCATTATTTAATATACTGTAGAGATGCTAAATCTGCCTGAAGTTACTAAGAAAGAATGTGGTCGTGTTAGACACTTTTTCATTTAACCTCTCGGCGTTGTAACCGGTCATCACATTTAAAGAAACTATTTCCAGGTGTTGTGCAATCTGTGATACCGAAATCAGAGCAGAGAGTGTCTTCTTGACGCGGCGGCTCACCGGCCAGAGCCCTAGGGCCAGTTGAAGCGGCTGCCCGCCAGCAGCGAGTCCCGGGTGAGCGTCTCCGCGGGCGTCTTGCCCACCAGGCGCAGCAAGTGGAGCTGCGCAATGAGGGGCGCCTGGAGCGCGCGCAGGGCCAGGCGCACTGGGGCAGGGACAGGTACTGGGCGCGCAATACTCCATGAGAGCCACCTGCGCCTGCTCCTGCAGCCTCTCAGCGCGCGCAGAGGCCGAGAGCGCCATAACCTTGAGGCAGCTGGACTCCATCGAGTCCGCCTGCAGGCGGCCCAGCTCGTCCACTGCTCCTGGTCCAGGAAGGCCACGCGCGCTTGGCCGGCGGTGGCGCCCTGTGCAGGCAGGGGCGCCCTGTGCAGGCAGGGGCAGCGCTAAGAGCAGCCGCGCCGCCAGTGCTCTCACCTGGTCCATGCGCAGCGCCACGCCGCCAACCCCCGCACCTGCCGCGCCCGCAGCTGCACCGGGAACAAGCCTCTGTCCACCGCCGCGCCAGCACCCAGCCAGGAGGGCTACCGGAGGAGACAGCCAGCGCTGCGGGGCGGCAGGAGGGAGAGAGAGAGAGAAGGGCAGGGAGAAGACGGCCAGAGCTAGGCTCTCTCAGAGTCCCCCCACCCCAGCTCCGGGAGAGCCCGGGTCGGGAGGGGGCCGGGGGTCTTCCCCAGGTGGGACTGGGAGCTGGGACCTCGCCCATAGAAAGCAGGTGAGGTGGGAGGAGGGAAACCGAGGCGGGGAGGGCTGGCTGCCAGGCAGGGCAAATTAAGGAGCCTTAATGAGCCCGCCCACCTGGCCTGATGGAATCCATGAGCTCCAGCCTTGGGCCGGCCTCACACAGGGCGCATTACCAGCCCTGGAGGGGACTCGGGACTGGAAGTGGGGCTGAGTCCTGCAGGGGTGGGAGTCAGCTGTCCAGTAGGAGTGGCCAAATGGGGCCCAAAAGTGGTGCCCTGGTTATAAGCCCTGCCTACACCACTCCTCCCCCCCATCCTACCTCAGGGCCTTTGCACCTGCTCACCCCCCGTTCTTCAAACCCCCACCCCCAACTCTTCCTCCTCCAGCCCAGGCTGGGGCGTGGGGTTCAAATCCCACCCACAACTCCCTCTTTAACACCAACCCCCGAATTAACAAATCTGCTTTAGAGCAGTATTGGCCATGGAGGAAGGGCTGCCATGGAGGAAGGGCTACCCTGGTGGCAACTGAAGCCATGGGCTATTTACTGAGGGCCAACTGTATGCAGGGACCCTGGGGCACAACATTGCACAAGACAAAGAGAGTCCCTGGAGAAGTCATTGGGTTCCAAAGCAAAGTAAGGGGTTGTGAGCTGTGATGGTGGGAAGCTGCGCATGGGGTGGGGGGTGCAGCACGTGGCTGTAGGCGCCCCCACCTGAGGGCCGGGCCAGCGGGATTTCAGATCAGCCACGTGAGAAGAGGGGCACAGGTGAACCCCCCAAGCTGAAGGGAGTGGCTTTTCCAAGGGGCTCTGAGCCGACTTTATCAGCTTCCCTCACAGATGCAGTGAGTGGGGAGGACTTCGAAAGCGTGAGAGACTGGAGTCAGACCCTGGGAAGAACCAGCAGACAGAAAGCAGGTATGGGGTGTGCATTTATCCTGAGGCTGGAACCCCTTCTACCCCTACCCCGAGACCACCGCCCCCCCTCCCCGTGTGGAGTCTGGAGAAACTGCAGGGCATTGGAGTTTAGGGCCGTGCTGCTTGGACTGTGTCTGCCCTGGGCCAGGCTGGGGCTTCTGGGGAGGGAACAAGTGTGGGGTCCCCATGGGCTCAGGCTGCCCGGCTCCTGCCTTAAGCAAACAGAGGCAGGGGTGGGAGCAACAGAAACCACATAAATGTGTGTATGTGCGTGTGTGTTTGTGCATGTGTGTGCATGTATGTGTGTGTCTGTGTGTGTGTCTGTGTATTTCTTCAGGACGCAGTGGCCAGGCCTGGGCCGGGGGACCGGGCCCTGGCCACAGCTGTAATTGGATTCCTGCGCCAGTACAGGGTGCAATGGCCCTGGTCTTGTGGTTAGCAGGTGCCAACCCCAGGCCCCACCGGCTGACTGCAGGGAGGATGGGGGCCGCTCACCCTCCTTCCGCAGGCAGCAGGGCTGGGGTGCCATTCACCCACCTACCGCCCGCCCCCACCAGGCTGCAGCGGGGCTGGGGGCCACTCACCCTCCTTCTGCACAACCCCCCCTGGAAGCACTTCTTGAGCCGGCAGGACTGGCACTGGTCACGCTGATGTTGGTCCATCTGACAGTCCCAATTGGACCTGCAGGTGTAGCAGTGTTAGGAGCTGATTGTCTAATGAATATACAGGGTGTGTGTTTTTAAAGCCTGATAATTTTAGACATAACTTTCTCCACGTTTTATATTTCTATATTTTAGTTTTCGTGTATCCATTTGAAAGGCAGAGAGTAATTATACTGTGTGTGTGTGGCAGGAACCCAATTCCTTGAGCCCTCCTGTGCTGCCTCCCAGCGTCTGCATTAGCAGGAAGTTGAAGACAGAAATGGAAACAACACTCAGAGGCCCTCATTCCATTGTAGCAAGGTTGTCTCAAGGAAATTCTTAACCACTTGGCCAAATGCTCCCTCCTGCTTACTACTTTTTAAACACCACTCTCTTACATTACATAGGCCCAGGATCACAAAAATTACCAATTCCAATGTTGGCAAAGCCAATGAAAATGGAGCTCTCACAAAGAAAATGAAAGCCAAGGGAATTATTTAATTAGAAGTATTAGCTTGAATAAAATAATACTTTGAGTTTCATGTTTCATCAGGTTAGATAAGTGATAGATTTTCAATAGCAATATACACTGAACATAAAAAAGATGTACAAATATTTTCAACCATCAGTATTACACATTTGCAAAAGCAGTGGATGCTTGAATAGTTCTACAAAAATGTGTTCCAAAATCATGTGATTAGTCTTTAAATAAAGGAAATGAATGTTTATCTCAATGAACCATTTCCAAAAGGGCAGAAATACAAAATAAAGCCCCTAACATGAACTGGATATGACAATAATTATCTTTGAAAATTCATTTTGTTTTAAGAACTGTTTCTGAAAACTATTTTTTAAAAAGTAAACAATATTTTAATGGGGAATTACTAACCATGATATAATAAAATATTTTCTGGAATTCTTGATCACAGTTTGAAGCCAGATTTAATTTAAAAAGTTACTAAAGGTGGGAAATAAGGCATACAAGAAAAACTATTTTTAATTTTTAAATGTATCTATATCTTTAAGCATATCAAATGTCAAAATGAGATTATTGAGAAAACACATGGTAATAGAGAATTATTAGATTTATTTCAAAAATTCTTATTGAATTTTTTATAGGCTCTCAAAACTTGATGTAGCAATCTATTTTTTCTGGGACCACTTTTGTTCCTTTGTCCACTCCTGTTAGCATTATTTGGCAAAAGTTGAATGTTGAGGTACACGTGAGAGAATTATTACTCAATTTTCCTGGCCAGTTTTAGGTAAGAAATCAGGAAACAACCACAACCACCACAACAAACACCACTTTCTCAAGAGCATTTGCAGATCAGTTCTGCAGACTTCAAATGTTTTCAGGTTTGGAATGTTTAGACTACCGCTCTCATGCTAAATTCTCAGTGGCTTTCTTTTTATTTCTGAATTGCTTTTTACAAAAAGAATGCAGCATAAGGAACTGACAGCAAAATACACTGTTCCCCAGATGGTTCCAATAATAACTATGCCAATTGTTTGTATTTATATTGCAAACATCATATTTTCACCTAAGTATCACTTACCTCAAATGTTAACTGAATAGTTTTATAGAATTGTTTTTTAAGATTTATTTTCTTTGAAAGGCAGAGTTATTCTACAAAAAGTAACGGATATCATCAATACAAGCATAATTTTAATTCCTTCAAGTGATTGATAGAAAGGTATGTTTTGTACCTTTAATTTGAACAGGATCTCCCCAAAATTAAATTAGATATATTGTTTACCAGTGTGATAAAATGTATCTCACAAAGAGAAAATATGATACAAAAATATAATTTACTTTATTTCTTGAATACTCATATATGTCTTGCTAGACTCAGTTAGAATAGAATCAATATATTTTTGTCAATCTAATTCTGAAATAAAATCAATGAGTAATTTGGAAATGTTTATGAATTATTTTTCTGTTTATTTCTATGGAGGAAGGAGGAATGATGGTAATGTTTCCAAATTCTTCTGGTTAAATGTGGAACAGTTAAAAAATAACATGATATAGTAGTAAGTAAGTCTTAGGCATCCAATGCATGTGCAACCATACATGACACGAAATGTATTAAGTTAATACACTCATTGACTTTTTTTTTTTTTTGACAGGCAGAGTGGACAGTGAGGGAGAGACAGAGAGAAAGGTCTTCCTTTTTCCATTGGTTCACCCCCAGAATGGCCAGGATCCAGGTGCTTCTCCTGGTCTCCTAGGCAGGTGCAGGGCCCAAGCACTTGGGCCAACCTCCACTGCCTTCCCGGGCCATAGCAGAGAGGTGGACAGGAAGAGGAACAACCGGGACAGAACCAGCACTCCAACTGGGACTAGAACCCCATGTGCCGGCACCACGGGTGGAGGATTAGCCTATTGAGCCGCAGCCCCGGCCTATAATCATTGTCTTCTGATACCTGTGGTGTCCATTCCAATGAAGATTCTGATTGGCTAGCTCAAGGACTCTGGTTGGTGTGACTTTAAAACAACTATTGGATTGATTCACATATGTTAAACATAAATTTTAAAATATATGACTACTTTACTTATTAGTCATGGCAGTTAGTATTATCTTTTCTCTTTGCTTTGTAAAACACACAAAAACATTAATTTGCCATATTCTTCAAATTAAGAAAATGGTTTACTGTATGATGATGTTTAGATTCTCTTTGATCACCCAAAGATTGCTTTTTTTTCTTGCCATAATAAATCTACAAGTGAAAAACTGATTCATTAATGATCTTGATCTGAATTAGAGCAGTTGAGTCTGGGGCACTCTTAGATATGAATATTAAAATCTATAGAAATTAATGAAATCACAATGGGGAGACCAAAATTATTTATAAAGGATCATTTATTAAACATTTTTCACAAAATACAAAGATGGTTGTTCTGCAAGAATACATCACATATTAAAAAATAATGTGTTTTTACTGAATTTAATTTGAAGACATTCAGAATTGTTTTGTCTATCCCCTTGGGGAGCCCATTTGGCTTTGCTCCTTGTCTGACACCATTTCTAAGAAGGAAGAAACATTTTCTTGTTAATTAAGTCATATTCATAACAGCTTTAATTTTATAGAAATAAAATCAGACAGTGTCTGCCACAACAAAGCTCTCTCCACAAAGTAACTGATTTGCCTATGATCCTATTTTTTTTTTCAAGCTACAAGATAGGATAAATCAAGGAGGAGCTAGGTAAGTTGTATAATAACTTATTAGCAGCAGTTGATAGTAAATGCAACATAATGTTTGTTTTGTCTGTGGTACAAGAATATGTCATATCAGACTCTATCTACTGTATTTTTCTCTACTTGTACACAAGTAAGCACAAACAGATTGTCTCAGAATGACACATGCATAAAAAGGCAGGAAGCTGGCCTGGCTGGCATTATCAGTGCCTATTTTCATCAGCTGAGAGTTTAAAGCAAGTTCATCTTCAACATTTTCACTCTGGAGGCATCTCGTGTAGAAATGTGTCATAATTTGTTCTTGGTACCCATTTAATTTTTCAGTGCAAGCAAAGGCAAACATACCTGCTCACTGTCATACATACAACCAAACATCTCTGACTATTCAAAGAAAATTCACCTTCTGATTTTCATCATGGAAGCATCTTTGATAAGTGGCACTTAGTATAAATACTCTATAAATCATGCAAAACAGACCCATGATGCCTGAATTTGATAATATTAAAAATCATGGCCATGGCCATCTCTCTGTGTAAACTCTGTTGGGTAAGACTTGCCATCACGGTGCTTCTTTCCTGAGGATGGAGTTGGTCCTGTCTGTGTGGATCATAAGTGTGCATGCTCTGAGCTGTGGTCGCTGTTGTGGCTGTCTTCATTGTCCAGAGAGTCCCCTGTTTGCTGGAGCGTGGCTGCACCGATCCCTGATATCTCTGAAGGGAGCAGGGTTCCTTTCTTCACGTTCACCAGTTCCTTTTCTCAGGCAGCAGTGCCCAGCTGGCCCAATTTTACCCTCTTCCACTTCATCCTCCTGTTCTGGAACCACACTTTCACCTTGGACAAAGAAAGGAAACACAAGAAGCAAAACAGAACATTAAATTCAAGTGCTTTCTCCTTTTGGTCTGCCTAGGAGAACCAGATTCTCAAAGGCTTACATGAAGACACCATGGAAGAGGAGTAAATATAAAAATAATCCCACCCTGAGTTTAATCAGGTTGCATGTTCGTGATAATAATTTATAAACATTCAGAAGATGCACACAAATGATTACCTTTCATATTTAACAACAAAGAGAATTCATTGTAGTATTACCTCCCAGTTTTTGCTTTGTGGATTTAAAAATTAAAAATCACAATAATAAAGAGAAGTAGACAAGAAAGGGCTTATCATTCAAGATGTCTCCAAGGTATTTGGTTCTGCTCTTGCATGATAAACCTGTGATGGGACCTATGTGGATACGTAGCCAGGAGCTTCATCAATAGATTGAATGTTATGTGAATGTTCATCTTAACACACTAATGCGAAAAAAAAAAAAAAAACTGTTTTCCAAGGTTGTATCAGTTTAGTTTTCTTATTCATTCCAGGGCATAAAAGTTCAAGTTCACCCAAATCTTTGCTGCCATTTGGATTTACCAGCTTCAACTTTTTTTTACAACACAATGACAATAAATGTTATCTCACTGTGCTTTTATTTTGCCTTTCCTGTTTTCTAATGGAGTCAAGTATCTTTGAAGAGTTTAGGATCCAGAGTTGGTGTCCATGTCCCATGTTGGAGCACCAGGAGTCCTGGCTGCTCTGTGTCCAATTCACTCCCTGCTGCTGCACCTGGGAAGTGCTGCCATTTGGGGAGTGAGCCAGTGTATGGAAGGCCTCTCTCATTTCTCATAGATAAATTAACTTTGTTTTTAAGAAAATAATGGCCCACTGTAGTGCTTCTATGAAATACCTCCCTGTATCTGGTATGAATTCTTTTTAAAATTAATCTTACTCTTTATGGACTTTAAAATGTCTGAGTCCTAATTTAATACCTTCAGTTGTATAGAAGCTACTATCTTCTCTCAGTTTGTGCCCTCCCCTTTTCTTGGAGTATTTGTTGATGATCAGAAGCTCTTAGTGTATTTATATTTACACACTGTTTCTTTAATGGTTAGAGCTATTGAAGGATACTCTCTGCTGAGGCCACAAATGTATTCTACATCTTCCAAGAGTTTAAGGTTTGCATTTCAAATTGAACCTGTCAAACCAGGAAGTATTGATTTTAGTATACAGAGGAAAGCAAATGCTTCCATTTATTCTGTGTGAATAACAAGTTGTTCTTGTGGCTGGTGCTGTGGTGCAGTGGCTTTACACCCTGGCCTTAAGCACCAGCATCCCATATGGTGCCAGTTCGAGACCTGGCTGCTCCACTTCCAATCCAGCTCTCTTCTGTGGCCTGTGAAAGCAGTAGAAGATGGCCCAAGTCCTTGGGCCCCTGTACCCATGGAAAAGGTTGGGAAGAAGCTCCTGGCTCCTGGCTTCGAATCAGTGCAGCTCCAGCCATTGCAGCCAACTGGGAAGTGAACCAGTGGATGGAAGACCTCTTTCTCTCTCTCTCTGCCTCCCCTCTCTCTGTGTTACTCTTTCAAATAAATAAATAAATATTTAAAAAGAACAAGTTGTTCTAGGTAGCTTTTTACAAAAGTCACCATTTTCTCAGTGATCACTGTTTAAAGCTTCCATGTAGAAAGTGGCTTCAAAAAGCTCACAGAAAATGGAATTAAATGATAACTTCTTGTGTTTCAAGAGGTTTCTGAGGGTTTTTTTTCAAGATTTATTTTATTTATTTAAAGTTATGCTAATGGAGACAGAGAGAGAAACAGAGAAAGAGAAAAATCTTCCATCTGTTGCGTTGGTTCACTCCCCCAAACAGTCAGATGAGCCCACAACCATGTCTGGGTCTCCCATGTGGGTGGCAGGGAGTAAGTACTCAGGGCATTGTCTGCTGCTCTCCCAGGTGCATTAGAAGGGAGTTGAATCTGAAGCAGAGCAGCCAGAACTCAGACTGGTGCTCCACATGGCATGCTGGTGTTACAAACAGAGGCTCAGTGCCCTGCACAACAGCACTGGCCCCATCTGTGAGCTTTTGAAGGCCCCTCATATGCACAGCTTTCTGCTCTACTCTGTTCTGTCCCTGGGTCAATTTTTACCGGTGAGAACATCATATTTTCATTCTTGCTGTAATTTTATACCAGATCTTTGTATCTGATAGGGACAGGTCTGTTTCACCACCAAATATATTTCATTCTTTACACCAAATATATCTTGAATGTTCTGCATTTTCATATTTGAAATCATCTCAATTTCTGTGAATACACAGTGCCAATGGGAATGTGCTGAGAAATAACTCAAATTTCCAAAGACATATTTATGTCTGTAACCTTCAAATCACATGATTCATAAAAGTATAAATTCCTTAGACATTTACACAATTAAATACTGAAATTGAGATGATTCTTAACTAGGGATTGTCACTGCTTTCACTGCTGGGTTCAATTAACAACATGTCTCATTTATTACCTATCTATACACTAGTCCATTTGATAAAAATAATACAATATAGTAAAAATTTGATTTAAAGTCAAGTGGTGAGGGGCCAGCACTATGGCATAGCATGTAAAGCCACCACCTGAAGTGCCAATATCCCAAATGGGTGCCAGTTCAAGTCCTGGTCACTCCACTTACAATTCAGCTCTCTGCTATGGCCTGAGAAAGCAGTGGAAGATGGCCCAAGTTGTTGGGCCCTGCACCCATGTGGGAGACCCAGAAGAAGATCCAGACTCCTGGCTTCAGATTGGCTCAGATCTGGCCATTGCTGCCATTTGGGGAGTGAAATAGCGGATGGAAGACCTCTCTCTCTCTCTCTCCCTCCCTCCCTCCCTCCCTCCCTCCCTCTTTCTCTCTCTCTCTCTGCCTCTGCCTCTCTGTAACTCTCTGCCTTTCAAATAAATAAATAAAGATTTAAAAATATTTGATGAGAACTGACATTATTTCTGCTTACTACTCATAAGGATCACTACATGCATCATGTTACAGCATGTGTGCTACATGTGCTTTATTTCTTTTTTTTTTAACTTTTATTTAATGAATATACGTTTCCAAAGTACGAATAATGGATTACTATGGCTTCCCCCCCATACCGTCCCTCCCACCCACAACCCTCCCCTTTCCCACTCCCTCTCCCCTTCCATTCACATCAAGATTCATTTTCGATTATCTTAATATACAGAAGATCAGCTTAGTATACATTAAGTAAGGATTTCAACAGTTTGCTCCCACACAGAAACATAAAGTGAAAAATAATAGATGATTTTTTTTTAATGATGATGAAATCAGATCAGACCTATTGTCATGTTTAATCCCAGTGAGAGTCAAGTTGGGAGTTGATAGTTTCTTTTCTTTTCTTTTTTTTTTTTTTTTTTTTTTTTTTTTTTTTTTTTTTTTACAGAGGATCAGTTTAGTATGCATTAAGTAAAGATTTCAACAGTTTGCACCCCCATAGAAACACAAAGTGAAATATATTGTTTGAGTACTCATTATAGCATTAAATCTCAATGCACAGCACATTAAGGCCAGAGATCCTACATGAGGAGTAAGTGCACAGTGACTCCTGTTGTTGACTTTACCAATTGACACTCCTGTCTATGGCATCAGTAATCTCCCTATGCACCAGTCATGAGTTTCCAAGGCTATGGAAGCCCTCTGAGTTCTCCGATTCTTATCTTGTTTAGACAAGGTCATAGTCAAAGTGGAGGTTCTCTCCTCCCTTCAGAGAAAGGTACCTCCTTCTTTGAAGACCTGTTCTTTCCACTGGGATCTCACTCACAGAGATCTTTTGCCAGAGTGTCTTGGCTTTCCATGCCTGAAATACTCTCATGGGCTTTTCAGCCAGATCCGAATGCCTTTAGGGCTGATTCTGTGCTTTATTTCTGATACACTTTCCCCTCATGTTGTGAACATTATTTCTATGTTATAAATGAGACAACTGAGGTAAAGTTTACATGAACATGACACAGATGGAAACTCTAACACCAGGATTTAATCTGAAACCAGGATTTAAACACCTATGTATTTATCTGGCTCCAGAATTGGAGTTTTTTTTTTTTTTATTTGAATTCTATCTCAAACTCCTGTTTTTAGAGCATTCAGGATAAGAAGATAAAGTACAGGATTGTGAAATGCGTGAGCACCATCCATATGGTGACTCTCATTCATGTAATTCCTCGACTTGCTGTGAATGGGTTGGTAAGTGGGGCACTTTTTCCCTGCCCTGTACTTTAGGTAATTACACTACTCAGCCTAATCACCGTGTGAGCTTGACAGTGCAGGTTGCATTAGATCTGTTGCACATGAGCTGGGTACTACTCTTGGCTTCACTTCTGAGTTTTTGTGTGAATTTGGGAAAACCACACTTTTCTCTGTCTCAATTTTCATATTTCTGATATTGGAATAATGAGGCTTTCAAGATTCTCCATAGGGATATTTTCTCCATTGACGATTCCAGATGGGGAAAAAAAAAAAAAAACAAAAAACATAAGTCATCATCATAATCACTGTCACCAAGACTGAAATGTTCATGCAAAATAATCTTGTCAGGAAACAAAAAAATGGGAGGAATAGAGTTATTGAAATCCATGCTTATGTTCTTCTCTAGGAGAGGAGGTACAGTAATTCTGTAATACCAGCATCCATCTGTCATGTGCAATTTCATGTGAGAAAATTCTAAGAAGAAGGTACGGATTTTAGGAATACGACTTTGTATTTAAAAGAAAGTATGTCTATTGGTTTTATTTCTCACCATATGACATTTTACCATTTAATTTTAAAAAATTATTTGTTTTTATTCATTTGAAAGGCAGAATGAGAGAGTGAGAGTGAAAGAGATTATCTTCCATCTCTTGGTTCAGTCTCCATAACCACAGGAGCCAGGAGTGAGCCATACCATAGTCAAGAGCCAAGAACTCCACCTGGGTCTCCCACCTGGGTGGTAGGGACCCAAGTAATTCATCTATCATCTGATGCCTCCCAGGGTGAGCATTAGCAGGAAGTTGTATAGGAAGTGGAGGTGTTACTGGAATCCAGGCACTTTGCACTACATGGGCATCCCAAATAATGGCTTCACAGGTGCACCACAACAAATGACTTCCATTTCAATTTTTAAAATAGACATCATAGTGGAAAATAAGAGCCACATACCTATAAATATTAATACATGTTTACACATATAAATATATGCATATACATTTATATACACATATTTATGTGGGGAAAACCTTTGATGATTTTATAGTAATTGTAATGCTTATGTACTATTTTCTTTGAGAGTTTCACTGCATATTTGATACTTAAATTCCACAAAGTTAGTAATGGAACAAAAAAGGCAACAGATACATAATGGACACATCTTATAAAAAATGGAAGGACAAGTACAGAACTCCAAAAGTCAAATATATTAAGAAGATTGGAGTGAGTTGAAATAAGAGGAAGATTTGGGGGAGACATGTTTCTTTACCTTCATCTCAAGATGAGCAAACACAATCTGAAAAAATAATTCCAGATTATAAATATTTCTATTAAAATAATGACATCATGATAGACTTACACATAAAAAAATTTATAGTTCAAGTTAGTATCACTGTATTAATCCAGCTTCATTGACTGAAATGAAAACAATTATTTTTCTACTTTTATTTTGATGGCAGCTGAAGTATGAAGTATCTTCAAACTGTTTAGGGAAAGTGTGTGTTTTGAAAAAAATTATTCACTGTGTTCAAAACTTTTTGCACCAAGATAAACGTTTAATTCTGTTTTCCACAAACTTTTTGAAATTCCTTTGTATATTCATCCAAATGCCTAAGACTTCAGCTTTTCAAAATAAGTATTCTAATGATTTTTAGTGAAAATATACAAGCATGGTACATACAGTATGCTGAATTTACAAACCATATTAGCTATATAGAATGAAAAGAATCTATGTTTTCTTGATGACTTGTGATCTCTATTTATTCATCCATTCACAGGTTCTAAGATGTTACTTAATGTCCAGGTACCAGTACTGTGTAGAACCATGATGAGAGGGATTGAGTGAGGCATGCACAGAAAATAAAATGCAGACCTTGCCCTTAAGGCATTCCCAATGAATAAATGGGAGGCTTGTAAACAACAGATGGTTGTTGGCAATGCATGAGGCTTTCATCAGTGATGAGAATTGTAAAGGTTAGCTCCATACTCATATTATACAGAATGTTCCTAAACCATTCACTGTTCTGTGTCATTCAAAGTCCCCCATCCAAGTGGTGACCTAAAACTCTATACTGTTGAGCTGTCACATGACTGTGACCACAGAGATTTTCCCTCTGAGAATCACACATCCTTGCCATTGTTAGCATCCTGTGTGCCTTCCACATTTTTTTACTCCAGTAACCTGAACTAGAACCTTGGGTTCTAGAAAGTTGATTTACCAAATATATTACATACAGCAAAGCAAATAGACTCTTTGAGCATGCTACATGCATTTTATGAGTGCTGATGTTGATTTTATTTGGGGTTCAAGTCAATGATATCTTCTGATCTGCAACTTTTCTGAAAAGTGCTGAATAAAGGAGGGTTTTTAAATAATGTCCTTTTTTCAAGACTGGATTTAAGGTAAGACTGTGTAAAGTGTGTCATGTTATATAGTGTAATTAACAAATTAGATAAAATCAAATCCAAATAGGAATAATGTAGAGAGGTTGTTATTCATGTTATACATGAGCCAAACCTTCTAAGTTATTAATATCTGTGCATGCAGATGGTATTTTTTCAACAAAATCTGCCTAATAAAAATAACTAAACCATGAAATAGATTGTTATAGTGGTAAATATTTAAAATCCCCAATTATAGACTTTACTCTTCAGAACATACTACCATGAAGAAGTCTAATTAGTCAATTAAGTATTTAATATTTACATTGCTTAGATGATCCAATTACTCCTCAAGTAAATAGAAAAATACATGTTCTCAATCTTGACTCTATTTAATGAAGAAAACAGCCAAGAGAATTTTGCTTTGAAATTTGTTTCAATGAGTACATTAGAATTTGAGAAACACATTTGCATTTAATGTGTATAATATCTGGTCTCCTAGGTTTTACATTAGATTAGAGAAGAAAACAAATTATATATGAATCTATAGTGTTTCATAATTTCCTAAGGTGTCCACAGTAAATTAGGTTAATGGGAAGCTGAATCTATATAATTGTACCATAAATGTATGACTTTTGTAGAAACAAACAACCATAACACCAAACATCTGGATGAAATCTGAAAATTTCAGTGACATATCCAGATATTTCTACACATCTGGAATTTTTAGATTTAATGTTCCAACTGCTTCCATTTTTGTCTGGGCACTTGAAACACTGTAGACACTGTCTAACAAATATTTATTCACATCATAAAGATGTGAAAACATGGAAAGAATCATTGTACAAATACAATTTTCAGATTTAATCCTATCCCAGTGATTAAAGTGGCTCTGGCAGTTAATGTAGACAACCCAATGTCAACAGGCCCTGCAGACTTAACCAAGTAGTTCAGCGGTAAAGTGGGGAGTTGAAGTGAAGAATTCGAACCAAGAACACTTTAAGGTAAGGATGAAAAAGAAAGAAAAGAAAGCTTCTCCACTTCTCCTGCCTGCAAGGATAGACATATGTCTGCCTGCCAGTGGGGTCCCTCAGCTAGTTCCAAGCCACCAGCAAACTCTGCTCTGCAGATCTGCAGCTGTGCATTGAGGTTGGGGGTGCTTGATGGAAGGGGTAGAGGGACAGAATACATTGCATGACTAACAATTGAAACCCTATTTATTGGGCTGCCTCTTGCCTTTATCATTGATTTTAGCACAAAGCTGGTGATAGATGAATCATTTTTCTGTCTCTATAGTTTTCAGGTCTGAAACTTGTTTTTCCCCTTTACAAATCAATCTTGTAAAACAGGCTCTTTGATATAGTCATACAAGTTTTACTATCCCACTTTTTTTTTTTGCATCTTTATTTATTTCAAACACACACATACAGAGAGGGCAACAAAGAGGGATCTCCCACACAGTGGATCACTCTCCAAATGCTAGCTATGGCTGAGGCTGGGACAGGTGGAACCAGGAACAAAGAATTAGTCAGTATATCCCAAATGTGTGGCAGAGACTCAACAACTTGAGATTTCACCTGCTGCCTCCCAGGATGTACATTGACCAGGAAACTGGAATCAGGAATGGAGGTAGGACTTGAACCAAACACTCTAATTTGAGATTGCAGGTGTCCCAAGCAGAGTCTTAATCTCTACACCAAATGCCTCCCACCACATGTTTTTAAGAAAACTGAATACTCAATAGCTATTGTGAGCCATGGATAAATAAAATGTTGAACAATAAATAACTCTTGTTGTGACAAATAAAATTTGATGTAAGAAATGTTAATCTGTTGATATTATTAAAACCAATCTTATGAAATCTCATTCTTCTTTCCAAAAATGAACCAAAGTAATAATTCATGTGATGAGCAAAGTTGTTAGAAGTTTCATTCCTTTTAACTTGATCTTTTTGAAATGTCACAGTCGTAATAAATGCTAATAATTTCTTCTTACCTGATGAAGTTCAATGAAAATTACTTATTTCATTAACATTTAATTACAATGGAAACGCGCTACTTCGAATAACCACATTTCCATACAAGGTGAAAAAATACATACTGCTTTTAGTTATTCAAAGTGAAATATCATTTACTTAGTACATCATATGTGACTTCAGCAAATTGAGTGAAAATATCAAAACTAAGTTACTTGTTTTTTTTCCTTTACTTTGTTATAAAATTCCTAGCTGGTAATAACTGAAGATATGAAATCTTTGTATTCAAAGTAATTATTTCTGTCTTTTTCTTTTTTTAACTTTTATATAATAAATATAAATTTCCAAAGTACAGCTTATGGATTACAATGCCTTTTTCCCCTCATAACTTCCCTCCCATCCGCACCCCTCCCATCTCCCACTCCCTCTCCCATTCCATTCACATCAAGATTCATTTTCAATTATCTTTATATGCAGAAGATCAATTTAGTATATATTAAGTTAAGATTTCAACAGTTTGCACCCACACAGAAACACAAAGTATAAAGTACTGTTTGAGTACTAGTTATAGCATTAACTCACATTTCTGTCTTTTTCAAACTAACAAGACCAACTAGAATGACAGCTTTTTTTTTCTCTCATCATCTTGCCTAATCTCTCAATGGTGTTTAAAAACAATTAGAAACATCACTATCAATATACATTATTATAATTAACAACTTCTGCTTTCCCCACCATCTCAGGCATATCTATCAAATGTATTCAGTTAAAACAGTGAATCTCACCAAATTTATGAGTAAAGAACCATAGGACATTATCAACTTATTATGGTTGAATCTAATTGAATTAATACTGATATGTTCTGGTTGTTATCAGCATATATGTGAGCTCTCACTGATCATTCATTTACTAATTTAGAGACTACTCCCTTATATCTAAAATCATTATAAGAATTCACGAAGATTATCATTACTATTGTATGAGTACACATTGATTCTTTTCCCCAAAATAGTCAGTAATTTCAATAACTGAAAGAAAGCAAAAACTAAAAAGTATATATTATGCATAAAAATTGGGAGTGATAAAATGATTTAAAGTATAACATTTACTTTAAATTGAATGTATCTCTGAGTTTTTCATAAGTTATGGGTATATGGAGATCAAATAGCACAGTCTTATAGACAAAGTCTCCAGAAATAGGTCTCTTTGGCCTGAGTTCATTACCTTTTAGAACAACTCTTGTTGAAATTAAAGATGTCAACACAAAACTTTCACTGGCTTTTCAAACTTTCTAGAATTTTCTCATGAAATAAAAAAATGCATGCAAGGCTAGTGTGAAAAGAAGTGCAGGAAGTGTCCTCTCACAGCCAAATCTCCTTCCGTAGCATCACACATAAACCATGACATTTGGCTGTGATCCGCAATAGCCATCAGAATGTAACTGCTGACTTGTCGATTAAGTGCAAATTAATGTTTTAACTGCTTATTGAAGAAATTCAGGAGCCAAGTATGGAAAATTCTTAGACAATGCTGTCTTCCATGATGTTGTCCTTTCATTGTACTAAATTGATGAATGCTCACGATAGCAAAAAGTACAACAAATTTCAATTGTTTAAAAAAACTAATTTTATATGTATATGTACACATATATATGAACACATATACACAAATATGTAGGTCTGTGTGTGTGCTCAGAAATATTTCTTCAACTTTATAGCTATGTGTCTATCATCTATCTATCTACCTCTCTATTATCTATGCAGGGAAAGAATAGCACTTTTAAAGAAAAAAGACCATTCTCAAGGGCAGTAGTTAGGATATGACCTTATATTTCTCAGTTTTTTTCTTTATCATTTCAAATTTGAATATAATGGTTATGAACCAGTTACTTATTTCTCAGTCTTCTACTTCATATAGGCAATATTTTTGAAAATCAGTGTATGGAAGGTTTGAAATATTGGTCGCTGTATAGATCTGTCTTTAATGTTATTATTTCTTAAATGATTTTTTTACTTACCATAAGCTTTTTGTGTATGTGGAACCTACACAAAAGAAGCAACTGACTTTTACTCCAGGTAAGTGTTAAATACTGATCCAAAGAAAGAAGCACTATTATAAAATAATTGGTAAGAAAGGCCATCTCAGAACAGTTGAACAGACAATATGGTGACTCACAGAAACAAAATTGATTAAACTCTTTTCATAGTAATTTACATAAATAAATCTAGAATGGGAAAAATTCTGTTAAAAATGTGCAAAAGACAAACCCACTGTTTATGTGGTGTACAAAATTATTTCCTTTTTTTATACTCATCCAAAAAAAAGTGGATGGCTATTTTGAAAATACTTGGCATTGAGCCACTGAATGATTTATGAGTAGCAAACAAAACATAATCCTTCTTATTACCGCCAATGGGGTATAATCCAACAAGGTGGGGATTTTCCATTTATCTTGGCAGAGGTATTGAGTTCTCAGTATGTTTATTCCACTCATTTTAGCTGCTTTAAAAATCCACAATATTGCACCTTTGATTAGCACTGTGGAAAAGATTTTGTGAAATGGCAGGATCTCCCACTCCTTCTACATTTGGCAGCCTTCACTCTGTAAAAATGTCCTTTTTACCACTCCCTGTAAATGCCCATGCAGCTGTTTTCTCTTTCTTCCCCCTGTCAGATACCAGATATCTGGCAGGAGACTTCTCCAAGCTTATCTGAATGAAAAAAAAAAAGCCAGAATAAGCTCATCAGACTTGAAAATACCTTGGCACAGGAGGATCTTTAGACCGACTGGCTCTTCAAAATATTCTAAGTGGTGCTGCCAATTGAAGATTATTAGCTGTGGCTCTTGGGGATGTGGGAGGATAGGTCATAAACTGGAAGCTTTGATTTAGAAGCTGGAGAGTGACTGCAGTGATAACTGCTCCACAACACAGCTTTAGAATTAAAAGACTTGAACCTCATCTTTGCTCTAAGGTTAGCATTTTTAGTGGAGCTGGTTTTCAATACGAGCCTCTTGTTTTCTTCCTGGTTGACCAGGTGGATTATGGAAGAAGACACCATTTAAGAGTCTGCCTTCTTTGAGAAATTTCACAACCACTATTTTTTTTTAACTTTTATTTAATGAATATAAATTTCCAAAGTACAGCTTATGGATTACAATGGCTTCCCCCACATACCGTCCCTCCCACCCGCAACCCTCCCCTTTCCCACTCCCTCTCCCCTTCCATTCACGTGAGGATACATTTTTGATTCTCTTTATATACAGAAGATCAGTTTAGCATACATTAAGTAAAGATTTCAACAGTTTGCTCCCACACAGAAACATAAAGTGAAAAATAATAGATGATTTTTTTAAATGATGATGAAATCAGATCAGACCTATTGTCATGTTTAATCCCAGTGAGACTCAAGTTGGGAATTGATAATTTCTTTTTTCTTTTTTTCTTTTTTTTTTTTACAGAAGATCAGTTTAGTATACATTAAGTAAAGATTTCAACAGTTTGCACCCCCATAGAAATACAAAATGAAATATACTATTTGAGTACTCGTTATAGCATTAAGTCTCAATGTATAGCACATTAAGGATAGAGATCCTACATGAGGAGTAAGTGCACAGTGACTCCTGTTGTTGACTTTACAAATTGACACTCCTGTTTATGGCATCAGTAATCTCCCTATGCACCAGTCATGAGTTTCCAAGGCTATGGAAGCCCCTTGAGTTCTCCGACTCTTATCTTGTTTAGACAAGGTCATAGTCAAAGTGGAGGTTCTCTCCTCCCTTCAGAGAAAGGTACCTCCTTCTTTGAAGACCTGTTCTTTCCACTGGGATCTCACTCACAGAGATCTTTCATTTAGGTGGTGGTTTTTTTTTTTTCTTTCTTTCTTTTTTTTTTTTTTTTTTTGCCAGAGTGTCTTGGCTTTCCATGCCTGAAATACTCTCATGGGCTTTTCAGCCAGATCCGAATGCCTTTAGGGCTGATTCTGGCCCAGAGTGCTGTTTAGGACATCCGCCATTCTATGAGTCTGCTGAGTATCTCGCTTCACATGTTGGATCACTCTCCCCTTTATTTATTCTATCGGTTAGTGTTAGCAGGTACTAGACTTGTTTATGTGCTCCCTTTGACTCTTAGTCCTTTCATTATGATCAATTGTGAACTGAAATTGATCACTTGAACTAGTGAGATGACATTGGTACATGCCACCTTGATGGGCTTAAATTGGAGTCCCCTGGTATGTTTCTAACTCTACCATTTGGGGCAAGTCAGCTTGAGCATGTCCCAAATTGTACATCTTAGGTTTTTTTCTAAAATGAGACCCAAGGATTGCAAGCCTTCAGGATGACATGCATAAGGCTTATTATGAAATGCATTCAATAAATAAGGTAGAGGTAGCTAAAAATGACATCAGTTATAGAAATGGATGTTTCATAGGTAATCACAATAAATTTACGTATGAAAACATGTCAAAGACTAGTTTTGATTTTAAAGTCAGTTGTCATTTAAGAGAAAATTATTTCTCTTAAACAATCCTACCATGGAGCTAGATGAGTTAACACTTATTGTTTTTCCCATTTGCAGGATAGAATTTCTTTGTACTTACATCTTGAA
Organism: Oryctolagus cuniculus; assembly: GCF_051225735.1. Taxonomy (NCBI): domain Eukaryota; kingdom Metazoa; phylum Chordata; class Mammalia; order Lagomorpha; family Leporidae; genus Oryctolagus; species Oryctolagus cuniculus. Next base: position 31,184,000 of record NC_142885.1, read on the forward strand.
AAGCTTTGGCCAAGTCAAGACAGGCATTTGTTAGATTTAGAGATTTAAAGGCGGAGAGAGAGAGGAGAGAGAGAGAGAAGTAGAGAGAGATAGGGTGATCTTCCATCTGCTGGTTCACTCTCCAAATGGTCACAACTGCATCAGGCTGGTCCAGACAGGCATTTGTTAGATTTAGAGGATCCTATTTAAGTGAAGGAAAACACTGATCAGTATGAGGTTTGATACAATATTCCTTTGTGAGTATGTGTAAGTTCCTGTACTAAATCACAGTATTTCAAAGTGTGCATTGAAGAATGCAAGTGAAAAGAATGCATATATGTAGTTAGATTTTTTAAAGATTTGTTAATTTATTTGAAAGTCAGAGTTATGGAGAAGGAAAGAGAGAGAGAGATCTTGCACCCTTTAGTTAGAGCATTTAATATGTGGAAATCCTGCAAAACAGTATCACTCAAGACCAAGATGAGGATTACATGATAAGCATGCATGGCATTAGTGAAAATTTAAAGTAATTGAATAGCTATACTGTAGTTTGAACATTTGTACCTTCCAAACTCCAAATGTTAGAATCCTGTCTGTGAAAGTGACCACATTAAAAGTGAGGTCTGAGACCCACACACTGGTGCAGTGGGCTAAGCATCTGCCTGCAACACTGTCATCCCATATGAGCTCCAGTTCAAATCCCAGCTGTTCTACTTCCAATTCAGCTCCCTGCTGAAGGGCCTGGGAAAGCAGCAGAAGATGGCCCAAGTTCTTGGGCTCTGCCACCCACCCACACAGGAGACCTAAATGGAGTCCTGGACTCCTCGCTTCAGTCTGGACCAGCCTGAGGCAGTTGTGACCATTTGGAGAGTGAACCAGCAGATGGAAGATCACCCTATTTCTCTCTACTTCTCTCTCTCCTGTCCCTCTCTCTCTCTCTCTCTCTGCCTTTCAAAAAATTATTTTTGAAAAAATAAGGACTTTTGAGAGTGATTAGTTCATGTGGGCAGAGCGCTTGTGATTGGGCTGGGTGCCTTGTAGAACAGGCCCCAGAGAGCTCAGCCAAACCTCTCACCCATGTGAGATGGTTGCTGTCCAGGAAGAAGCAGGCCCTCATCAGACAGGAACTCTGCTGGTGTCTTAACCTTGATCCCAGTCTTCAGCTGTGAGCAACTAGTTCATGCTGTCTGTAAACCATCCAGTCTATGGGATTTTGCTCTGGCAACCCCAATGGACTAGGACAGGCAGCTTCCCAATTTAAGAAGGTAGAATTCTGTATATAACTCTATGTCTATAACTTTAAGAGCCCAATCTTCAGAAAATAAATTGAAAATATTTTACTGGATGAAAGCCCTGGCATTTTGGAGAAATACATCTTTGGGTCACTAATAATAGAAAAATTGATGGTTGAAATCTACAATAATTCTTCTGATAAGTTCAGCACAGTAAAATTCAGCCCAGAGAATAAAAGTAAAGCCTTTAGAATCTTAAGATGCTGTACAGGTGCAGAAGGATAAGAATAAATTTACATTTGATGAAACCAGGAACATATTCGTATATGATCCTGTCATTCTTCTCTTGTGACATTCAATGCTGACCACAGTGTTGTTACTAGTTCAGTTTTTGCCTCTTCTGTGTGTTCAGGAAGTTACGTTTCTAGCTTAATGTAACAATATTTTACATCTAACACCTGGCTCAATGTATATTTGTATTATAAAATAATTAGTTGACATGTATATCAAAGATTTTCCTCCTGTGGTTGATGGTTAGGTTTTTGTACTTTATGCTAAGAACTCTTTCATATGCATTATAATATAGAATTCTAAGGAAAAGAAAGAGCATGCAATTTTAATCTCCATGTTGTGTCTTGAAAAGATTGTTACTTACCTAACAAAGCACAATTCTGAATGGCAAATCTCAGAATTCTAATCAGTGTTTTGCATAACAATTGAATTCTTTCTGAGGAACCCTGAGGACTTACTTTTAATTGGGAATTTACATTCCACCCACATTCATCTCCTTTTCATATTATCTTGCAAAACTGCACCTAAATATTTGTGGAATAAATATAATCTGCATAATATCAACTGTTCAGTTCTTTGAAAACATAATTATTACTCAAGTGTTTTGCTGTTTGTTTGTTTTTTCCACCAAGGCCATGCTTAGATTATTCTAGGAATGTCTGGCAATGACATAATCTCCTTCTCCTGTCCACACTGAGTTTGATTGTATAACTTTCTCTGGACAATGAAACTAAATTAGCAAATATGATCCAAGCAAAGACTTGAGAAACCTTCCATGTTGCAGCTTTCCCTCTCAGAGCTCCTGGAAATGCTTCTACAACCACCTGAAGATTGGGATTCCAGCCTATCCTGGTAGAAGATGGAAACACACACAACAGAAATGCATTGTTTTAGTGGAGGCCCAGTCAGCTCATAGTCAACCCATCAGCCAAGTGCAGATTCATGAGGAAGGCAGGTACTGCTGGCAATAAAACTGGCCAAGTAATTCCAGTCCAAATCTGATGCACAAGACTGTGAATGAATTACAGCTCAATATCCATTAAGATCCAGCAATGTGTAGAGTGGTTTATTATACAGCATTGGCTTAACATCATGGCATTGAAAAGGGACTTCAAAGAAGTGAATAAAGTTGTGTGTGCATGTATGTGTACATATGCAGATATATCATATTTACATATCATTATTTTTCAATAGTGTTAAGTCATTTAAGAAAAAAAAAAGAAAAAATATCCAAATACCTTCAAAACCTCTCAAACTAGGCTTATAGAATTACTTTTCAAAAGGAATTACACTCATACAAAAGCGAAACCTGTTGAATGCCTAGATAGCTGGGGAAAACCAAGATCCCCAGGTTAGTAAACACAGAGTTTCTACTTTGTTCTTCACTGAAGGCTCAGTATTACAGCCATCATTACGAACACTGGAAGCAAACTCCAATTTCCATCTTCCTTCATGTATTATATAAAACACAGTTAGCTTTCCTGGAGTTCACTGTCTCTCTATAATGACAGAAATTTGTGGTTCCCCCTGCCTATTGTCCTGTTCCCAGTTAAAGAAATAATTAAACAAGAGAAAAACACAGGATAGGTTTTGGTCTAGCAGTTATGATGTTGGTTGGTTGCATTCCATGCTGGGTTCAGCTCAGCTCCTGGCTCCAGCTTCCTGCTAACATAGATCCTGGGATGCCACTGTGGTAGCCTCAGTCAACGAGTTCCTTACTACTCACAAGGGAGACCTGGATTGGATTCTTGGCTCCCAGCTTCAGCCCCGAGCCAAGGATCATCATGTGCACTTGGGGTATGAGCAAGCAATAGTTGTATCCCCTCTCTCTCTCACTCTCTGCTCTCAAATAAGTAAATAAATAATAAATTTTTAGAAATTAAAAAACAATAAAACAAATGCCCCCTCTCTTTCTCTCTGCCTCTCAAATAAGTATATACATTTTTAAGTAAACAATTTTTTAGAAATGAAAACATAGTGAAACTATTGTCTGATGATATAGATTTTGGAACAGGCTTTCTTGCATGCCATAAGCTGTACACTTATAGATGGAACTTTGTGAAGTTCAAGGGAAGGAAATGTTATGCTCCATAAGTTAGGTACTAGTCATGATTAATAAAACATAAACTGGCAATGTATAAAAACACATGAAAGTGTTCCTGTATGCATTTTCCCCAGAACCTAACAGGGTTGAGATGTAAAATTAACAGAGGAAAGAAGATGATTTAAGAAATTAGATGAACAGTTTGCTCGCCTAAGATATGCATTCGTATGTCTGCACCCTGTTGATATTTCCTTGGTTCCAGTGGGATCCCGGAGGAGGTGTGTACAGTGAAAGAGGAAATGAGACTCCAGCCCTCCAAGTGCCAATAATAACTGCACTGTCCATAAAGATCTTTGCATTTGACTTTCAGGAATGTTTATCTGAAGCTGAACAACTGGTAACCGTAAATCGGCTAGATTCTCCCAGGGCAAGTCACAGCCCTTACAAAGAGTGTGCTGGGAGCATCATAAGAGGAGACCATTTGTCATCCAAATAAAATTCAAGAAGGGGATCTAGGAAGTAATTAATACAAAATTAATGTAATAGTACTCTTTAGGTCTTACTATTTGAGATCCGCAAATTTTTAATAATTCCAAAGTGTTCTCTGAGTTAGTAGCAGAATTTTGCATTACCAAGACCAGCACAATTTCAAAAATATTTGGAGTAATGGGACAAAAATATTCATGAGTGGTCTACGTGCCCTTGTATTCCATCATTTCCTTTACGTTGCACCATTTGATTATTTCTGAACCTGAAACATTAATGTGGGTCATGGCCATGCAAGCATTCAAGGGCCAGTGCATGAACTCGCAACGACTGCTCACCTTCCGTGGTTCCCAATGACATTGTGTGTGGAGATGCTAGAGAGCCACCATGCTGGGAGTGTTTATTTGGAAGCCTGGACTTAGGAGACTCAGTATGGAGAGTGAGCAAATGAGCATTTTTGTATCATGCCATTGAGGCTCGGAAGCTAATGTGTTAGCGCAACATAACATACCCTATTCTGACCAATACAGGAAACTACTCGGGGGTTGTCAACTTTCTAACATGCCAAATAGGAGATTTTGAAAGGATACAAAATTCCTCACCACATTCCATCATTATGTCAAATAAATATTTTCACACACACCTCCTCACCACCAACGAATACAGAAAGAACGTTATTGCAGAACACAGAATTCTTTAAACTCAATAAATGTAGGGTTTTTTCCCCCATAAAATCACTCACTGATTTTTGATTTTTTCATTTTTCTGGGTAAAAATACTTAATCATTAAATAGCACACCTTTCTTCCTTTTGATAATTAAGAACAATGATTCCAGATATTTAAAAAATGGTACAAGAGGGTTATTGAACCAAAGCAATGAAAACAATCCCTGGCAATGCCCAGCTTTACCTGTCTTTTGGTGAGATCCAGATTCTCTGCTATCTTGTATCTCCTCAGTCTAGTCACATAGTTGTGATGGGCAAATTCTGCTTCTAGTCCTTAGATTTGCTCTTGGTAAATGTTGTCCTTTCCTTCCTGGGTTTGCTGTTGACTTCAGACTTGTAATTTCCTTCTTGGGATCTGAAAAAAATTAGTACCAACTCATTCATTCAAATATATGTAATCATGTGATTTACTGTATTCATCATGGCTGAGTTACTGCTTTCCCAAGTGCTGTGCTAGTCTTGGGACAAATGGAGAGTAGAAGCAGTAAAATACTCTCACCTCCATCATGCGCAACACATTCCTTGGTTTTCCCATCTGCCTTCAAACAACTGATGACCTAATTGGAGATGTGTCAAATTTTCTCCTTACAAAACATGAACTGTATATAACCACTCATCATATGATATTATAATAAGATGGACAAAATCCTCTCTAGAAAACAATTTTAGATATGAAATTTAGTAAGTTCTTAACACACAGGCTTGAGGTCTAAGTATGAACAGAATGATTCTCCATTTTTTAAGCATTATTTATTTATTTGAAAGGCAGAGCAAGTGATAAAGTGAGAAGGAGAGACAGAGAGAGAGATCCTCCACCCACTGGTTCACTCCCCAAATGACCACAAAGGTCTTAGGCTTTGTCAACCAAAGCCAAGAGCCAGTAACTCCATCTGCATTCTTCTGCTACTTTCCCAATAGAATTAGCAGGGAGCTTGTTGGAAAGCAGTAGAGCCAAGAACTTGGGTCCCTGCCGCCATGTGGGAGACCCAGATGGAGATCGGGCTTCTTAATTCAGCCTGGCTCAGCCCTGGCCATTGTGGCCATTCAAGGATTAAACCTGTGGATGGAAGATCCTTTTTCTAGTTTCTCTCCCTCTCTATAGAGCTCTGCCTTTCAAATAAATAAATAAATCTTTGAAATTAAAAATAGAAGAATTAGAAAATACCTCTATTTAATTATGATACTAAGTATTTTTATGATAACTTAAGTATTGCTATGATAACTAAGACACACAAGCAGACTCTTGGTTACCCAAGAAGCCACATTCATCTGATGTTAAGAGCACAACCTCTGCCGCTCACCTGCTTATTCAACCCTACTTCTTTCGTTTCCTGACCTTTAACCCAGAATTCATGTGAAGATGGTTAAATTAAGTAAATCATTTAGATAAATGCCCACATATTGTAGGATTCAATAATTAATTGTAAACTCTAACCTTTAAGAGAGGACTGTAGCCTAAGGCCTTAGTATTTGGAAATAATACATTTAATACAATGAAGAATTAGAAAACATTTTAAAAAAATAGGAAAAGTTTGTTCTTAAAATGGAGCTCAGTCTAAAATGTAAGAAGTTTAGAATTCACACAATGGGGCCGGCGCCGCGGCTCACTAGGCTAATCCTCCACCTTTCGGGGCCAGCATACCAGGTTCTAGTCCCGATCAGGGTGCCGGATTCTGTCCCAGTTGCCCCTCTTCCAGGCCAGCTCTCTGCTGTGGCCTGGGAGTGCAGTGGAGGATGGCCCAAGTGCTTGGGCCCTGCACCCCATGGGAGACCAGGAGAAGCACCTGGCTCCTGGCTTCGGACCAGCATGGTGCACCAGCTGCAGCATGCCAGCCATAGTGGCCATTGGAGGGTGAACCAACAGCAAAGGAAGACCTTTCTCTCTGTCTCTCTCTCTCTCACTGTCCACTCTGCCTGTCAAAAAAAAAAAAAAGAATTCACACAATGGATAAGTGTGTTCTAATTCACAGTGAAAAATAGCTGAGCTCCTACAAGGAGCTGTATGTTATTTTCTGCCAGCCCACAATGAAACAGAAGGTGTAGCTATGATTTCCAAGGCCCAGTGGCATCCAGAGATGATTTTTTTCCCTCTGAAAGGTTTTTTTTGGAAAGTTTGATGAAATATAACTAATCCTAGTCTGCCCAATTAACTAGAATCAGATAGTATAATTGTTTGTGTGTGAGTGACTAAGTATGAGTGAGTGTGTGTATGGGTGTGTGTATGAGTGAGTGTGTATGTGTGACTGTGAGAGTATGCATGTGATATGTGTGTGACTGTGTAAGTATGGGTGAGCATGTATATGAGTGTGTGCGTGAGGGTGTGTGTGTGTAAGTGTGTAAGTATGGGTGACTGTGTATATGAGTGTGTATGAGTGTGAGAGTATGTGTGTCAGGATGTGTGTGTGTTTCTTCTCCTTTAAAGAGTCCCAGTAAACAGATACATGGATTTACTAAGAAGAATCACATCATGCCTAAATGTTAGAACATACAAAATACTATAACTTGTACTCTTAAATGATTTTAATCAAGACAAAATTTACTAAAAACATTCCTTAGCCCATTCTTTAAAATATTATGCCTTTATTATTTACTAGGATGTATAATTTTCTTCATTTGGAGGGTTTGAGAAGCAAATAGCTCAGGTATTTCTTTTTTATTTCTGGATGATTAAAAGTCAATAATCTACCTATTTATTTCACTTGCCTTCACAGTAGAAACTGTAAATTATAAAAATAAACAATACATAAAAGTAATGATATAAAGATAATCTTAAAGTCTGAGACAACCTGAGTTTCCAGCTCATGTATTATACAGCAGTTTGCTTGCATCTGCTGCTGGAAAGAAATGCCTTGTGATCATTCCCTATTGCAGTCGCACTGGCAAGAAAGATCATAGTCTTTCGGTGAATCTTCTGCAACACATTTCTGACTGCTTTTCTAAAAGGACTTCCCCAATATGAGAAGTCAAAAATCATAGAAGTTCCATTTGTAGGACACTGCTTAAATACCCTTCACAGGTAGAATCCTGTTCACATTGAGTAAGTAGTACTTGCTTTCCAAAAAAGTAAAATCAGCCAAAGAGAAAACCAGTGCTCTGCAATAAAGTCAACTTGTTGTACAACATAATGATTTCCTCAAATAACAGGGAAGCTCTGATGTAAACATGTTTGAGCAAAATAACATGCAAATGACAAAGAAAGGCTTCTCTTCCCAAACTGTGTAAATCATATCTCCATTGTCTTCTTCATCATTCTTACTATTACTTTATATAGGGAGAGACTTGTGCAGGAGGGAGGAGAGAGAGAGAGAAGAAAACATTAAGTGACATTTACTTAGAAAACATACTGAGGTCAGCGCCATGGCTCACTAGGCTAATCTTCTGCCTGCGGTGCCGGCACCCCGGGTTCTAGTCCTGGTTGGGGTGCCAGATTCTGTCCTGGTTGCTCCTCTTCCAGTCCAGCTCTCTGCTGTGGCCCGAGAAGGCAGTGGAGGATGGCCCAAGTCCTTGGGCCCTGTACCCACATGGGAAACTAGGAGGAAGTACCTGGCTCCTGGCTTTAGATAGGTACAGCGTGCCGGCCGTAGCAGCCATCTAGGTGGTGAACCAATAGAAAGAAAACCTTTCTCTCTCTCTCTTTCTCTCTGTCTCTCTCTCTCTAACTCTGCCTATCAAAAAAAAAAACATACTGAATGTGAGATCCTATGAGAGGAATGAAATGATCATCAAAAAATTTCTGAGTGTAAAATGTGAAGAATTGCTGGCCTAGCCTGTGCAGAGTACACAAGCAAAGAAGGTTGGTAACAAGACTGGTGAAGGCAGAATGGATACAGTAGCAATGATTATGAATAACAGCAGAAGAGGCTTTCATGTGGTGCATAAATGCCTTTCTAGAAGAGAAAGAAGAAGGTGAGGTCAGAGGCGCTGATCCTAGTGCATTTCTTGAACAAAGGAGGCTATGAAAGGCAGTGAGTGTAGGATTGGCTTATGTGCGTGCAGAAGGGGGAATGGGGAATTGACTATCTTGCTGAAATAGGAAACTCAAAAATAAAGTATCTTTTAAATACCATTTGATACTATTGTCCCTTTTAGAAATGTGTACACATAGCGTATACCCTATGGTGAAAGTGTGATATGTGACGTATGTGACATGTGACAATCATGAGTAGTTTGCTGTGCAATGTACTATGAAATACACAGATTAATATGATATACTACCTATCTAGAAGTATACCTTACAATCAAGTTTTGGATAGAAGTGACTTAAAATTAACCATAAATAATTATAAATAGTAGTCCTTGGGGTACTATCAAGCTATCATGCGTTAAGGGTTAATACTTTGGGATACATAACCTTTTTCTTTGCTAAATCAATTTATGGGAAATAGCAATGATAATACCATGAAGTGGGTATTTTGTTAAGCAGTTAAGAAGCTGCTTGGGACACCGACACTGCATATTGGAGGGCTTGAGTTCAAGACCTGGCGCTGCCTCCAATTTCAGCTTCTTCTGACTCCTATGCTGGGAGGCAGCCGCATGTGCTTGGGGCCCTGTCTCCTACATGGGAGATGGAGTTTAAATTCCTAGCTTGAGGCTTTGGTTTGATCCAGCCATGCCTACTGTAAGCATTTGTAAGTGTATCAACAAATGGTAAGTCTCTCTCTTTCTCTTTACCTTTCAAATAAACAAATAAATAAAAATTTTAAACAGGAATTTTAATTCTGTTATTATGTATGCATTTCAGAGACTACTGAATATTATGTTAAACAAATTTTCCTAGGATGGTAGCTTTAACTAAAATCTGATATATTTTTAAAAGCCAAAATTTAGATTAGATACAAAAAAAATTTCTACACCTACTTCTAATTTCTCCCAAATGGCATATGAGTAAGTTTATGTGAATGTAAGTAAGCTTATGTGAATCTGAAGATTTCACCTTGCAGATAATTCAAGGGTACTAATTGTGTATTGGATCAAGGCACTCCATCCAAACCCATACTTTGTTATTTTTTCATATGTCATATATCATGGCTCATAACTTTTGAAATATTTAATAAGTTTTTAAAATTATATACTAGATAGAAGATAGCATTTCATTACACTGAGGGGGGAAATGAACTGGGATTGTACATTTTTCTTGTACTTAACATGTAAGCTGGCACTCTCAAAAACGGACATGATTTGTTCCTAAATGTTATTTACCAGCATCCCTACCCTTGCATACACACAGCACACAGAAACACGAGTGAAGCACATCATTTGTTTCATATGGCAATAACTGTCAGAGTAGAAAATAAATCTTAGTAGCCGCACATGTTTTTAAAGTTTTGCACTGATTAACTGGAACTCTCGTTAAAATTAGTTTGTAATGGGCATATTTTTGCTTAAAACATTTACAGATTCAGAAAAGAAGAATGACTTGGGGAAAATAGCAGAAGGTTTGACACCTGAAGGCTTGAGTTGAAAATCATTGCAACTTGCCGCTTCCATGGTCTTCTAAGCCAATTCTCTTTTCAAGTTCAGATTCCTAATCTATAGAATCCATGCATGATTGTTGCAAGCAGAAAATTGAGAGAATTTAAAGTACAGATGTGGGAGATAGAAAATAAGTTTAGTAATAATACTTACTATTGATAGTATCAAATAAAATGTACCATGAGTGAGATTTAATTAACTGAAAACAATTTTTAAGGATTTACCTTAGTTTTTTTGAAAGGTAGAGTGACATAGAGAGAGGGAAAGATAAGGAAAAAGACATCTTCCATCTGCTGATTCACTCAGGAAATGGTTCAATCCCCTCAATGGTTGGGCCAGGCCAAAGCTAAGAGCCTGGAACTCCATCCAAGTTTCCCATGTGGGGAGCAGGCGGGACCCAAGGACTTGGACCATCTTCTGCTGTTTTCTAAGGCACATTAGCAGGGAGCTGGACTGGAAGAAGAGCAGCCATGACTCGAACTGGGGTTCAAATGGAATGCAGGCTTTGCAGGTGGCAGCCTAACCTGTCGCACCAAAATGCTGGCCCCTCAACTGAAATTTTTACTGACACATTTACTGGTATTTTAATTCCACTTAAATCACTTCACCGTCACTTGACATGTAGCATTTAGTAAAATGCATCTTTCTTTTCTTAAAAAAATGAAATTCATTTTATAAAGGAGGTGATGCTCTTTCTACTAATACATATTTTTAAAAACTTGGCTGTGCTCACAATTCCTTTGGCCCATCAGTTAGGGTTAAGTATGCTTGCTTTTAAGAAATAAAAGTGTTTTAGCAGGTCTGAGTGCTTTTATTTCTCTCATACTATCTTTTTATAGCTCTGTTACTAAAAACTCCTCAAACTGAAGCATAAGTCAGTTTTTAAACATAATTTAATGACATTGTCATCTACTTTCAAAGTAAGTCAAACTAAAAAATGTTTATATATATTTTATGTATGTGTGCAAATAATTCAGGGAAAATGAAATTAAAAGATAAGTTTCTGGGGTTGTGACACAGTCTCCTTCTGCAGCACCAGCATCCCAAAACACCAGTTCATGTCCCAGCTGCTCCACTTCTGAACAAGCTCTGTGGCCTTGGAAGGCAGCAGAAGATGGCCCAAGTGCTCTCATGCACTTGCATGGGAGACCTGGAAGAAGCTCCTGGCTTTGGATCTGCCCATCTCCAGCCATTGCAGGCATTTGGGGAGTGAACCAGCAATGGAAGACCTCTCTCTCTCTGTCTGTAACTCTGCTTCTCAAGTAAATATATAAATATTTTAAAAAAGTAAAATTATAATCTGAAAAAGTACTTTTTCTATGTAATTTATTTTCAATAGCATTTATTTTAAATGCATGATAACTTCCTAATCTGAAGAAAGTAAGCCTACATTTGAAACTCACTATATTTAAAATATCTTTCTGAGCAGCCTTAGCTATAGAGAAATATGAAGAGAAATTTTGTTGTTAATCATTGTATACAAAATAACCTTGAATTTTTATAATTGCTATCTAGTGTAATTTAAATATATTGATATAATCACCTCTACCTCTCAAATAAATGTTTTTAAAAAAGTTAAGTTTATGTCAGTGTGAAGAACTTTCAAAACTATATACTATACACTTTTTAAATAATATGCAATTTTCATGAACTTTAAAGATTTCCAACATGCATAGCTCCAAATCTTTTGTACCCCAAAATAAAATTACACTTTAATTCCATTTTCCATGAACCTTTTGAAATCCTCTCAGATTTATAGTTTAAATATTTTAAATGTTTTAAATTGAATCATCATTTATCACAGATGAATTTAGTCAAATGTATGCAAGTTTTTTGGTACATACATAAAAACACGTCTAGAATTTTGATCATCACTCACTAAAGAAATTTCAGAATCCTCTTTATTTAAAACTAATTTGTGTGGTGCAGAATGGGGAAATTGCTCTGACTTGTACAATTGGCCACGTTCCATGGGACATGTTCCCTGCACACAGGGAATTTCAAAGCTGAAAGCTAAGATGACATCAAACAGCTCTTGAACTTCCGGAAATTTTCACAACTGGCTACCTGAAGCCCCTATTAACCTGTTCCATCACACTCAAGACTGCCACACTTTACTATTTCAAAAAAATGAAATCCTGGTGTTCAAAAGCTGTCATACAATGTTGGATAGTGAGAACACGTTAAGAGAGAAGTTTGATGAGTCTAAGAGGATAGGGTTACTTCTTTCACAAGTGATGCAAATGATCAGACACTAGTATTTAGAGTGGTAGTTTATATATATATTTTTTACATTTTAAGCTTTTATTTAGTGTGAAAGACGCATAGGAGAGTGAGGGCTTTATTTATAGGAGAGAGGTAGATCTGCGTTCATACCAAGTACCAGGAGCCAGCCATGTGGAAGAGCATCCAGGCCAGGAAGCATAGGGCAGGTTGGCCCGAAGGCCATGTGCCCTGAAGGCACAGGGCTACAGCCAGCCCCCTACTGGCAAGAGGCCAGGGTGACAAAAAGGAATAAAAGGGGGGATATACACACTGTGTCACAGATTTTTAATCCATTATCAAAGGGGAGTGGCTAATTAACCTGATTGGCCAGTGGGTGCTCAGATGTGGCCAGGTAGGGGCATGAGGTCACACAGGGGCGTGGCAAAGGCATGGTCTTCCAGCTCACAAGCCTAATCAATTTTAACCTGTATGCCTGTCTACTTCATTTCCCCCTCAGAGACTTCATCCCTTAATCCTAAGGGAAGTTGATAGGTGTAGAATTATCTCTTCTGTAAATGCTTCCTGCTTATGGGGGCATAGTGCAGGCCCTGCCTATGGGTCTGGAATTCTCTGCATAGCCTATCTAACAAATTCACTTTGTGAGCGGGAGCAGTCTTGGTCATTGCCAATGTCTGTGTCCCCTGCATGGTCAGTTACTCCCAGAAGTTGAGTTCTGAAACATATAAGTTTGCTGATTAGCATAAACAAAACTGGAACAAAACCAATTATAAGTGGGGTGCCCCTTAAGATGAAAACAATGTATTTTTCAGATTCCCAGATAGTGGGTAGTGATAGGTTACCCTTATGTAGATTATAACCCATTTAGCTTGAGTATAGAGAAATATAATAGAAATAACTCATTAGGTAGCTTTATTATCAATAACAGTTCCCAGAGAATCACTGGTTTATGAAGAAGTCCTGATGCACAAAGAATATGAACTATCTTTCCTTAAGATCCAAAGAGATAAGGAAAAAGGAATCAATTTAATAAACAATATTTATTAAAAAAAAAAAACACTCATCAAGGAGCAGGCTTTGTGGCATGGCTGGTTAAGCCACTGCTGCTGCACTCCCATATCAGAGTGCAGGTTTGAGTCCCAACTGCTCTGCTTCTAATCCAGCCTCCTATTAATGCACCTGATGGTCCAAGTACCTGGGCTCCTGCTGCCCATGTGGCAGACTAGAAAGGAATTCCTGGCTCCTGGTTGCTGGCTTTTGCCTAGCCCAGCCCTGGCTGCTTTGGGTATTTGGGAAGTGAAGCAGTACATGGAAAACCGCTCTGTCTTTCTTTTCTTCTCTGTCACTCTGCCTTTCAAATTAGTAGATAAATAATCTTTTTTTAAAAAGAAATTAAAAGACTGACCAAAATGCATTGCCATGTGCATTATGTTAACTCCCTTACAGAAAATAATGGTAACTGTGTTGCATAAGTAGATTTGCCACCAACTTTCCTTTCTAGGTGGTTTATGGAACCTATCTCAGAAGATCCCATGGGAAGATTACTGATGATCTGCCCCGCCCTCCCTTTCCTTGTGCTTTATTCACTGGCTGGGCCACCCATGTGGTCATCAGTGTCCCAGATCCATGGCCCCTAATCCTGTAGCACTGTTTGACAAGGGTTAACAATAATCCTCTGCAAAGTGGGTCATACAGACACAGACATCCTGGACTGAAGCAGCATCATTATATCAAGGTCCTCATAAAAGGGATTTTTAATCTATTTTTAAAGCCAGTGAATTTAAAAAATTTGAAAGCAGTTTATTTTTCTTTAACTCACCAATGTTTGTGCCACTATCAAATAGTACAATGCAGCTTGCTTAATAGTCCTTATTTTTCCCAAATGTCCAATAATTTCAAGTTTTATTTAGTACTTGGCATTTTAAAAAAGATGAGCTGACTATATATAATGTTCAACAATGTATAAATGTATAAAATGCATAAAGCTCAACAACGCATAACTCTGCAGAGATGGCTATAGCATCTCATGTCTCATCTAAAAGTAATGCCACAGGATATTCATACATATTGGTTAATAGAAAATTGGATTTCATAGTTACCAGATTATTAAAAGTATACACACCTTTTATTTTAAAATACACATTTTTAGCTTGGTTATGATAAACTTTTTAATAAATGTGCACTTATTTTTGTCCAGACTTAATAAAAAATGGTAAATATATAACATATAACCAAAGGTATTAGATGTTAGAAAGCTTCCATTGATATCAACCATACACAAACACAAACAATGAGACTTTAGTGACTGTTCATCTACTTTTCCTGTGGGTTGACCAAACATTTTCCAGGCTCACCCTACTACTAAAAATGTGGATCTAGGAGCCTCAGAAAATCTCAACCATGGAGGATTCATTCATCTTCAGAGCAGCAGTTTCTATACCAGAAGTAAGATTTGCCAAATAAGATTTACCTGACTCTATGCAAGTAATAGTCTTTACTACCAGCGGAAAATGTGATGAGTAATTAGGGGGTATGCATCTGACAAGGTGTCATGCAGATTTTAATAAAAACAATACATGCAGATTGGCAAAAAGATACTGCAGTCTGTGGGTTAAAAATAAATATCTGATAAGCAACAAGAGCTAAACACACACACACACACAGAGCATGTAAAACTAGTGAAATCTAGGTAATGTTGATGGATTGTATCAAAATGAATTTTCTGGTTGTGCTATTATATTGCAATTATTCTAGTTACTGCTGTTGGGGGAGGCTAGGTAAAGGATTTATAGGATACCTCTACATTATTTCTTTAAATACTGCACGTGAATTTACACTCATTCAAAATAGAGTTTTTGTAGTGAAGTGCTAAGCAGAAGCAAGTCTATTGGAAAAAGCTTTGTTAAAACCAAACAAAATCAATTATCAGTGCAAAAGTAATCAACTATTCCATAAAGGCTTTAATGATTGGGTTAAGAAATTCTAGATGAAAGCCTATGAATAGATACTCCAAAATTCTTATCAAAGGAAATCAGATAGTGAATACGGTACTGCAATTCACTAGGGGTTCTTGGCTAAATGATGGATGCAGAACACCTTCTGGAAAATTTCCTGAATGAATCCTTCACAGTGAGTTCTAGATACTCACAACATGAAGTAACAGAACACTGTCTTGAATGCTAATGATGTATAATCATGCTCAAAGAATAATTTTGCCAGAAAAACACTGCACTCAATAAAACAAGATTACACTCAAGAGCCAGTCCAAGCAAAGTTACGTAGTGTGTCAGCGATGGATATCAGGCACTTTGTGTGTCATATGCATCAAACTTTATGATTAAACATTTGTATAACAAGTGTGGAATAGCTTCAGGTTAATGCAGAATTCTAAAAAGATAAATGATCGAGTCAACATATTACTGTGTAGTATAGTAAAGAAATCCTACAAGATCCCACTAGGGAAGAATAAAAACAGATAAAAATGCTCAGAGGACAGTTAATTTAGGAGTTCTGTGTCCAGAGACACAAAGTGGCAATAGGAATAAAATAAAGGATGATGTCAAATAGGATGAATTTGGTCCATGCTGAGTAGAATAAAGCCATGGCACTGAGGACCAAATATAAGTGTAGATGAGAAGGAGAAGTCATCAATGGAGATCATTAATGTGAAGACATTTGGAAAGCAAATTAAAATTAGTTATGTAAAGCAGGGATTTTTATGAGTGTGTTTGGGATTAGAGTCATGATTGACAAAAAAAATGTGGAAAAATCAACCCTATTTTCCATGCTTGATTTTGTTTTGAGAGTCTTGAAAACACAAGGATCTGGGATAACCATGAGAGGTCAGAGTTAGGGTTTTTGCGGAGTTCAGTGATTATTGGAGGAGGAAGGAACAGGTGGGTCTGGTGTGCACAGGTGATGGGAAGATGATGTGGACCAGAGAGGGGGAGAAAGAAGGAAAGCACATCTGCTTAGTGCAAACAAAATGGTCAATCATGGATATTTTTGAGCAGCTGCTGGACAAGATGACCGTTCAATTTAAGAAACCAGCAGTTATCTAAGAATGAAGAGAGAAAGTTAAGTACTTGAGACAAGGAAGGGTTGCTTGGTATAATTGGAGCTATTTTATTTATTACTTTACCTGGACACAAAGACAAATAAAACTATAGGTAAAATTCAATTTCCCAAAATTGCCTTAAAATAAAAAAAATTTGAAGAGGAAATAGATTCTTCAATTCATCAATGGTTATCCAAAATATTATTCTATTTATGGAAAGTATCTCTAATTTATAATAGATCCCATGTGTATATGACCAGATATCACACATTAAAAGGCTACGAGGTGTCAAAAATATTCAGGCACTTTGTTAGCAGGAGCTACATCACTGGAATGTTCAAAATCTGAAGCTAAGAAAATGTATCGGTGTTTATATTCATAAAACAAGGATGAAAAATGACTTAGGTAATCATAAAACCTGATTCAGAGAATGGTATCTTACACCCAAGTAAAGCGTTTTGTCAAATTTCATTGTGTTCACTCAATGGCAGTAGCCAACATTTTAAATGATGCTGAGATTTATTTTTATTGGGAAGGCTAAAACTTAAGGTTTCAATAGGGGCACCGGTTTGAGTCCTGGCTGCTCCACTTCCGATCCAGCTCTCTGCTGTGGCCTAGGAAAGCAGTAGAAGACAGCTCAAGTCCTTGGGCCCCTGCACCCGCATGGGAGAGCTGGAGGAGGCTCCTGGCTCCTGGCTTCGATACACTTCCAGTGTTGTGATAAAAGCCAATGTTTTCAAGCACAGAGGGAAGAGGGGTAATGAACAAAACATGTTTTCTTTTTAAGTTTAAAAGTAGAAATCAGCTTACAGGGTGTCAACATAATGTCCTCCATTCATAGTTACTATTGAATAAAGATTAAATGTTAAATATTTAGCATCAAATTTCTAATCTGAGGGAAAACATATATTGTCATATCTTGCACTTAATGGTTTTCCTTTTCAAATATTTTAGAGACTTACACAGAACTGGAAAATATTCCCATTTTTATTTACATTCTTCCTTTCATTCACTGATGACTTTCAACAATAAAGCATCTTCATTTCGAAGAGTTCTTACCCCAAAATTAATCTACTACTCCAAGAAAAAGATTCTATAGCTTAGAGACTTTTAAATTGTTAAACATTCTCCTTAATCTTTGAGATCCAACAGAGTATTTTTTTCTACTCTAAAGCAAATACTAAAATACACAACTCAGTAACACAGAAATGAAGAGTAAAACACAATGATGTAATATCTAGGAAAAATTACAATATGATGCACAATTAGTTTGAGTAAGATGTAACTTTGGGTTTAACTTTCAATTTACTAAGTGCACTGTGTACCTGTCATTCTATAATGCCAAGCATATAGACAAACACTGTTCCACAACAAATGTTTTATGAGTTGGTAGCTATAAATAAAATATTTGCCATTCTACAAAAATCTAATATAATGCAACATCTAATAAAATTCATGCCCCCAATTCAGGTCCTGTTTTGGATTAAGTTCTGATTTTTAGGAAATACATAATTATATTCACTAATTTGAGAAAACATACTTACAATATATATTGTATATCCCCCCCCACAAAAAAAAACTAGCATTACACCGATTAATCAATTTTAGTTATTTTAACTGAAAGTGGGCAGTTTATACCCAGTTCCCACACTGCTTGGAGAACAATCAAATGCAATGGAAGCCAAGCAATTAACACTATTTATAGACATTCTCAGAACCACCTACTTTGTATTGATTGTTTTAAGCACCATAGTAAACTTTCGATTTTTAAGAGTCCCTTTGAAGATGTAGCAGATGCTGGCTTGCTAATCATGCTGGAAAGCATAGTGGGTTCAAAGTTACAAAAATGTTAACACATATAAATTAGTATTAAACTTTATTATTTTCAATTGTTAATAAACTATAATGAAGGCCTAAAGTCCATAAATACTTGTTTCTGAACCCCTAAGCTTCTGATTTGTATGTGTGTGCATTCATGTGTGTCTGTGAAAGGGAAATGCATATAAACGCGTACTGGGAAATGTTACACATTGTACTTTTAGCATCATTACTATGGATACAGATGTGAGGTTTGTAAATATTTGGGTGCTTTTCAATATTTCTAGTGATTCAAATGCTGTTAGAATTTAGCATGGTCATTAACACTACATGTACAGTTCAGTGTTAGATTCAGGCGTTCAGACTTTACCATAGTTGTATGCATCATGTTCACTCTCCACTATAACTAGACAGTGATTATAAACTTCACGACCAAATGCACATGATCTCCTGATGCATGATCTGCATTTTACTTAACACAATTTCAATTTTCCAGAGTTCAGAAATCAACTTCATTGTAGGTTTTAGAAATATTAGAGGGAGCAGGGTCGGGCCCTGGAGGGTGAGAATGGGAGAAGGGCCCAGGCCCTGGAGGGCGAGTGTGGGAGTGGGGCCGGATCCTGGAGGGCGAGGAGGGAAGCGGGGTCCTGCACTGGAGGGCAATAAGGGGAGCAGGGTCCAGCCTGAGAGGGTGAGGAGGGGAGCTGGGCCCAGGCCCTGGAGGGCAAGGAAGCCAGAGGGTCAGGCCCTGAGGGCGGTGAAAGGAGGGGAGACTGGTCCAGGATGGTGAGGAGGGGAGCAGGGCCTGGCCCTGGAGGGTGAGGAGGGGAGCAGGGCCAGGCCCTGAAGGCAAGGAGGTGAGCTGGGCCTGGACCTGGATGGCGAGGAGGGCACCGGGGCCTGGCCCTGGAGGGCATGGAAGGGAGCTGGCCAACCCCTGGAGGGCGAGGAAGGGAGCAGGGCCTGCCCTTGGAGGGCAGTGAGAGGTGGGGGGCCTGGACCTGGAGGTCGAGGAGGGGAGTGGGGTCAAGCCCTGGACGGCAACAGGAACAGGGCCAGACCCTGGAAGGTAGTGAGGAGATCAGGGCCCAGGCCATGGAGGGCATGGAGGTGAGCAGGGCCAGGCCTTGGAGGGTGAGGAGGGGAGTGGGGTCAGGCCCTGGTTGGTGGCAAGGGGATCCGGGCAAGGAAATGGAAGGCAGTGAGTGGAGCAGTGTAAGGCCCTGGAGGGCATGGAGGAAAGCAGGGTCAGGCCCAGTAGGGCAGCGAGAGGAGTGGGGCAAGGCCATGCAGGGCGAGGAGGTGAGCAAAGCCCAGCCCTGGGGGGTGAGGAAGGCAGCAGGGTCAGGCTCTGGAGGGCAGCGAGCGGAGTGGGGCAAGGCCATGGTGAGCAAAGCCCAGCCCTGGAGGCAAGGAGGTGAGCTGGGCCTGGACCTGGATGGCGAGGAGGGCACTGGGGCCTGGCCCTGGAGGGCATGGAAGGGAGCTGGGCCCAGGCCATGGAGGGTGAGGAGGGGATCAGGGCCAATCCCTGGAGGGTGAGGAGGGGAGAAGGGCCCAGGCTCTGGAGGCGAGGAGGTGAGCAGGGCCTGCCCCTGGAGGGCAAGGAGGGGAGGAGGGCCCGACCCCAGAGGGTGGCAGGGGGAGCAGGGCCTGGCCCTGGATGACAGCAAGAGGTACAGGGCTTGGACCTGGAAGGCATATAGGGGAGGAGGGTCCATGCCCTGGAAGGTGAGGAGGGGAGCAGGGCCTGGCACTGGAGGGTGAGGAGAGCAGGGTCCAATCCCTAAAGGGTGAGGAGGGGAATGGGGCCTGGCCCTGGAGGGCAAGGAGTAGAGGAGAGCTCAGCCCTGGAGGGCAAGGAGGGGAGAGGGTCAGACCCTAGAGTGTGGCAAGGGGAATGGGGCCAGGTCCTGGAAGGCAGTGAGGGGAGCAGGGTAAGGCCCTGGAGGGCGTGGAGTGGAGTGGGGTCAGGCTCTGTAGGGCAGCGAGTGGAGCGGGGCAGGGCCATGGAAGGCAAGGAGGGGAGTGGGGCCAGGCTCTGGAGGGTGAGGAGGGGAGCAGGGTCTGGCCCTGGAGGGTGAGGAGGGGAGCAGGGTCTGGCCCTGGAGGGTGAGGAGGGAAATGGGGCACAGGCCCTGGAGGATGAGGAGGGAGGCAGGGCCCATGCCCTGGAGGGCAGTGATGGCAGTGCCCAAGGGGAGTGGGACCTGACCCTGAAAGGCAAGGAATGGAGTGGGGCCTAGCCCAGGATGGTAAGGAGGGCTGCAGGGCCTGGCCCTGGAGGGCGAAGAGGGGAGCAGGGCTGGGCCCTGAAGCGTGAGTAGCGGAGCGAGGCCCGACCATGGTGGGCATCAAGGGGAGCGGGCCCAGGCCCTGGAGGGCAAGGAGGGGAGCAGGGCCTGGCCCTGGAGGGTGGCAGGTTGAGCAGGGGCCAGCCCTGGAGGGCAGCAAGAGGAGCAAGGCCTTGCCCTAGAGGGCAACACGGGGAGCGGGGTCCATGCCCTGATTGGCAGCGATGCCTGTTTATGAGCACTGGGCTCTGCTCCCCTTCTCACCTCCAGGGCCTGACCCCACTCCCCTCCTCTTTCTCCAGGGCTGGACCTTCCTACCCTCCTCGCCCTCCAGGGCCTGGGGCCTTGTGCCCTCCTCACCCTCTAGGGCCAGGCCCTGTTCCCCTCAGGCGTGGCCATTGGGCCCTCCAGAGCATGGGCCCCGCTCCCCACTTCACCCTCCAGGTCCAGGCCTGCTCTTCATGCCGCCCTCCAAGGCTGGACTCTGCTCCCATTCTCACCCTCAGGGCCAGGACCTGCCCCTTTCAGACATGGCCATCACTGCCCTCCAAGGCATGGGCCCCACTCCCCTCCTCACCCTCCAGGGCCAGGCCCGCTCATCTTGCTGCCCTCCAGAGCAGGGCCCTGCTGCCCCATTGCCCTCAAGTACAGGACCCCACTCCCCTTCTTGCCCAAGAAGGCCGGGCCCCACTTCCCTCCTTGCCCTCCAGGGCCAGGCCCTGCTCCACTTTCCTCCCTCCACGGCTGGCTGGGCCCCGCTCCCTTTGCCGCCCACCAGGGCCAGGTCCTGCTCCCCTCCTAGCCCTCCATGGCCCTGCCCTGCATACCTCCATGCCCTCTAGGGCAAGGCCCCACTCCCCTCTCTCATGGCCCTCACTTCCGTCCTGGGCATGGGCCACACTCCCCTCACTGCCTTCCAGGGTCTGATCCTGCTCTCCTCTTTGCACTCCAGGGCCAACCCTGCTGCCTTGCTCACCCTCCAGGGCTAGGCCCCACTCACATGTATGCCCTCCAGGACCTGGGCCCACTCCCCATGATGCCCACCAGGGTCGGGCCTTGCTCTGCTACTCAGGCTCCAGGGCCCAGCCCTGCTCCCCTCCTCACCCTCCAGGGCCTGGCCCCGCTCCCCTGCTTGCCATCCATGGTGCTGTCCCCTCCATTCGTTGCCCATCAGGGCTTGACCCCACTCCCATTCGTACTCTCCAGTGCCTGACCCCGCCCCCCTCACTGCCTTCCAGGGCCTCACCCAGAAATCCTCGCCACCAACCAGGGTCTGACCCTGCTCCCCTATTCGCCCACAAAGGCCTGGCCCTACTCACCTCCATGCCCTCCATGGACTAAGACCCACTCACCTCACTGCCTTCCAGGGACTGGCCCTATTCCCCTCGCCACCCTCTAGGGCCTGACCCCGCTCCCTCCCTCATTCCCCAGGACTGGACCATGCTCCTCTCCTTGCCCTCCAAGGCCTGGGGTCTGGTGCCCTCCTCACCCTCCAGAGCCTGGGGCCTGGTGCCCTCCTCACCCTCCAGGGCCAGGCCCTATTATCCTCAGGCATGGCCATCACTGCCATCCAGGACATGGGCCCTGCTGCTCGCTTTGCCCTCCAAGGCCAGCCCGCTCCTCTTGCCTGCCTCCAGGGCAGAGCCCTGCTCCCCCACCACCCTACAGTGCAGGACCCCAGTCCCTTCCTTGCCCTCCAGGGCTGCGCCTTGCTCCCCAACTCACCCTCTAGGGCCTAGACCCGGCTCCCCTCCTTGCCCTCCAGGGCCAATCCCTGCTCTCCTCATTGCCCTCAAGGGCCTTAGCCCCACTCCCCTCCTTGCCTTCCATGGCCCTACCCCACTCCCCTCGCCACCCTCCAGGGCCAGATCCTGCTCCCCTCCTCACCCACCAGGGCCAGGCCCGCTCATCTTGCCGCCCTCCAGGGCAGGATTCTGCTCCCCTGCCGCCCTCAAGTGCAGGACCCCACTCCCCTCCTTGCCCAGGAGGGCCAGGCCCCACTTCCCTCCTCAACCTCCAGGGCCAGGCCCTGCTCCACTCTGCACTCCACAGCTGGCTGAGCCCAGCTCCCCTTGCAACCCACCAGGGCCCTGCTCCCCAGCCTCCCTCCAGTGCAGGACTCTGCACCCTTCCTTGCCCTCCAGGGCAAGCCCTGCTCACCTCCTGGCCCTCTAGGGCCTGGAACCTGCTCCCCTCTTAACCCTCCATAGCCCTGCCCTGCATTACTCCATGCCCTCTAGGGTAAGGCCCCATTCCCCTCAGTCTTGGCCATCACTACCCTCCTGGACATGGGCCCTGCTCACCTCACTGCCTTCCAGGGCCTGACCCTGCTCCCCTTCTCGCCCTCCAGGGCCTTCCCTGCTGCCTTCCTCGACCTCCAGGTCCAGGCCCGGCACCGCTCCTTACCATCCGGGCTAGGCCCCCCTACCCTCCTCACCCTCCAGGGTCAGGCCCCACTCCCCTAAGGCATGGCCATCACTGCCCTCTAGAGCATAGGCCATAGTCCCCTCCTCACCCTACAGGGCCTGTGCCCCATTCCCACCTCACCCTCCAGGGCCTGACCCTGCTCACCTCCATGCCCTCCAGGGCCTGGGCCCCATTCCCTCCTTACTCTCCAGGGTCTGACCCTGCTCACCTCCTTGCCCTCCAGGGCCTGGGCCCCATTCCCTCCTTAATCCCCAGGGCCTGAGCCCCACTGCCCTCCTCGCCCTCCAGGGCCTGTGCCCCATTCCCTCCTTACTCTCCAGGGTCTGACCCTGCTTACTTCCTCACCCTCCAGGGCCTGGGCCCCATTCCCTCCTTACTCCCCAGGGCCTGAGCCCCACTGCCCTCCTCGCCCTCCAGGGCCAGGCCCCACTCCGGCCAAAAAGGGCCGGGCCCTGGTCCCCCTGCCACCCTCCAGTGCAAGACCCTGGTCCCTACCTTGCCCTCCAGAGCCAGGGCCTCTCCCCTCCTCACCCTAAAGGGCCAGTCCCTGCTCCCCTCGTCACCCTCCAGGGCCTGGTCCTGCTCCCCTCCTTGCCCTCCATGGCCCTGCCCTGCTCCCCTCGCTTCCCTCCAGGGCCTCACCTTGCTCCCCTCCTCACCCTCCAGGGCCAGGCCCGACTCCCTCCTTGCCCTCCTGGGCTTGGTCATACTCCCCTCAGGAAGGGCGACACTGCCCTTCAGGGCATAGGCCCTGTTCCCCACCTCACCCTCCAGGGCCAGGCCCCACTCCCCTTGCAGCCGACCAGGGCTGGTCCCTGCTCCCCTCCTAGTCGTCCAGTGCCTGGCCCCTGCTCCTATTGCCCACGACCAGGGCCGGACCCTGCTTCCCTCCTCGCCCTCCAGGGCCTGGGACCGCTCACCTTGATGCCCACCATGGTCGGGCCTCGCTCCGCTACTCAGGCTCCAGGGCCCAGCCCTGCTCCCCTCTTCGCCCTCCAGGGCCAGGCCCTGCAGCCCTCCTTACCATCCTGGGCTAGGCCCCCCTCCATTCCTTGCCTTCCAGGGTCAGGCCCCATTCCCCTCAGGCACTGCCATCACTGCCCTCCAGGGCATGGGCCCCGCCCCCCTCCTCATCCTCCAGGGCCTGTGCCCCATTTCCCTCCTCGCCCTCCAGGGCCTGGCTCTGCTCAACTCCATGCCCTCCAGGTCCTGCCCCGCTCCAGCTCCACTCGCTGCCCTGCGTGGCCTGACCCAGTTCCCCTCCATGCCCTCCAGGGCCTGACCCCACTCCCCTCCACTCCCTCCAGGGCCTGGCCCGGATCCCCTCGCCATCAACCAGGGCCTGACCCTGCTCCCCTATTCACCCTCCAAGGCATGACCCTGCTGCCTTCCTTGCCCAAGAGAGCCGGGCCCCACTTCCCTCCTTGCCCTCCAGGGCCAGGCCCTGCTCCACTCTCCGTACTCCACGGCTGGCTGGGCCTAGCTCCCCTTGCCACGCACTGGGCCCTGCAACCCCTGCCTCCCTCCAGTGAAGGACCCCACTACCCTCCTTGCCCTCCAGGGCCACGCCCTGCTACCCTCCTGGCCCTCTAGGACCTGGACCCTGCTGCCCTCCTAGCCCTCCATGGCCTTGCCCTGCATACCTCTATGCCCTCTAGGGCAAGGCCCCACTCCCCTCAGTCATGACCATCACTTCCCTCCTGGACATGGGTTCCGCTCCCCTCACTGCTTTCCAGGGCCTGACCCTGCTGCCTTCCTTGCCCTCCAGGGCCTGGGCCCCACTCCCCTCCTTGCCCTCCAGGACCTGGCACTGCTCACCTCCATTCACTCCAGGGCCTGGGCCTCACTCCCTCCGCACGCTCCAGGTCCTGACCCCGCTTCCCTCCTTGCACTGCATGGCCCTGCCCAGATGCACTCGCTGCCCTCCAGGGCCTGATCCCATTCCCCTCCATGCCCTCCAGGGCCTGACCCCGCTGCCCTCCCTGCCTTCCAGGGCCTGGCCCAGATCCCCTCGCCACCAACCAGGGCTCCCCTACTCGCGCTCCAAGGCCTGGCACTGCTCACATCCATGCCCTCCATGGCCTGGGCCCCAATCCCCTCACTTCCTTCCAGGGCCTGGCCCTGTTCCCCTCGACACCCTCCAGGGACTGACCCCGCTGACCTGCTGGCCCTCCAGGACCTGACCCGCTCCCCTCCTCGTTCCAGCGCCCGGCCCTGCTCACATCCATGCCCTCCATGGCCTGGGCCCTGTTCCTTCCTAGCTCTCCAAAGCCTGGGCCCAGTTCCCTCCTCACCCTCCTGGAACAGACCCTGCTCCCCTCCTCACCTCCAGGCCTAGGCCCTGCTGCCCTCCTCACCTCCAGGGCCAGTCCCTTCTCTCCTCAGCCATCACTGCCCTCCAGGGCATGGGCCCCACTCCCCTCCTCACCTCCAGGGGCAGGCCTGCTCCTCTTGCCAACCTCCAGGGCAGGACCCTACACCACCCCCGCCTCTCTCCTGTGCAGGACGCCACTCCTCTCCTTTCCCCAGAGGGCCGGGCACGCTCCCCTCCTCGCCCTCTAGAGCCTGGACCCTGCTACCCTCCTTGCTTTCCAGGGAAGGGCCTTGCTCCCTCCTAGCCCTCCAGTGCTGGGCCCTGCTCCCTTCCACGACTTCAGGGCCTGAACCCCACTACCCTTACTGCCCACCAGGGCCTGACCCCGCTCCTCTCCTTGACCCCCAAGGCCTGGCCATGCTCACCTACATACCCTCCATGGACTGGGCCCCAATCCCCTCACTGCCTTCCAGGGCCTGACCCTGCTCGCCTCTTTGCTCTCCAGGATGTGGCCTTTCTCACACCCATGCCTTCCATGGCCTGGGCCCCGTTCCTTCCTAGCTCTCCAGAGCCTGGTCTCAGTTCCCTCCTCACCCTCCAGGACTGGACCCTACTCCTCTCCTCACCTCCAGGGCCTGGGTTCCGCTCCCCTCCCTTACCTTCCAGGGCCTGGCCCGGATCCCCTCGCCACCAACCAGGGCCTGACCCTGCTCCCCTCCTCACCCTCAAGGACCTGGCAATGACACATCCATGCCCTCTATGGCCTGGCCCTGTTCCCTACTCACCCTCCAGGGCCTGGGCCCTGATCCTCTTGCCACCCTCCAGGGCCAGGCCCTGCCCCCTCCTTGCACTCCAGGGCTGGGCCCCCTCTGCTAATCGCACCCAAGGACCAGGCACTGCTCCCCTCCTCACCATCCTAGGCAAGGTCCCACTCCTCTTCTTGCCCTCACGGCCCAGGCAGTTTCCCCTCCTTGCCCTCCAGGGCTTGGCCCCCATCCCCTCTCACCCTAAAGGTCAGGGCCACACTCCCCTCATCACCCTCCAGGGCCTGACCCCAGCACCCTTCTATGCCCTCCAGGACCAGGCCTCACTCCCCTCCTCGCCCTCAACAGCCTGTACCTAGCTCCCCTCCTCGCCCTCCAGGGCTGGGCTCTGCTCCCCTCCTCACAGTCCAGGGCCGGACCCCACTCACCTCAGGAACATCACTGCCCTCCAGGATATTGGTCCTGCTCCTCTCCTCACCCTCTATGGCCAGTCCCCACACCTACTGCCACCCTCCAGGGCCAGGCCCTGCTGCCCTTGCTGCCCACCAGGGCCAGGCCCTGCTCATCTCCTAGGCCTCCAGGGCCTGGCCACGCTCCCCTCCTCACCCTCCAGGGCCTGGGCCCGCTCACCTTGACGCCCACAAGAGTTGGACCTGGCTCCCCTACTTATGCTCCAGGGCCCAGCCCTGATCCCCTCTTCACCCTCCAGGGCCAGGCCCTGCACCCCTCCTTAAAATCCTGGGCTAGGCCCCCCTACTCTCCTCGCCCTCCAGGGTCAGGTCCCACTGCCCTCAGGCGTGGCCATCATTGGCCTCCAGGGTATGGGCCCCGCTCCCCTCGCCTTCCAGGGCCTGTGCCCCATTCCCTCCTCACCCTCAAGTGCCTGGCCCTGCTGACCTCCCTGCCCTCCAGGGCCTGGGCTTCATTCCCTCCTCACCCTCCATGGCCCTGCCCTACTCTACTCACTGCCCTCCAAGGCCTGACCGCACTCCCCTCTTTGCCCTTCAGGGCCTGAACCCGTCCCCCTACTGCCTTTCAGGGCCTGGCCTGGCTCCCCTCCTTGCCCTCCATGGCCTCACCCCTCTCTCCTGCCTAGACCTGCTCACCTCCATGCCCTTCATCGCCTGGGCCCCAATCCCCTCACTGCCTTCCAGGGCCTGGCCCCATTCCCCTCGCCACCCTCCAGTGCTGGATACCACTCCCCTCCTAGCCTTCCAGGACCAGGCCCAGTTCCCCACCTCACCCTCCAGGGTCTGAGTCCTGCTCCCCTCCTTTCCTCCAGGGCTGGACCCGCTCCCCTTGTTGCCCTCCAGGGCGGGACCCTGCTTCCCTCTATGCCTTCCATGGCCCTGCCCTGCACCCCTCGCCGCGCTCCAGGGGCTTACCCTGCTCACTTCCTTGCCCACCAGGGCCTGGGCTGTGCTCCCCTTGCTGCCCACCTGGGCCACGCCCCGCTCCCCTCCTCGTCCTCCAGGGCCAGGCCCTACTCCCCTCCTCACCATCCTGGGCCAGGCCCCACTCCCCTCCTCCTCCTCCAGGGCCTGGGACCTGATCACCTCACTGCCCTCTAGGGCCAGGCCCTGCCCTCTCCTTGTCCTCCAGGACCGGCCCCCCCTCCCCTAATCGCCCTCATGGACCAGGCCCTGCCCCCCTCTTCTCCTTGCCCTCATGTGCCAGGCCAAATTCCCCTCCTTGCCCTCCATGGCCCGGCCCTGTTCCCTCCTCACCCTCCAGGGCCTGGCCCTGTTCCCCTCCTTGCCTTCCAGGGCCTGGGCACTGCTGCCTTCCTCACCCTCCAAAGCAAGGAGGGGAGCAGGTCTCATATCCTGGAGGGCATGATGGCCATGCCTGAGGGGAGTAGTTCCTGACCCTGGAGGGCGAGGAGGGGAGCGGGGTCAGGCCCTGGAGGGCAAGGAGGGAAGCAGGGTCAGTCACAGGAGGGCAAGGAGGGGCAGGAGTCCCAGGCCTAGAGGGTGAGGGTGGGAGCAAGGGCTGACCCTGTAGAGTAATGAGGGGAGCTGACCTGGCCCTAGAAGTCAAGGAGGAGAGCAGGGCCAGACCCTGGAGGGCAAGGAGGGGAGCAGGGCCTGGCCCTGGAGGGCAGTGATGGACATACCTGAGGGAGTGGGGCCAAGCCCTGGACTGTGAGGAGGGGAGCAGGGCTCAGCCCTGAAGGGCTAGGAGGGGAGTTGTGCCCAGGCCATGGAGGGGGAGGAGGGGAGCAGGTCCTGGTTTGGAGGGTATGGAGGGGAGATGGGTTAGGCCCTAGAGGGTGAGGAGGGCAGCTGGGCCTTGCCCTGGAGGGTGAGGACTGGAGCAACGCCTGGCCCTGGAGGGCAATGAGGCATCGTGCCCAGGCCCTGGAGGGCAAGGATGGGAGCAGGGCCTGACCCTGTAGGGTGAGGAGGGGTGCTGGGCCCAATCCAAGAGGGTATTGAGGGGATTGTGGCCCAGCCCCTTAGGGCAAGGAGGGGATGGGGCCCAGGCCCTGGAGAGTGAGGAGGGGAGCGAGGCCCATACCCTGGAGGGCAGTGTTGGCTGTTCCTGAGGGGAGAAGGTTCCGGTCCTGGAGGATGAGGAGGGAACTGGGCCCAGGCTCTGGAGGGCTAGGAAGAAACGGGGCCATGCCATGGAGGGCGTGGATGTGAGCAGGGCCAGGCTCTGGAAGGCGAGGAAGGAAATGGGGTCAGGTCCTCTAGGGCAAGGATGGGAGTGGGGACAGGTCCTGGAGGCTACAGAGGGGAACAGGGCCAGGTCCTGGAAAGCAGTGGGGGGATTGGGGCCCAAGCCGATGATGGCATGGATGTGAGCAGGGCCAGGTCCTGGAAGGCGAGGTGGGGAGTGGGGCCTATGCTCTGGAGGGCAGTGATGCCCTTCCTGAGGGGAGTGGGCCCTAGCCTGGAAGGCAGTGAGGGGAGCGGGACCCAGGTCCTGGAGGGCGAGGAGGGGAGCGGGGTCAGGCCCAGGAGGGTGGCGAGGGGAACAGGGCCAGGCCCTGGAAGGCAGTGAGGGGAGTGGGACCCAGGTCCTGGAGGGCGAGGAGGGGAGTGGGGTCAGGTCCTGAAGGGTGGCGAGGGGAACAGGGCCAGGCCCAGGAAG
Organism: Oryctolagus cuniculus; assembly: GCF_051225735.1. Taxonomy (NCBI): domain Eukaryota; kingdom Metazoa; phylum Chordata; class Mammalia; order Lagomorpha; family Leporidae; genus Oryctolagus; species Oryctolagus cuniculus. Next base: position 31,213,226 of record NC_142885.1, read on the forward strand.
GCAGTGAGAGGAGCGGGACCCAGGTCCAGGAGGGCGAGGAGGGGAGCAGGGTCAGGTCCTGGAGGGTGGCGAGGGTAGAGGGGGCAGGCCCTGGAGGCTGGCAAGAGGAACTGGGCCAGGCCCTGGAAGGCAGTGAGGGGAGTGGAACCCAGGCCCTATGGGCCAGAAGGGGAGTGGTATCCTGCACTGGAGGGCAGCGGGGTCAGAAGGGTCCAGCCCTGGAAAGCTGCTAGAGGAGCAGAGCCAGGCCCTGGAGGGTGAGGTGGGGAGTGGGGCCCATGCCCTGAAGGGCAGTAATGTCATTCCTGAGGGGAGTGGTACCTAGCCCTGGAAGGAAGTCTGGGGAGCAGGACCCAGGTCCTGTGAGGAGGGGAGCGGGGTCAGGCCCTGGAGGGTGGTGAGGGGAACAAGGATAGGCCCTGGAAGGCAGTGAGGGGATCAGGGCCCAGTCCAATGAGGGCATGGAGGTGAGCAGGGCCAGCCCTGGAGGGCAAGGAAGGGAGTGGGGTCAGGTCCTGGAGGGTGAGGAGGGAAGCGGGGTCCTAGGTCCTGGAGGCTGAGGAGGGGAGCGGGTTCAGGTCCTGGAGGGCGAGGAGAGGAGAGGGGTCAGGCCCTGAAGGGTGGCGAGGGGAACAGGGCCAGGCCCTGGAAGGCAGTGAGGGGAGCGGGACCCAGGTCCTGGAGGGCAAGGAGGGGAGCAGTGTCCTATACTTGAGGGCGGCGTGGGGAGCAGGGTCCGGCACTTGAAAGTGGCAAAAGGAGTGGAGCCTGGCCCTGGAGGGTGAGGTGGGGATCAGGGCCCAGGCCCTTAAGGTCAGTGATGCCCTTCCTGAGGGGAGTGGGCCCTAGCCCTGGAAGACAGTGCGGGGAGTGAGACCGAGGTCCTGGAGGGTGAGGAGGGGAGCAGGGCCCCGGCCCAAGAGGGCAAGGAGGGGAGCGGGTCCCAGGCCCTGGAGGGCAAGGATGGGAGAAAGGCCTGACCCTGTGGGGTGATGAGGGGAGCTGGCCTGGCCCAGGAGGTCAAGGAAGGGAGCTGGGCCTGGACCTGAAGGGAGAGTTGGGGAGCAGGACCCAAGTCCAAGGGTAAGGAGGGGAGCAGGGTCAGGCCCTGGAGGGTGGCTAGGGGAATGGGGCCAAGCCCTGGAAGGCAGTGAGGGGAGTGGAACCCAGGTCCTGGAGGGTGAGGAGGGGAGTGGGGTCAGGCCCTGGAGGGCGAGGATGGGAGAAAGGCTTGACACTGTAGGGTGATGAGTTCACCCGGCCCTGGAGGTCAAGGAGATTGGGGCCTGGCCCTGGAGGGCGAGGAGGGGAGTGGGGCCCATGACCTGGAAGGCAGTGATGGCCGTTCCTGACGGGCGTGGGGCCTGGCGCTGGACTGTGAGGAGGGGAGCAGGGCCCAGCCCTGAAGGGCTAGGAGGGGTGTTGGGCGCAGGCCATGGAGGTTGAGGAGGGGAGCAGGTCCTGGTTTGGAGGGCGTGGAGGGGAGTTGGGTCAAACCCTGTAGGGCAAGGAAGGGAGCAGGGCCTGGCCCTGGAGGGCGATGAGGGGTCGTGCCCAGGCCCTGGAGGGCAAGGATGGGAGCAGGGCCTGACCCTGTAGGGTGAGCAGGGGTGCTGGGCCCAGCCCTAGAGGGTATTGAGGGGAGCATGGCCCGGCCCTTTAGAGCAAGGAAGGGACGGGGCCCAGGCCCTGGAGGGTGAGGAGGGGAGGCTGGCCTGGCCCTGGTATGCAGCATGGGGAGTGGGGCCCAGGCCATGAAGGTGTGGAAGGGAGCAGGGCCCAGCACTGGAGGGCTAGGAGGGGAGCAAAGCCCTTCCCTGGAAGGCAGGGAGGGTAGCAGGGTCCAGGCCCTAGAGGATGAGGAGGGGAGCAGTGCCTGGACCTCTTGGCCAAAGAGGGGAGTGGGGTCCTGACTGGAGGGCAGCGGGGGAAGTAGGGCCCTGCCCTGGTGGGCCAAGAGGACCAGGCCTGGCCCTGGAGGGTGAGGAAGGTCGTGGGGCCCATGCCCTGGAGGGTAGTGATGGCTGTTCCTCAGGGGAGAAGTGCCTGGCCCTGGAGGGTGAGGAGGGCAGAAGGGCCTAGGTCTGGAGGTGAGGAGGGGAGAAGGTCCCAGTCCTGTAGGGTGAGGAGGGGGCAGGGACTGGCCCTTGCGGGCCGCGAGGAGATCAGGTCCTAGGCCCCGGAGGAGGAGGTGGGGAGGAGGGCCTGGCCCAGCATGGTGAGGAGAGGAGTAGGGTCTAGCCCTGGGGGGCAAGGAGGGAGCGAAGCATGGCCCTGGTGGGCAGCAAGGGGAACACAGCCCAGGCCCTGGTGGGCAAGGAAGTGAGAAGGGTAAGCCCCTGGAGCACAACAAGGGGAGTAGGGCCCTGTCTTGGCTGCGGAAAGAGGAGCAGGCCTTGCCCTGGAGGGTGAGGAGAAGAGCAGGGTCAGGCCCTGGAGCGTGAGGAGGGGGCAGTGCCTGGCCCTTGAGGGCCGCGAGGGTATTAGGTCCCAGGCCCTGGAGGGGGAAGTGGGAAGGAGGGCCTGGCCCAGGACGGTAAGGAGGGCATGGCCCTGGTGGGCAGCAAAGGGAGCACGGCCCAGGCCCTGGTGGGCAAGGAAGTGAGAAGAGTAAGCCCCTGGAGTGCAGCGATGGGAGCAGGACAGGGCCATGGACGGCATAGAGGGAAGTGAGGTCCCGCACTGGAGGGCAACAAGGGGAACAGGGCCCAGGCCCTGGAGGGCGAGGATGGTAGCAGGGCCCGACGCTCTAGGATGAGGAGGGGAGTTGGGCCTGGACCTGGAGGGCCAGGAAGGGACCATAGCCAAGGCCCTGGAGGGCTAGGTGGGGAGCAGTGTCCAGCACTGGAGGGTGGTGAGGGGAACGGAGCCAGGCCCTGGAAGGCAGTGAGGGGATCGAGGCCCAGTCCGTGGAGGGCATGGGGTTGAGCAGGGCCAGGCCTTGGAGGGCACGGATTGGAGCGGGGCCCAGGCCCTGTTTGGCAAGGAGGGGAGCAGGGCTCAGGTCCTGGAGGGCAAGCAGGGGAGCAGTGCCCGGCGCTGGAGGGCCAGGAGGGGAGCGGTGTCCAGCTCTGGAGGGTGGCTAGGGAAGTGGGGCCTGGCCCTCGAAAGCAAGGAGGGGAGAAGGGTCCAGGACCTAGAAGGTGAGGAAGGGATCAGGGCCCGGCCCTGGAGGGCAAGGAGGGAAGCTGGGTCCTGCACTGGAGGGCAGTGGAGAGAGCAGGGTCTGCCCTGGTGGGCAGAAAAGGAGCAGGGCCCAGGCCCTGGAGGGCAAGGAAGTGAGCAGGGTCAGGCTCTGGAGGGCCGCGAGGGGAGCAGGGCAGGGCCATGGAGGGCATAGAGGGAAGCAGGGCCCCGCCCTGGAGGGAAATTAGGGGAACGGAGTCTGGCCCTGGAGGGTGAGATTGGGAGCAGGGCCTGACCCTGGAGGGCAGGGAGAGGAACGGGGTCCAGGAGCTAGAGGGTGAGGAGGGGAGCAGAGCTGACCCTTTTGGGCAAGAAGGGGAGTGGTTTCTTGCACTGCAGTGGGGCGGGGGAGTAGGGCCCTGCCCTGGAGGGCAGCAGGAGGAGCAGGCCTGCCCCTGGAGGTGAGGAGGGGAGTGGGACCATGCCCTGGAGGGCAGTGTTGGCTGTTCCTGAGGGGAGAAGGTCCTGGCCGTGGAGGGTGAGGAGGGCAGCAGGGCCTAGGCCCTGGAGGTGAGGAGGGGAAGAGTGTCTGGTCTTCGAGGGCGAGGAGGTGAGCGGGGCCTGGTTTGGAAGGCATGGAGGGGACCTGGGTTAGGGCTTGGAGGGTGAGGAGGGGAGCTGGGCCCAGACTTGGAGGGCAAGGAGGGAACTTGGCCCAGGCTCTGGAGGGCTAGGAAGGAATGGGGGCCAGGCCATGGAGGGCACAGATGTGGAGGCCGAGGAGGGGAGCGGGGACAGTTCCTGGATGGTGAGGAGGGGAATGGGGCCAGGCCCTGGATGTTGGCGAGGGGAACAGTTCTAGGCCCTGGAAGGCAGTGAAGGTATGGGGGCCCAGACTTGGAATGCATGGAGGTGAGCAGTGTCAGGCCTTGGAGGGCGATGCGGGTGGTATGCCTAGGCCCTGGAGGGCAAGGATGGGAGCAAGGCCTGACCCTGTGGGCTGAGGAGGGCGCTGCTGGGCCCAGCCCTTGAGGGTGTTGAGAGGAGCATGACCTGGCTTTTTAGGGCAAGGTGGGGATGGGGACCAGGCCCTCGAGCGTGACGAAGGGAACTCAGTGGCCCATGAGGGCAAGGAGAGGATGGGGGCCTGGCCCAGGACTGTGAGGAGGGGAGCTGGGCCTGGTCCTTGAGGGCAATTAGGGGAGGGGGGGCCAGCCCTGGAGGGCAAAGAGGGGGCAGGGCCAGGCCCTGGAGGGCTGGGAGGGGATCAGGTCCTAGGCCCTGGAGGCAGAGGTGGGGAGGAGGGCCTGGCCCAGGATGGTGAGGAGGGGAGTAGGGTCTAGTCCTGGAGGGCGAGGAGGGGAGCAGGGCATGGCCCTGGTGGGCAGCAAGAGGAGCACAGCCCAGGCCCTGGTGGGCAAGGAAGTGAGAAGGGTAAGCCCCTGCAGCACGGCGAGGGTATCAGGGCGGGGCAATAGAAGGCATAGAGGGAAGCAGCGTCCTGCACTGGAGGGCAGCAAGGGGAGCGGGTCTGGCCCTGGAGGAAAGGAGGGGAGTAGGGCCCAGGCCCTGGAGGGTGAGGAGAGGAACCGGGTCAGGTCCTGGAGGGCGAGGAGAGGAGCAGGTAGGTCCTGGAGGGCGGCAAGGAAAGCAGGGCAGGACCCTGGAGGGCGAAGAGGGAAGCAAGGCAGGGCCCTGGACAGCAAGTAGGGGATCTGGGACTAGGCCCTGGAGGGCAAGGAGGGGAGCAGGGCAGGGCCCTAGAGGGCAAGGAGGGGAGTGGGGCAGGGCCGAGGAGGTGAGGAGGGTAGGGGGCCCAGGCCCTGGAGGCTGCAGTGGTGAACTGGGCCAGGCCTTCAAGGGTGAGGAGGGGAGCTGGGCCCAGGTCCTAGAGAGCGAGGAGGGGAGCAGGGCCGGGCCCTGGAGGGCAAGGAGGGGAGCAGGGTCCTGCACTGGAGGGCAGCGTGGGGAACGGGGCCCAGGTCCTGGAAGGCAACAGGTGAGCTGGCCCGGGCCCTGGAGGTGAGAGATCTGAGCCTGGATCACGGTTCACCTATTTTAGACTGGGCCTCCATCTTGTTATTTGGGCCTGATAGCCACCCTCCAGGCCAGACACCGCTCCCCTCCTCACTCACCAGGGCCTGGGCCCTGCTCCCCTCAGCGCCTTCCAGGGCCAAACCCAGCTCCCCTCCTTGCCCTAAAGGGCCTTGGCCTGCTCCTCTGCTTGCCCTCCGTGGACTGGGCCCCGCTCCCCTCCTTGCCTTCCAGGGCCAGAAAATGCTCTCCTAAGGTGCAGGCCTCCTCGCCCTCCTGGGCCCGGGCCCAGCTCAGCTTGCTGCCTTCCAGGGCTGAAGGATGCTCCCCTCACAGCCCTCCAGGTCTGGACCCCGCTCCCCTCCTCACACTCCAGGGCCTGGGCCTTGCTCCTCTGCTCGCTCTCAAGGGGCTTGGCCCCACTCCCCTTCTTGCCATCCAGGGAATGGGCCCCGCTCATGTCATCACCCTCCAGGGCTGGACCCCGCTCCCTTCCTCGCTATCCAGAGCCTGGGCCCCGCTCCCCTCCTCACTCTCCAGGGACGGCACCACTCCCACCTCACACTCCAGGGCCGGTGCCGTGCTCCCCCCACCGCCCTCCAAGGCTGGGTCCTGCTCCCTTCTTTGTCCTCCAGGGAGTGGGCCCCACTTCCTTTCTAGCCCTCCAGGGCCTGTGCCATGGTCCTTTACTCGCCCTCCAGGCACTGGGTCCTGCTCCCCTCCTTGCCCTCCAGAGCCCAGCCTGGATCCCCTCTTCACCCTCCAGGGCCTGAGCCCTGTTCCCTCCTCTCCCTCCAGGGCCTGGGCCCTGCTCCTCTCCTCACCCTCCAGGGCCTGGGTCCCGCTCCACTCCTCGCCCTCCAGGGCCTGGGCCCCGCTCTACTCCTCACCCTCCAGGGCCTGGGCCCCACTCCACTCCTCACCCTCCAGGGCCTGGGCCCTGCTCCCTTCCTCGCCCTCCAGGGCCTGGGTCCAGCTCCACTCCTCACCCTCCAGGGTCTGGATCCAGCTCCCTACATCGCCCTCCAGGGCCAGACCCCGCTCCCCTCCTCACCCTCCAGGGTCTGGGTCCAGCTCCCTTCATCGCCTTCCAGGGCCAGACCCCGCTGCCCTCCTTGCCCTCCAGGCACTGGGCCAGCTCCCATCCTCCCCCTCCAGAGCCGGACTCAGCTCTGCTCCTCATTCTCCGGGCAAAATCCCGCTCCCCTCTGGCCCTCCAGGGCCTGGGCCCCACTCCCCTCCTTGCAATCCAGGGGCAGACTCTGCTCCCCTCCTCAGTCTCCAGGGCCTGGGCCCTGCTCTACTCATGACCTCCAGGTCCGAAGCCCGCTCCCCTCCTCGCCCTCCAAGTCCTGGGCCTTGCACCCCTCCTTGCCCTTTTTCATTTTACCTGCTCTGACTCCCCATACTGAAGGCCTCAATGAACGCCCATGCAAATACAGCCTGTTCAGGCTGCACTGCTTCACTCTGCAGTCTGTTCATCAGGAACTCCATGCAGTCACTGCCACAATTCTCCTGCTTCTTAAAGTTGTTCTGACCCACAGCTGATTTTAATTTCCTCCCACTCTACCTCGTTAATGAGCTCTACCCTCTTCCCACCAGCCCTCCAGCCCACTACTCTCCTAAGATAGAGAATCTGCAACAATCTTGCCTCACTGCCAGCCATTCACAGCCTGTCTTCCTACCAGGTGTGAGAAGAGCAATTTTTAACTAGAAAAAATTATATCCCTCTTAAAACCTATCACTATTCACCAAATCTATCGATTCAGATGTAAGCAATTATTTTATTTCGCTCTCAACCATTCAGAGAACATACAGATGTATGCACATATGACATTCCTGATGGATGTATCTAAAAATAAATTTCTATTTAATATTAACCTATGAAAACAGATCGTAACAATATGCTCCTGAATTATTTGGAAACAGATTCACTAAGTAGTTTCTATAGAAGTGTTACCTATTAAATCTCCTTTTTATAATTTCTTTCAGTGCTAGTTGTTTATAGCACTCGTAAAAGTATATAATCTGTGGCCAGCGCTGTGATGTAGCAGGTAAACATATCACCTGCAGTACTGGCAACCCATATGGGTGCTGGTTTGAGTCCTGGGTGCTCCACTTCTGATCCAGCTCTCTGCTATGGCCTGGGAAAGAAGTAGAAGATGGCCCAAGTCCTTGGGCTCCTGAACTCCCATGGGAGACCCAGAAGAAGCTTCTGGTTTCTGGATTTGGATCAGCTCAGCTCCAGCTATTGTGTTTATCTTGGGAGTAAACCAGAAGATGGAAGACCTCTCTCTCTCTCTTTCTCTTTCTCTTTCTCTGCCTCTGCCTCTCTGTAACTCTTTTAAATAAATAAATAAATAAATCTTGAAAATATAAATCATCTAATATGGTTTCCTCCTCCTATCATGAATCTGAAACATACTTCATTGTAAATGTTCACTATCTTGTGGTTAAGAATGTTCATTATTCACGCATTTATTCCATAAATGGCTATTCCGTAAATGGTAAATAACATTGTTAAGTTTTAATAAGTAGCTAATAAGTAAAACATAGGAAGAGAGTCAGTAATAAACATAGTAATTGAGTCAATAATACAGCGCAATGGTGAATCTGGGATTTTGCACACTTGTAAGTTAAGAAGTTGCATACCCTATAGCCTGTTAGTGTTTGATAGCTGCTGGCAGAAGACATGAGAGTCCTGGGTCAGAGACACAGCACAGCATGAAGATTATTGTCATGTCTTGTTTCCCCCTTGGGAAATTGTGCAGATGGGCCCAGATGGGTGCCATGCATTCCATGGGTTTCTGTCACAACTGAGGAACACTGAGTGTGGGGAGATCACCTTCTTAGGACAAGCAGAGTGCGGTCATCTCTTGGTCTCAGAGATGAACATTCAGTTCTCCCTCACGAATGTTTGCGATAAACCTGACTTCAAGACACATCCCAGGTAAAAGAAAATCAGGCTTTGCATTCTTGGCATAACCGGTGAGATGTGTAGAATCACAAGTGGCCCGTGAGAGGTAGCAATGGATGTGAATAAAACATAAGCTGGACAGTGGCCATGGGGTAGGGAATGGAGGGAGAGCTGATGAGCTCAAGGTGGGAAGGCTAGGTTAACACTGTGACTCGCAGGGTTTTATAGTAACAGATTGCTGGTTTACTCACTGTACAGGTCCATCATTTGTGGCAGGGGACTCTGCTCACAGAAGTCATACTATCTTTGTTACCCAGGCGTGCCAAGCAAGAATAGTAGAATCCTGTCCCATGACAGCACAAGGAAAAGGGAACATGGTAACACAAAACCTATCCCTTTCAACTTCTGCCTCACATGGCTCTCATTAGTCAACACAAGTTAATCAAGCCTAACCTACACCTGGGAGGGGAAGTGGCTGCTGATCAATGTATCTTTTTAAAATCGAATTTATTTCTTTGTATTGCAGATCAAAAGCAACATTGAGAGAAAAAGGGAGACAGAGATTTTCCAACTGCTGGTTCACACTCCAAATACCTGCAACAGCTGGGACTAGGCTAGGCCAAAGTCAGGATCCAGGAACTCACTCCACAAGGGTGGCAGGAACCCAAAGACTTGGACCATTTTCTGTGTCTCCCGGGCACATTCATAAAAGCTGGAAAAGAAGAGTAGCAGGGACCCAAACTAAGCATTTGATACGGGACATGGGCACTGTAAGTGTTGACTTAACCTACTGTGCCACTACGCTCACCCTAATAAAGTTTATTTTATGAAAGATTCTATGTGCAGCAAAACTCATGTTCAATTCATATGAATATGAATTATGAGCATGTTCTTAATTTTCGTTGTTGTTTTCACCTGAATCTTTTCTGTTTCTGAAGATAAGTTCTTTCTCTCACTAAATAAAAAGCTTAAAATTTTAAGAAAAAAAAAGGACAAGTGCTAAAACTCTTCCCATATTAACCTACATAAGAATTTAGAATTCTATATCTTCCCACTGAATTGATAACTATATCATTATGAAATCTCTCTGAATATATCTAGTAATAGTTCCTGCATTAAAGTCTGTCTTCTCAGATCACAGGAGAGTCTTCTATTCAAAATGTGTAGGTATATTTTCAACATTTTTACTGTTAAACATTTAAGGGTTGTATCTTAAATAGCAAATAATTAACTATTTTTCCATTGTAGGACCCCAAAAGCGGTGTCCTCTTGTGACGACCCCAGAAACACAGACTCCAGACCAGACGATGCAATAGAGCAGGAGGTAAATTTTTTATTTCATTTGCGCAAATGGGCCCCCTACTGTTGCAAACAGCAAGCAAGTGAGAGGAGCCCCGAGCAGTTATCTTCTACAGCTTTTATAAGGCAAAAACCACAGAATTAACATATTAAAGAATTTTCAGTAGCGGGCCTTTTATGGCAGTCTGAAGTGCTAATGTCGGTGGAAAAGTACTAGGTCAAAGGGATACATTAGGGGAGGGGGTTTCTAGGAGACAGGAGTAGGTTGCTACATGCCTTGTAACTTTCTTAGTTAACCTTGAGCAAGAGGAAGGAAGGGGGTTTTATCTATAAGGCAGGTGTTCTGCGTATCTCTGGTCAGTAGCTGACTGCTTTCTCTGTGAACCAGTTTACTCCCCATTTTCCAAGGCCGTCTCTGGAACAGTTTGTCTCAGGAGTCTTATTATTTTATTTCTAAGAGGCTATTTTTATGGTGGCTCATAGCCGCCTCTTTCACCATTAAATAAGAAAATTTTGATTTCTAGCTGGATCACTTAATTTACATTTAAAATTTTGTGATATGTTTTACCTGAATTTAGCATCTTACTTTGTTTCCTGTTTTAGTAGTTTCCTTCTTCTCGCTCATTTTGAATCTATATAGTTTGTTATTTAATTTCCTCTCCATTGGTTTGTTAGTTATGTATTCCTTAATTTTTTTTCTTTTTTTAAAATTTTTTATTTAGTAAATATAAATTTTCAAAGTACAGTTAATGGATTACAATGGTTTCCCCCCCCCATAATTTCCCTCCCACTCACACCCCTCCCATCTCTTGCTCCCTCTCCCATTCCATTCACATCAAGATTCATTTTCAATTATCTTTATATACAGAAGATCAATTCAGTATATATTAAGTAAAGATTTCATCAGTTTGCACCCACACAGAAACACAAAGTGTAAAATACTGTTTCAGTACTAGTTATAGCATTACTTCACATTGGACAACACACTAAGGACAGATCCCACATGAGAAGTAAGTACACAGTGACTCCTGTTGTTGACTTACCAATTTGACACTCTTGATTATGGCGTCAGTAATCTCCCTAGGCTCTAGTCATGAGTTGCCAAGGCTATGGAAGCCTTTTAAGTTCACCGTCTTTGATCTTATTCCAACAGGGTCATAGTCAAAGTGGAAGTTCTCTCCTTCCTTCATAGAAAGGTACCTCCTTCTTTGATGGCCCCATTCTTTCCACTGAGATCTCACTCGCAGATATTTAGCATTTAGGTCTTCCTTTTTTTTTTTTCCAGGGTGTCTTGGCTTTCCATGCCTAAAATACTCTCATGGGCTCTTCAGCCATATCCGCATTCCTTAAGGGCTGATTCTGAGGCCAGAGTGCTATTTAGGACATCTGCCATTCTATTAGTTTACTGTGTATCCCACTTCCCATGTTGGATCATTCTCTCCCTTTTTGATTCTATCAGCTAGTATTAGCAGACACTAGACTTGTTTGTGTGATCCCTTTGACTCTTAGACCTATCAGTGTGATCAATTGTGAACTGAAATTGATCACTTGGACAAGTGAGATGGCATTGGTGCATGCCACCTTGATGGGATTGTATTGGGATTCCCTGGCACGTTTCTAACTCCACCATTTGGGGAAAGTCAAATTGAGCATGTCCCAAATTGTACATCTCCTCCCTCTCTTATTCCCACTCTTATATTTAACAGAGATCACTTTTCAGTTAAAATTTAAACACCTAAGAATAATTGTGTGTTAATTACAGAGTTCAACCAATAGTACTAGAACAATAAAAATACTAAAATGGATAAAGTATTACATTGTACACCAATAGTCAGGACAAGAGCTGATCAAGTCACTGTTTCTCATAGTGTCCATTTCACTTCAACAGGTTTCCCCTTTGGTGCTCAGTTAGTTGTTGCCGATCAGGGAGAACATATGATATTTGTCCCTTTGGGACTGGCTTAATTCACTCAGCATAATGTTTTCCAGATTCCTCCATCTTGTTGGAAATGACCGGGTTTCATTGTTTTTGACTGCTATATAGTATTCTATAGAGTATATGTCCCATTATTTCTTTATCCAGTCTACTCTTGATGGGCATTTGGGTTGATTCCAGGTCTTAGATATTGTGAATTGAGCTGCAATAAACATTAATGTGCAGACTGCTTTTTTGTTTGCCAATTTAATTTCCTTTGGGTAAATTCCAAGGAGTGGGATGGCTGAGTTCTATGGTAGAGTTATATTCAGGTTTCTGAGGAATCTCCAGACTGACTTCCATAGTGGCTTAACCAGTTTGCATTCCCACCAACAGTGGGTTAGTGTCCCTTTTTCCCCACATCCTCTCCAGCATCTATTGTTGGTAGATTTCTGAATGTGAGCCATTCTAACCGGGGTGAGGTGAAACCTCATTGTGGTTTTGATTTGCATTTCCCTGATTGATAGTGATGTTGAACATTTTTTCATGTGCCTGTTGGCCATTTGGATTTCCTCTTTTGAAAAATGTCTATTGAGGTCCTTGGCTCATCTCTTAAGTGGGTTGTTTGTTTTGATGTTGTGGAGTTTCTTGATTTCTTTGTCGATTCTGGTTATTAACCCTTTATCTGTTGCATAGTTTGCAAATATTTTTTCCCATTCTGTCGGTTGTCTCTTCACTCTCCTGACTGTTTCTTTTGCAGTACAGAAACTTCTCAATTTGATGCAATCCCAATAGTTGATTTTGGCTTTGACTGCCTGTGCCTCCCGGGTCTTTTCCAGAAACTCTTTGCCTGTGCCAATATCTTGAAGGGTTTCTCCAATGCTCTCTAATAATTTGATGGTGTCGGGTCATTGATTTAAGTCTTTAATCCATGTTGAGTGAATTTTTGTGTATGGTGAAAGGTAGGGGTCTTGCTTCATGGTTCATCACGTGGAAATCCAATTTTCCCAGCACCATTTATTGAAAAGACTGTCCTTGCTCCAGGGATTGGTTTTGGATCCTTGATCAAATATAAGTTGGCTGTAGATGTTTGGATTGATTTCTGGTGTTTCTATTCGGCTCCATTGGTCTATCCATGTTTCTGTACCAGTACCATGCTCTTTTGATAACAACTGCCCTGTAGTATGTCCTGAAATCTGGTATTGTGATGCCTCTGGCTTTGTTTTTGTTGTACAAGATTGCTTTATCTATTCAAGGTCTCCTGTGTCTCCATATGAATTTCAGCATCATTTTTTCCAGATCTGAGAAGAAGGTCTTCGGTATCTTGATTGGTATTACATTGAATGTATAAATTGCTTTCTGGAGAATGAACATTTTGATGATATTGATTCTTCCAATCCATGAGCATGGAAGATTTTTCCATTTTTTTATATCCTCCTCTATTTCTTTCTTTAAGGTTTTATAATTTTCATTGTAGAGATCTTTAACGTCCTTGGTTAAGTTTATTCCAAGGTATTTGATTGGTTTTGTAGCTATTGTGAATGGGATTGATCTTAGAAGTTCTTCCTCAGCCATGGCACTGCCTGTGTATACAAAAGCTGTTGATTTTTGTGCATTGATTTTATATCCTGCTACTTTGCCAAAATCTTCTATGATTTCTAATAGTCTCTTACTAGAGTTCTTTGGGTCCCCTAAACAAAGAATCATATCATCTGCAAAGAGGGATAGTATGAGTTCTTCCTTCCCCATTTGTATTCCTTTAATTTCTTTTTCTTGCCTAGTAGCTCTGGCTAGAACTTCCAGAACTATATTGAATAGCAGTGGTGAGAGTGGGCATCCCTGTCTGGTACCAGATCTCAGTGGAAATGCTTCCAACTTTTCCCCATTCAATAGGATGCTGGCTGTGGGTTTTTCATAAATTGCTTTGATTATATTGAGGAATGTTCCTTCCAAACCCAGTTTGCTTAGAGTTTTCATCATGAAATGGTGTTGTATTTTATCAAATGCTTTCTCTGTGTCTATTGAGATAATCATATGGTTTTTCTTTTGCAGTCTGTTAATGTGGTGTATCACATTGATTGTTTTGTGAACATTGAACCATCCCTGCATACCAGGGATAAATCCCACTTGGTCTGGGTGGATGATCTTTCTGATGTGTTCTTGCATTCTCTTGGCCAGAATTTTATTGAGGATTTTTGCATCTATGTTCATCAGGGATATTGGTCTGTAATTCTCTTTCAATGCTGCATCTTTTTCCGGCTTAGGGATTAAGGTGATGCTGGCTTCATAGAAAGAATTTGGGAGGATTCCCTCTTTTTTGATTGTTCTGAATAGTTTGAGAAGAATTTGAGTTAGTTCTTTAAATGTCTGGTAGAATTCAGCAGTGAATCCATCTGGTCCTGGGCTTTTCTTTGTTGGGAGGGCCTTTATTACTGTTTCAATTTCTGTCTCAGTTATGGGTCTGTTTAGGTTTTCGATGTCTTCCTGGTTCAATTTAGGTAGGTTGCGTGTGTCCAGGAATCTATCCATTTCTGATAGATTTTCCTGTTTGCTGGCATACAAGTCCTTGTAGTAATTTCTGATGATTCTTTTTATTTCCGTGGTGTCTGTTGTTACGTTTCCTTTTTCATCTCTGATTTTATTGATTGGGGTCTTTTCTTTTTTTTTTTTAGTTAGTTGAGACAATGGGGTGTCAATTTTGTTTATTTTTTTAAAAAACCAGCTCCTCGCTTGGCTGATTTTTTGTAATGTATTTTTGGATTCAATCCTGTTGATTTCTTCTCTGATTTTAATTATTTCTCTTCTCCTACTAGATTTGGGTCTAGTTTGGTGCAGATTTTCTAAATCTTTGAAATGCATTGAAAGCTCATCTATTTGGTGCCTTTCCAATTTCTTGATGTAGGCACCTATTGATATAAACTTTCCTCTTAGCACTGCTTTTGCTGCGTCCCATAAGTTTTGGTATGTTGTGCTGTTATCCTCATTGACTTCCAGAAAATTTTTGATTTCTCTTTTAATTTCTTCTATGACCCATTGTTCATTCAGGAGCATGTTGTTCAATCTCCATGTGTTTGCGTATGCTCTAGGGATTCCTGAGTTGCTAATTTCCAACTTCATTCCCCTATGGTCTGAGAAGCTGCATGGTATGATTCTAATTCTTTTGAATTTGCTGAGACTTGCTTTATGGTTTAGTATGTGGTCAATCCTAGAGAAGGTTCCATGTACTGCTGAGAAAAATGTAAATGCTTTCTGTGTAGGATGAAAAGCTCTGTATATATTGTTAGATCCATTTAGTCTATAGTGTCATTTAAATCTACTGTCTCCTTGTTGATCTTCTGTCCTGTTGATCTGTCTATTTCTGAGAGTGGAGTATTGAAGACCCCCAGTACTATTGTATTGGGTTCTAAGTCTCCCTTTAAGTCCCTTAACAAATCTTTTAAATAAACCAGTGCCCTGTAATAGGTGCATATATGTTGATAATCGTTATATGTTCCTGTTGAATTGATCCCTTAATCATTATATAGTGCCGCTCTTTGTCTCTCCTAACAGTTTTTGTGGTAAAGTTTATGTTGTCTGATATTAAGATGGCTATACCCGCTCTTTTTTCATTTCTGTTGGTATGGTATATCTTTTTCCAGCCTTTCACTTTCAGTCTGCATGCATCTTTGTTGGAGAGATGTGTTTCTTGTAAGCAGCAAATAGATGGGTTTTGTTCCTTAACCCAATCAGCCAATCAGTGTCTTTTAACTGGACAGTTCAGGCCATTAACGTTCAATGTGACCATTGATTAGTAGTAACTTTGCCCTGCCATTTGCCAAAGATATTTTCTAATATATGTTTTGAACTTCCTGTTATCTTTTGCTGTGAGGTTTCCTTCCTTTACCTTCTTTCATATTGATGACCATGTTTCTGTGTTTCTGTGTGTAACACATCTTTAAGCATCTTTTGCAGGGATGGATGAGTGGCGACAAATTCTTTCAATTTCTGTTTGCTGTGAAAGGTCTTTATTTCACCTTCATTCAAAAATGAGAGCTTAGCAGGATATAATATTCTGGGCTGGCAGTTGTTCTCTCTTGTACCTGGGCTATATCTCGCCATTCCCTCCTAGCTTATAGGGTTTCTGATGAGAAGTCAGCTGTGAGTCTTATTGGAGATCCTCTGAGAGTAATCTGACGTTTCTCTCTTGCCCATTTTAGGATATTTTCTTTATGTTTCACTGTGGTGAGTTTAATTACAACGTGTCGTGGTGAGGACCTCTTTTGGTCATGTTTATTAGGGGTTCTATGAGCTTCCTGTGCTAGGATGTCTCTGTCCTCCAAACCTGGGAGATTTTCTGCTAGTATCTCACTAAAAAGTCCTTCTAAGCCTTTCTCCCTCTCCATACCTTCAGGAACTCCTAGAACCTGAATGTTGGTTTTTTTAATAGTGTCCTGTAGATTCCTGACAATATTTTTGAGATTTCTAATTTCTTCTTCTTTCCTTTGGTTTGACTGTATACTTTCCTGTTCTCTGTCTTCTAAGTCCTATATTCTCTCTTCTGCTTCACCCATTCTGTTTTTAAGGCTCTCTAATGTGTTTGTCATTTGATCTATTGCATTCTTCATTTCATTATGATTTCTCATCACTATCACAGTTTCATGTTCTACTAGTTGTTTCATTTCATTTTGATTCCTCCTTAATATTTCATTTTCATGTGAGAGATTTTCTATCTTGTCTAGTAAGGATTTCTGTAGTTCAAGAATTTGTTTTTGAGAACTTCTTAATGTTCTTATCAATTTTTTAGATCCACTTCTTGCATTTCTTTTATCTCATCATCTTCATAATCTTGAATTGGGGTGTCTTTTTCATTTGGGGGTATCATAGTGTCTTCCTTGTTCTTGTTACCTTGGTTTCTGTGTTTGTTTGACATTGTAGAGATATTCTCTGGTTTCTTTGCTGTGGTGCTTTTTCTCATTATACTATGACTCTAGATTAAGTGGACTGTCTGCTTTTGATGGATCCTTAGAGGCTGTGATGGGTGTGGCCAGAGAGCTCTGTTTGGTTCTTCAGGGTTAAGGTCGTGCCAAAGGTGACTCACCCAGATTGTTCTCTCACTCGCTTGCTCTCTCTCTCTCTCTCTCTTTTTTTTTTTTTTTGACTCAGTTGGGAAGTAATTCTGCACAGCTGAACAGCTGAGTGGAATTGAGGGTAGTTGATGTATGAAATCAGGCCCCTGTGGATATTCATTTGCTCTACCCCTGGGACCACGCAAAGAGTTTATGCAGCCTCAAATTTCTCCACAGTCTCTCAACGGGTTGCCAAGGTTACCGAGTTTGTGTACTCAGTGAATTCTCTCACCCCCCTCAGATTTTCACAGTCTCAGTTCGTTAGCTCCACACTTTCACTAGGTCCTAACCTTCTGTTATTTCTCCCCACCAGAGTCAGGTTTTTCTGCTTGGCTAATGGCAGGCGCCGCTTTACATATGTAAAATGGCACCTGCTCTTTGTCGTGCTCGGCTTTGTAAGGTGAGTGGAGAGAGAGGCTAGTGTCCGTGCCAGTTCCCCTTATTTTATTTGTTTTTTTCTCTCCTCCAGTCAGCCTGGTGAACTTTCTCCAGTGGGGCTTCAGGCCTCGTTCCCTCTAGGCTCTTTCTGCTTTTCCCGCCAATGTCTTGGGTTACTGAGGTTTTTGTCTCACCTCCCCTTCCAGCGCTGGCGTGCAGATTCTGTGGCTGGGCTTCCATGCGGCGGGTGACCTTGCTCTCCCTGTAGGTCCTCTGTGTCACATCCACTAGATCTGGAAGAGTTCCCTCTGCAATTTTTTCCTGAGCCTTTTCCTGAGGCTACAGTAACTCCACTTTTATTGAACTATCTTTTCCCAGACTATCGGTGCGCACCCTCACTATTCTGCCATCTTGGCTAAATCTTAAAAAAAAATAGCCTGCTGTAGCTGTATTGAATTTTAAATTCTGCCTGCAGTTGCATTTGCATGGGCGGACACAGTGGTTTCACATTTGAGGCCTGACATTCCCCAAATGCCCTGCCATAAGGACTGTTTGAAAAATGCAAACTGGGCTCCCACTATCCCCCACCTCACTCCCACCCTTCTGGTTCAAGATGCAAATACCAGCCTCGACACATCCTCCAACCATTGCCAGTGCCATCACCACCTGCCACAGGGCCCTCTCCAGAACTGAGATGATGCAGCCATCCTGCCCTTAAAACTCCCAAACCATGAGCTAAATAGATCCCTCTTCTTCCAGTAGTACAAGCTCACTAATTTTGGGCAGGTGCTCAGCCTCATAGCTTTGATGCCTGCCTCCCATATCAGAGCTCCTGGGTTTAGATCCCCAGCGCTGGCTCCCAACTCCAGCTTCCTGCTAATGCACACTCCGGGAGGTAGCAGTGATGGCTGTGCTAACTGGGCTCCTGCCACTCATGTGGGAGACCTGGACTGAGTCCCCAGCTCCTGGTTCTGGCACTTGAAGGCTTCTGGGGAAAGAACCCAGCAAACGGAAGCTTTCTCCTGCCCCCAACCTCATACACAGAAAGCTGACTCATACAAAATCTGAGTTTATGATGTATTTATGTCTTCTTTTTCCCAAAGCGAATCCTGCAAACTGACTGAGCTGCAAGCCTCACACATTCTCCTGCTGGTTTCCCAAATCTTCATTTTAGTAGATGCTGAGCCATGGCACTGGGGGAGGCCCCTTTCAAAGACAGGGAGCCCCAAACCTCTGAGAGGCAGCTCGACATGATGGACTGGAGAAGGCACCTGGAGTCTTCAGCATGTGCATCATCAGCATGCCATACGTGGTACAGCTCCTCTGGCCCTCCACAAGGCAGCCACTGCTCTGGGAACATCCACTTGGCTGGACCAGTCATGTTTCTCCTTCATTTCATTGAAGGGAGAGACTCTTCTCTTTTAATAACACATGTCTACATGTTCCATTCCAGGGACATTTTTGAGCTTAAGAAAAAAAAAAACTTTGAAAATGGCTTTCAGAGTTGAATCATGAATCTTTGTACCTCCCCCACGAAATTGAAATACTGTCTCTTTTTGCGAACTACAGAAACATCAGATGTCTTCCCTCGGTCATCTGTCTGACTGACACATTTTAGGGACAGACAGTGACAGTGCTTGATTTATGCACTGGTACAGTTTAACAAGCTTTGCACAGTCATTTGGACATGGGAGTTGCCACAGAGCCACGGATGCAGCTCTCCACAGTCTGAGTGTTTGTTCGCAGTCTCAGCACCTGTGGAGGTGCCGTTCCTCTTCCTGCTGCCCATGCTTTGTTTTCTATCTGCTGATTCCCTTCCCACACCACCCTGGTATTAGCTGTGCTCCATATGGGAGCACTCCACGAGCCTGGTCCTCCCTTTAGTATCATGTCTGTCAGGGCTGCACCTGTGCAGGAAGTGCTGCAGCTTGGGCACCGTTGCCATGTAAATGGGTGGCAGGGCCCTGGATTCTGCAAGCTTCAACAGCACAAGTCAACCTCTCTCCACCTTCTAGGGTCTGCTTCCTCCAGCTCTGCTTCCCCTGCTTCCTCACCCAAAGTCAGGGTCCTTCCCTCCCCCACCCCACCACAGACAATGCCAACTCCTCCCTTTGCAAAAGCCACAGCCACTTCCGCAAGCAGAAATCTAATGCATGATTCATAGGACGCTCTTGACCAGAGAGAGTAGGTGCCAGTGGACAGGATTGGGAGGCCCACAGAAGCACTTTGGTGCAGGGAACATTCTTTCATTGATGAATATCTGTGCTGCCTGGAAGTGCATTAGAAAGAATCAGATGTGCTGCCACTTCTAAAGTAGCTTTTATCACTGTGTTATTTGTCTAGCAACTCATCTTTATATCTCACCATTGTATAATGCTAATCTCCAGGATTCCAGTCTTGTTAACTATTCTATTTTCAAATTGCCCAGTGCCAACACATAAATAGGTACTCAATAAATAGTTACTGAATGAGTGTGTGCTGGTGTTTGCCTTTCTGTTTTTAAAAAGACTTTTAAGTTTGAACCAATTTATACTTATAAGAAGGCTGCAATATCATGTTTCTGTATCCCACTCACCTGCTTACCCTAATGTTAACATTTTATATATCCATGGTGCAATGATCAAAACCAAAAAGCTAACATCAATACAGAACAATTAACTCAAGCTATTCACACATTTCACCACTTTCTCCATTAATGTTCATTCTCGGTCCAGCATCCTACATCACATTTACTTGATTCTGTAGTTGCCTCCAATCTGTAACAGTTCCTCAGGCTTTCTGTTTTTCATGAACTTGATACTTTGGGGGGGATTTAAAAGCATTTGATGAGATGACAAATATGAGGGGGCTTCAGAGTTTATGGAAAATGGAATTAAAAGCTGTTTAGTTTGAGGCCAGCACCATGGCTCAATAGGCTAATCCTCCGCCTGCGGCGCTGGCACCCCCGGTTCTAGTCCCGGTTGAGGGCCGGATTCTGTCCTGGTCGCTCCTCTTCCTGTCCAGTTCTCTGCTGTGGCCCAGGAGGGCAGTGGAGGATGGCCCAAGTCCTTGGGCCCTGCACCCACATGGGAGACCAGGAGAAGCACCTGGCTCCTGGCTTTGGATCAGCGTAGTGCGCGGGCCGCAGTGCGCTGGCCACGGCAGCCACTGTGGGGGTGAACCAACAGAAAATGAAGACCTTTCTTTCTGTCTCTCTCTCTCTCTCTCTCACTGTCTACTCTGCCTGTCAAAAAAAAAAAGCTGTTTAGTTTGGTTAGTACATAAACATTTTGAAATCTATACAGTTTTTCATGAAACACCTTTTCCATGAACTTGTTGAATATGTCTGATAGTTGACAGGGCAAGAATTGAAAGGTACATGTGGGGAGCAATCCGGACTAGACTAAGTTACTCGAATTAAGACTTATTCTATGCATCTGCTCTCCCACAATATGGCGCTGGGAGAGAAGTAAACAGCTTCCGCACAGCTGCCTCCAGTTCAACCAATTAACTGTAGGACTTGCTCCTGATTGGAGAGCAGCGTACTCGGCGTGTGGGCAGCCGAGTTGGGATTGGCAGAGAAGGACTATAAAGGAGGAGAGAAACGGCATGCACCGGGAACATCTATGGGGAACATCTAAGGGAACCCGTGCAGCCCCCAGAGAGCCGGCCGGCGGTGTGCCGCTCCCCTGCGGAAGTGGGGAATGCGGCCAGGGGGAACTGCCCTTCCACGGAGGTGGAAGGGATAGTAGCCAACCCGGGAAGAACCAGCAGCGAACCCGGGGAGGGCCGAGCAGACGAAAGAACAGCGCAGGGTTCAGTGTTGCTCCTCCACGAAGAGGGGGAGCGACATAATGGTGCCGTGACTCGGATAGGAAACCTGACTCGGATAGAAAACCTAGGACGGATAGGAAACTTAGGACGGATAGGAAACCTAGGAGGGAAGAAACGGGAAGAACTGGGAAAATATCGGAGAGAGAGACTAGCAAACAGCCTAGGGAAAAGCCGGACGAAAAAGGAGCCGGAAGAAGCTATTGAAAGCCTAGGCATAGACTCGGATTCGGACTACGGGGGGAAGCTGGGAGAAATCTCTAAGGTCGAAAGCGAAAGTGAAAGCTAGAACAAACAGACTCGGACGCGGACTGTGGGGAGAGGCCAGGAGAAATGAGGGAGGAGTATTGTTGGAAGAAAGCTTGGGGAAACATACCGGGTAGAGAAAAATGTTAGGGAAATTGAAGCCGCGGGGGGCAGGCCAAGGCGGAAACGAAAGCCACTTTGGGGTTCTCAAGTTAGCCCGGGAATAGGGGGCGAAAAGTTGAAGCCAGAAGCTGAAACGTGAGCCAGGTTGGGATCCGTCTGGTTAGCCCGGGGAGCAAAGGACGGGAAGCCAAACCGTGGGGCGGAGACGTACGCTGGGTTGAATTCGCCAGGCTAGCCCGGGGAACTTAGATTGAATCCTAGTGGCGGAGACGCAAGCTACGCTGTGTTACTCGCGGAAGCCGCCGCGTGCAGAGAGAGCACGGGGCGTGAATAGATAGGGAACGCTGGCGTAGGCCGTGGTTCAGACGCGAAAGGGTTAAGCGTGGAGACCGCGAAGCCGAGCCGCGCAATGCCGGAAAGCTGCGGGGATAAGAGAAACAGAAGTTTTAGAAGTAAAGTGAGAGAAATAGGAATGCTGGAAGATAGAAGTAAAATGGGAGAAATAGGAATGCCCGGAGATAGAGAAATAGAGAAAAATAAGGCCTCCCCTCAACATGCCAATTAGAAGGCTTGGATTCGGTCTGCCTGATTTGAGGCGGTGGGCGCCAGCAAAGCTCGACCAGAGTATGAGCTGCAGGTCACCGAAGATAGGCACGAACCAACACTAATAAGTCTCCCCCACAATACGGCAATGAGAGGGCTTGGATTCGGTTTGCCTGATAGGTTTTGTAAACACCTGCAGGCAGTTCTAGCAGAGTAGAGCATGCGCTGCAGGGCACCGAACACAGGCACGCATCAGCGCCTAAAAACCTCCTCACAATGGCGGGGAGAGGACCCGGATTCGGTTTTCCTGATTGATAGGACTTGTGAGAGCCTGTGGCAACGCTAGCAAGTAGAGCAGAGTGTGTGCCGCGGGACACCGAAGACAGGCGCGTATCAACGCCAAAAATAAAAAGAAAGGGGGATCTGTGGGGAGCAATCCGGACTAGACTAAGTTACTCGAATTAAGACTTATTCTATGCATCTGCTCTCCCACAATATGGCGCTGGGAGAGAAGTAAACAGCTTCCGCACAGCTGCCTCCAGTTCAACCAATTAACTGTAGGACTTGCTCCTGATTGGAGAGCAGCGTACTCGGCGTGTGGGCAGCCGAGTTGGGATTGGCAGAGAAGGACTATAAAGGAGGAGAGAAACGGCATGCACCGGGAACATCTATGGGGAACATCTAAGGGAACCCGTGCAGCCCCCAGAGAGCCGGCCGGCGGTGTGCCGCTCCCCTGCGGAAGTGGGGAATGCGGCCAGGGGGAACTGCCCTTCCACGGAGGTGGAAGGGATAGTAGCCAACCCGGGAAGAACCAGCAGCGAACCCGGGGAGGGCCGAGCAGACGAAAGAACAGCGCAGGGTTCAGTGTTGCTCCTCCACGAAGAGGGGGAGCGACAGTACAGGTCAAAGAACTGAGCACCAGGCCTGAGTCACCACCTCCTGGCCTCTTGGGTTAATTCCTTCCACAGCATTTTGAAAACCCGTCACTGCAATAACTGAAGCCACAGAGAATTGCCAGGCTATGTATCAAATGGCAGAGTGATGAAGTAAGTTACGACCATGGGAATGCAGGAGCCATTAACACTCAGTCACATTACTTTGTCTAGTAAATGGCTTCGGTTCCACTTGTATACTTACCAAGGACTTAAAGAGTTCATCATTCCCAGTGCAATAGTTTTATTGCACTTTATACTCAAATTATCTCAAACATACAATGTATTTCAGCAAAACAAAACAAAACTATGGGTTTCTTGTTCTTTCTTGTACAGCGCCATTCTAAGCGGTCATATCGGTTGATGCAGAAAATCTCAAGGTCGGATGTGAGGGCTGCGAGGGCTGCATTGTGTGCTGGCGTGCTGGGCTAACCGGGAGCTGCATGCACTGCACCTGCTGGCAGATCCTGGTGCACGGATCTATTTAGTAAAGGTTAGACCCACCGCGGTCACTTCACTCAGGACCGCCTAGCAGGAAAGACAGACACAGGGCAGGGCGTGGGGGAGAGGCTTCCGTGCCCTCTGTGGGCATCACACCAGGAGACTAGGGTTTCACTACAAGGGTGGGGAAGCTCATTTCTATAAAAGATCAAAACGCAGACGAGGCACAGGGCAGCGGGGCACAGGGACGCCTCGAGGCAGGCCGGGGTCCCACAAGGACCACTGCCCGGGGCGCCCGCCGTTCCCGCACCCTCAGCCGCCGCCTCGCCTCACTCAGCGGCTCCACAGAGGCCAGGCCGCTCTGGGCGGCTCCGCCCCTGACGCTGCTGCTGCAGGCCTGGCCAGGGCGGGAGAAGGCGCTGAGGGCTCCGCAGCCTGAGCCAATGAAGCCCGCCGACTGGGCCCCGGGGGCTGGACCAGCAGCTGGCGGTGGCTGGAGCTGATGACAGCCTTCCCGCAATGGCGACTTGGCGGCACTGCTCCGATTGCCTGATACACATGCGCCGGGGGAACCTGGGCCACAGCTGAGGAGGCTGGGGCTCTGCACTCCCACCTGCGCTTGGCGTTTGCACCTCATGAGGGCCGCGGTGACCCCTAGAGACCTGGGCTTGTGTCCTCGGCCCTCAGTTCCCGGAGAGGTCAGGACCTGTCCGGAGGACCTGTTCCACAGCCCCTGGCAACCAGCCGGCCTCCTGCCTCAGTGCTGGAACCTATTCTCCACGCCCATCCTCCCTCCCCATGTATAGTGATGAAACTAAACCATAATGATTGAATAATACACATGTTTGCACGTCTTCAGTGAGAAGAATGGAATTTTTAATAGGGGTAACATTTCCTTTAATTGGGATTCAAAACTACTCCTCCGCCTGCAGCGCCAGCGCTCTGGGTTCTAGTCCCAGTTGGGGTGCCGGTTCTGTCCCGGTTGCTCCTCTTCCAGGCCAGCTCTCTGCTGTGGCCCAGGAAGGCAGTGGAGGATGGCCCAAGTCCTTGGGCCCTACACCCCATGGGAGACCAGGAGGAAGCACCTGGCTCCTGGCTTCGGATCAGCACAGTGCGCCAGCCGGAGCGGCCATTTTGGCGGTGAACCAAGAGAAGGAAGACCTTTCTGTCTCTCTCTCTCTCTCACTGTCTAACTCTGCCTGTCAAAACAAAACAAAAACTACTGCACCCTGCTCGCCAAAATGGATCGCAAAGGTTCATCTGGAACCAAAAGCCAAACACAACTTGAAAAGCAAAGGCAGTTTTGTTCCTGAAGAACAGTTTTGCGAACAGGGAGACTCGGGTTCCGTTTAGCTGAGGGGAAGCAAAACTGAAGTTTCGTTTAAGAAAATGGGTCGGGGGACTGGGGAGCTGAGCCGCCTTTGGAGATGAACAAGATGGAGTGAGCCGGCTGTTTGGAAACCGGCTCCAATCAAGCGGTTACAAAAGTTGCAAGTCCGCTCAAACATCCGGGAAAGGAACGGACTGTTCTCTCTGGAATCGCCCAAGGTCTGCTGAGTGTTGACAAAATCTGTAAAACTCTTGCCTTTTACGTTCTCAACGCACTATAGAAGCAGCAACCTGTTCCCCCCAGCACATCTGTAAAGGCCCACACAGGGACTCTGGCTTTCCTCTTCAGCATTCTGCACTGGTGTTGACCCCCACCCCCATTTCTCCCTTTTCCTCAAAGGTCTTCATTGAAGACCATGCAGATGAAGTTATGTCAGGAGTCAGTGTTGCCCACTGCTCAGGGGAATCCCCGGCACGTCATTTCCAGGATGCTACATCCCACGGAAGAAAGATTTGGTGATTCTAAGAGGTGTGCAGAAAAAGGTCTTGAGAGAAAATGTCAACGAGCAACGAAGAAACTTATTTGACTGGGGGCGCGCCCACTCTGAAGAGGAATGGCTTGGTTTAGGCATATGTGTAAAATACCAAGCTTCAGTTTTGTTTTATTTTTTTTTTTCTGGAAAGCATAGTAGTCAATGCAACTTGTTGGGCAATAATAATATAGGCAGAGATTTTGTTCCTAGATAGACAAAAGTCAGAAAGACAGGGAGTACAAGGTATAATGACAACAAAAAGTAGAAAGATACAAAGTGAAACTGTCAGAATCCTTGTTCTTTTTTACTGAATAAAGAAGCTTTCTCTTTGAGTAAGCAGCTAAATAAATCATGTTGGTCTGCATGCTTTGTTACTTCTTATAAACAGCGAGCTTCTGGCTGACTCTACCAGTCTGCACTGCCCCAGAAGTGTTGATATAGATGGATTTGATGTCACACACATTTCTCTTTGTTCTTCTAGTAGGAACATAGAGCAATTCTATTATCTCACTACCTGGGCATTAAAGTCTAATGATTTTTGTTGAGCGGCTATATTCTTGATAATATCTGCTGCTATTTCACCTAATTTTTTTCTTTCTGATAATAGCTGTTCTAGCTGGAGTGAGGTAATCTATCACTGTGATAAATCATTGCATTTCACTGATGGCTAGTGCTATGGAACATTTATTTGTTGCCCATTTGTATGTCTTCTTTTGAGAAATGTCTGTTCAGATCCTTTGCTCCATTTTAAAGTTTATTTGTTGTTATTGCTATATTTTTTGAGTTCCTTACATAGTCCGCAAATTGTTCATCAAGGAATAGTGTGCAAACGTTATTTCCTACTCTGTTGGTTGTCTCTGCATTGTTTCCTCTGCTGTGCAGAAGCTTCTTGGTTGATACAGTCTTGTTTAGTTTTGCTTCTGTTGTCTGTGCTTTTGGAGTGTTAGCCAAAACATTCTTGCCTATACCAATGTTTGGAAGCATTTCCTTCTAGTAGTTTCATGTCTTGCATACAGGTCTTTGATCTGTTTTGAATTGATTTTTGTAAAGATTGAGAGGTAGGATCTAGTTACAATCTTCTGCAGATGGATATACAATTTCCCCAGCACCATTTATTGAAGATATTGTCCTCTCTGTAATTTATGTTTGTGGTGTCTTTGCCAAGGATCAGTTAACTGTAGCTGTGCATATTTATCTCTGGGATATCTATTATGTTCTATTGATCTGTGCATCTGTTTTTAAACCTGATTACTATAGTTCTGCAGTGTGTCTTGATACCCAGGTTCTTTTTTTTTTTTAAAGATTGATGTGGCTATTTGGGGTATTTCATGCTTCCACATGAATTTCTGTATTTTTTTTCTAGTTTTGTGAAGAATCTTACTGGTATTTTGGTGGGGACTGTTGAATTGGTAAATTGCTCTGGATAATACAGAATTTGATTCTTGCAATCTATGAACAGGTCGTTTCACTTTTTTTGTCTAATTTTTCATTGTTTTTATAATTTTCATTGTAGCAGTCTTTGTGCTTGATTGAACTTATTCCAAGATTTTTTAAAAACTTTAAGGTACACAAATTTAATGTATTTAATATATATATAGACTTAGGAACATAGTGATACTTCCCACTGTACCCTCCCTCTCAACCCTGCTCCCACTCCTCTTCCTCCTCCCTCTCCTATTCCTACTGTTAATTTTTATAAAGATATATTTTCAGTTCATATTCATAGAATTAACCCAACACTAAGTAAAAAATTCAACAAATATGAAGAAAAAAAGGACAACACTATTTATAAAAAAAAAAACACTCGTCATCTCAAAATGTTGCATTTTAAGTACTATTTAGGTACTTCATTAGTTACCACAGGTCAGGGAAAACATATGGTACTTGTCTTTTTGGGATTGGCTTATTTCGCTAAGTATAATGGGTTCCAGTTGCATCCATTTTGTTGAAAAAGAAAAAAACAGGATTTCATTTTTTTTTCACCACTGAGGAGTATTCCGTGGTGTTTGCATAACATAATTTCTTTATCCAATCATCAGTTGATGGACACTGGGTTGATTCCATATCTTAGCTATTGTGAATTTTTTAAGTTATTTTTGATAGAATTGCTTTTATAACTTTTTCTTTCCTTCTTTCTTTCTCTTTCAAGATCTACTTTATTTATTTGAAAGAGCTACAGAGAGAGGTAGAGACAGAGAGAGCTCTTCCATCTGCTGGTTCACTCCCCAGATGACCACAACAGCCAGGGCTGTGCAGATCCAAAGCCAGGAGCTTCCTCTGGGTTTCCCACATGGGTTCAAGGGCCCAAGGACTTGGGCCATCCTCCATTGCTTTCCCAGACCATAGCAGAGGGCTGGATTGGAAGAGGAGCAGCCGAGACTAGAACCAGCACCCATATGGAATGCTGGCCCTTAAGGCCAGTGCTTTAGCCCATTGTGCCACAGTGCCGGTCCCTATAATTTCCTTCTCAGCAAGTTCATTATTGGTTTGTATAAGTGCTACTGATTTATGAAAGTTGATTTTGTTTCCTGAAATATTACTGAATTGGTTTATCAGTGCTGGCAGTCTTTTGGTGGAATCATTACATTTTTCTGCATGTAGAATCATATCATTTGAAATGAGGATAATTTGAATGTTTCATCAACACATATTGGAATATAATTTTTTTGACAGGCAGAGTTAGACAGTGAGAGAGAGATACAGAGAGAAAGGTCTTCCTTTTTCCATTGGTTCACCCCCCAAGTGGCCGTTATGGCCGGCGCATTGTGGCCGGCGTGCTGTGCTGATCCTAAGCCAGGAGCCAGGTGCCTCCTCCTGGTCTCCCATGCAGGTGCAGGGCCCAAGGACCTGGGCCGTCCTCCACTGCCCTCCCGGACCGCAGCAAAGAGCCGGACTGGAAGAGGAGCAACCAGGACAGAATCCGGTGCCCTGACCAGGACTAGAACCTGGGGTGCTGGCGCCGCAGGTGGAGGATTAGCCTAGTGAGCCACGGAGCCAGCCTGGAATATAATTTTTAATCCTTCATTTTGTTGATGGGATTATATTGATTGATTTATGTGTTTTGAACTATCCCTGGGACAAATATCACTTGATGGTGGCAAATGATCTTTGTGATGTCTTGCTAGATTCAATCTGATAATATTTTTTTGAGAAATTTTCTACCTACGTTCATTAGGGATGCTGGTCTGCAGTTTTGTTTACTTGTCATGTCTTTGGTTTTGGTTTTAAGATAATGTTGGTTTTTTAGAGTAAGTTTGGAAAGTTTCCATCCCTTTGAATATATAGGAGTAGTTTCAGAAGAATTGGTGTTCTTCTTTGAAAGATTTGTGTAACAGATTCAATCTCATTGTTATTTATCTGTTCAATATTTTTGTGGTTAAATTTTGACAGATTATATAGGTTTATTTTTATTTATTTATTTATTTATTTTTTTGACAGGCAGAGTGGACAGCGAGAGAGAGAGACAGAGAGAAAGGTCTTCCTTTTGCCGTTGGTTCACCCTCCAATGGCTGCCGCAGCCGGCGCACCGCGCTGATCCGATGGCAGGAGCCAGGAGCCAGGTGCTTTTCCTGGTCTCCCATGGGGTGCAGGGCCCAAGCACCTGGGCCATCCTCCACTGCACTCCCTGGCCACAGCAGAGGGCTGGCCTGGAAGAGGGGCAACTGGGACAGAATCCGGCGCCCCAACCGGGACTAGAACCCGGTGTGCCAGCGCCGCTAGGCGGAGGATTAGCCTAGTGAGCCACAGCGCCGGCCAACAGATTATATAGGTTTAGAAATCTATCCATTTCTTCTAGGTTTTCCAATTTGTTGGCATTTACTTGTTCATAATAATGCCTAATCATCTTTTGTGGGATCAAGAACCTAAAGCATTTCTTCATAAAATTTTAACAGCAGAGGAAACATAGATCTTATTATTTAAACATAATTTGGCTTCCAAGTTCCTACATGATTTTTAATGACAAAAATCATGAGTTAATGGTACTACAGACTTGAACTTAATCCAATTACTGTGTTTAGGAGGTAGGCCTAGCCGGAGGTTCTTAGAAAATTGGGGATATGTCCTCAGAAGGCAGTTCTCATGAGAAGGTTGATTTAAAAGCCTTGTTGGCCATAGATAGCCACTGCTTCCTGACTTGTCACGTGACTTTTGTCTGCATACACTCTGTGATTGCCATCTGCTATCCCTACCAGATGCCCAGCCAAAAGGACCACCTGATTTTAGACTTGAACCCCCACAATTGTGAGCTAAATAAACTTTTTCCTTTATAAAATGAGCTGCATGGCTATTTCATTGTAGTAACTGTGCATTAGTAAGCTTTTTGTTACCTTAAATAAACTACCTGAGAGGAGCTACTTAAGATGGAAGGTTTATTTCAACTTACAGTTTTGGAAGTTTACAATCTAACATCAAATTGCCTCATTGGTTTAGGGAGCTAGTGAGGCTGGAGGGTGGTGGATGGATGATCACATGATGAAGCAGAAAGAATACAGAGAATATGCCCTTCACTTACCATTGTCTACATGTTCTTCCCTTACAAAGCAAGCATGATTCAATCATACGTGTCATTCCATCAGTCTAATATGATCACTTTCCAAGGCCCCACTTGTAGATACAATAATTAAGTTCCATCTGTAATCTGTTAACCATTAAGATATTGAGGAAAAATGTCTCTAATAAATGGGCCTTTCAGAGACATCCAAATTACTATCCAAAATAAAACATTCTGTCCCAGCCCACAAAGATTCATGTCCATCTCACAACATCAAATATATTCATTCCACTCCCATTGCAGGAGAAAGGGTGGGCATGGGAATCTCAGGAGACTCCATTGCCATGCCTGTGATTCTAGCTATCCAAGAGTTTCCAATCATCACAGCTGTAGCTCAGTTGGAGAGCTACTGAGAACCTTTACAATAGCTTTGCTTTAGAGAAGGTTGTCTCCTACACCTCCCAAGCTCCAGAGCCCAGGATGACAGTCCAACAGCATCCTAAGAAGAAAGCCATTGTCTGAATTCATACTGTTCTAGGGGTCAGAAACCTGTGAATATCCCATTCCTGAGCATCCCCAGATCCGAGACATTCTACCACACAAGTATGGGGGACAACACCCTTCAAATGCAACTTGGTCCAGAAGAACAGGTGTGACCCCAGGACCCAAGCCTGCACAGAGCCCTTCGTTATGGGAGGCAGGTGGTTCAGCCAGCATGGGGGGTGCTGTGTGAAGATGTGAGACACCAAGGCACTTGTCTTCTGGGACCTGAAGCTTGTTTCCCTTCACTCACCACCACTGCTTCCCACAGCCAGCTGGCCATGGGCCTGGACCATCATTGGGATTGAGAGTGAGTATTGTACGTCCCCCAGTACAACTTCCATCTGAGGCCGCACATTCATGGTTCCATACTACTGCTGGGACTGAGGACGTGTACTGAATTCTGCTGCTGCCTCTTCCCAGGACCAGTTGCTTGTGAGGCCTCACTACCACTTGACCTTAGGGTAGATGGTGCACTCCCTGGCCATTGCCTCCTTCCATGGCCATCTACTAGTGGGCCCACATCACTTCTGAGACTAGCTGAAGGCATTTAAACACCCCCCCCTCCCTTGGTCACCACCTCCCCCTGTAGCCAGCTACTGCTCATTGGCCCAAACCACTGGGACTGAGAGTGGGCACTGCACTCCACAGCTGCTGCCCCTCCTGTGGCAAGCTTCTCATCGGCCCACACCATGAGAATAATACTGGGACTCAGAATAATGCTGAAGGTCCTTGCCAACAGCACAGTTGACTTACGCTGCCTGAGGAAGCACATACCATTCTTGTGGTATACCCGCTGTTATTGCTACAGTGGCCACACAGCAGGCTCCCAGATCCACTGTTGTGTGCATTACATTGGCCTGGACTGCTACAATGTTGTCCCCACTGTGTGGTCTCCAGAGACAATGAGTCTTCCTGACTTGCCATCAGATGCATCACATCAAAGACCATACATTGAAGCCCAAAGAGATACAGGTAGACTACACTATGGCACCTAACTGTAAGGAAAGTGAAGGTACCCCATCAAACTGACACCTCAAGGCACCTTCAGGCATTAGCTATTTTCTATTAAAACCAATGTATAAAACTGATCGAAACAGCCATCTACCAGATGTGAAAATCTCAATGTAGTCACAAGAAAAAATGAAAGAAACAAAGAAATATTATGCCTCAAAAGGAATATAATAACTTTCTAGAAACAGAATTGCTATCCCCAAACCACATTGATGAAATGCATGATAATACATTCAAAAGAATGTTTGAAGGAAGCATTGATATTCAAGAGAGTACAGACAAGGGTTAGCATTGTGGTGCAGTAGGTTAGGCTGCTGCTTGCAATGCTGGCATCCCATATTAATGTGCCAATTTGAGTCCAGCTGCTCTGCTTCTGACCCAGCTCTGTGCTGATGCCCTTGGGAAGACAGTGGAGGATGGCCAAAGTGCTTGGGTCCTTGCAACCCATGTGGGAGATGAGGATGGAGTTCATGAATCCTGGCTTTGGCCTGGCCCAGACTGGGCTGTTTTGGCCATTTTGGAATTGAACCAGTGGATGAAAGATCTTTCTCTTCCTCTCAATCTCCTCCCTCCCCCCTCCTCCCCTGTCTCTCTCATTCTTTCAAATTAGTTAATTAATTAATTAATAGTTTTAAAAAGAGAGTACAGACAGTGCAACAAAATCATTCATGATATAAGTAACAAGCTCAGCAAAAACACAGCAATGGTAAAGAAGAACCAAACAGAAACCTTGCAAGTGAAGGATTCAGTAACTCAGATACAAAATACGTGTGAAAGCCTTAGCAGCAGCTTGGTTCAAGAGAAAAAAAAAATATCTGAACTTGAAGACAGGTCTCATGAAATGTTCTACTCAGACACACAGAAATAAAGAATAAAGATAGCCTCAGGGATCATCGGCAAGCATTACATGAACTAATATTCTAATTTTGAGGTCCATGAAGGGAAGAAAATGGAGAAGGTGCATGAAATCTATTCAATGAAAGAGTCCTATGAAATTCCCAAATCATGGAAAAGATACTCTTATTCAAGCACAGGAGTCCCATAGGAGCCAAAATAGACATGAGAAAAAAAGATACTCACCCATAGCATGTGACAATCAACCTGTCAAAAGTCCAAGGCAAAGGTAGAACTATAAAAGGAGCAAGAAAAATAATATCAAGTCACATTTAGGGGAACTTCCATCATACTAACAGCAGATTTTTCAGCAATGACATATTTCATATTCTTAAAGAAAATTTCCTGCAAAACTATCCTTTAGAAATAAGGAGAAATAAAGACTTTCCAAGGCAGACAAGCACTGTAGGAATTCATAATCAAAAGCCAGCCTTACAAAGGGTACTAATTCTAGAAGTGAAAGATAACTACCATCATACAAATATGTGTAAATATTAAATCCATAGGAAGAACAGATGCACAAAAGAGAAACAGAAAAGAATAAATCCTTTTCAATAAAGTAAGTGACTAAACCATGAAGATGAACAGCCATAAAACAAGACTAGAACAAAAGATATTTAAAAATAGAAGAAATTTAGGAAAATGATAGGGGTCTTTACATAATTATAACCTTGATACAGACTGAGTGAATGGATATAAAAATAAGACCCATAGATGGTCAATGAACAAAAAACTCACATTACCAGTAAAGACTCAGATTGAAACTGAAGGGTAGAAGAAAGACACTTCATACAATGGAAATCAAACTCAAGTAGGAACAGCCATCCTTCTGTCACTGAGAACAGATTTTAAGACACAAGCTTTAAAAAGAGACAAAGGTGGCCAGCATATCAAGGGATCAGTTTAACAGGAAACTATTATGATGATAAATATAAAATGTACCTAATTCTGGAGCACCCAGTATTTTTAAAAGAACATTATTAGATCTAAAGGCAGAGATAGAATCTAACACAACAATAGTGAGACATTTCAACATCTCACCTTCATTGATGGACAGGTCATCCAGAAAAACTCAGTGAGGAAACATCCGTGATAAACTGCACTATAGCCCAAGTGGAGCTAACATTGACAGACATTTCATTCAACAGCTGCAGCATTTACATAATTTCCATCAGAACATGGAATAGTCCCAAGAAAAAAACATATATTAGGCTACAAAACAAATCTAAACCAACTCAACAGAATCAAAATCATAACATCAATATTTTCTGAGAAAAACTGAGAATCAACACTAGAAATGGTAGAAATTATACACATACATGGAGATTGAACCACATGGCATCGAAGGAACAGTGGGTCATTAAAGAAATTAAACAAGACATTTAAAAAGATCTCAAAACAAAGAAAAATGAAAACAATATACCAAAACTTATGGTACAAAATAAGTACTCAAAGAAATGTTTATAAGAATGGATGCCTAAATTAAAAAATAACAATATATCCCAAGGACCAAGAAAAGCAAAACAACAACAATCCCAAAATCAGTAAAGGAAAGAAAGATCAGAGCAGAAATTAATGAAACAGAAATGAAAAGGCACACAAAGATCAATGAAATAAATGATTCTGGAAAGGCAAAGTTGGCTGGACTTGATACCAGAGAAACTAGGGCTGGGCTGTTGGTCCCTGGACAAGAGTTTACCAGGGAGAAGGAGTTGATACAAAGAAACAGGTTTATGCAGGAGGCTAGCAGTCTTGGGAGAGAAGCAGACAGCTTTGTGTCAATGCTTTTCCTGTCTTGCCAGTTAACAAGAGCACATTTAAAGGAGAAAAGGAGCTGGAGGAAGTGAGAGGGGATAATGGGCAAACTGGGAAGGCCAGTTTGAAAGCAGTTGGAGGTGGTTCCTTTGATGTAGGGCTTGATTGTTTACAAGGGGATGGTGTGGTTCCTTCCTTAGCTGAAGTCCTGTGATTCTAGCCATTTTGCAGTAGTCAGTCTTCAAATTCTTTTTGTTTTAAATTTTTATTTATTTAAAAAGCAATGACAGAAAGATACTGAGGGAGAGAGGGAGGGAGAGAGAGGAAGAAGGAAAGATCTTCCATCTACTGGTTCACTCCCCAAATGGTGGCAATAGCTGGAGCTGGGCTAGGCTGAAGCCAGGAGCCTGGAACACCATCTGGGTCTCCCACATGGTTAGCAGGTGCTCAAGAACTTGGGCCATCTTCTGGTTCTTTCCCAGGAGCATCAGTAGGCAAATGGACTGGAAGCAGAGCAGTGGGACTCAAACTGGTGCTCGCATGTGGGATGCTGATGTCACAGGTGGCTGCTTAACCTGCTGCGCCACAGCACCAGCCCCAGTCCCTAAAATTCTTAGGAAAGTTGTATTTTTTTTCTGTTGAATTAAACATAGTTTTAATTAGCCACAAGATCAGAAAATTAGCTTTTGGTAAGCAGAATGTGTAAAGAGGAAATAAAATATATTTATTACAGTTACAGACTAGGAAAAAAAAAAAAAGAAAGTGAAACCAAGCTGCAAAACAGTGCCTTGAATGCAGACTAGATGCCCTCAGGCCCGTCTCCTAGCCTGCCTCCCTTAGTTTCAAGTATTCTTGCCCTGCCTTTTGAAAGCATTAAAATTAACTCTGACGTGAGAGAGTGGGACAGCTGGCCCCACAGGCTCCAGTGCCTAGATTCACAAGGTCATTTGCCTCTCTACCAGAGGAAACCTGGATGCCCAGTATTACCTGATGAATCTGGCTTTGGGGAATCCCAGGTCCAGGGCAGTCATAGCCACCTGTATGGATAGCAGGTACATACTTCAACATCATAGAAGTTTTCTGAGTAAGACAAAGAACCAACATCACCCTGAATGGGGAAAAGATGAAAACTTCTGGGGCTGGTGCTGTGGCATAGCAGGTAAAACAGCCACCTGCACCCCTAGTATCCCATATGGGTACTGGTTCAAGTCCCAGCCACTCCACTTTTGGTTCAGTTCCCTGCTAATGTGCTTGGGAAAGCAGCAGAAGGCAGCCAATACTTGGGACCTTGTACCAATGTGGGAGACCTGGAAGAATCTCCTGGCTTCTGGTTTCAGATTGGCACAGCTCCAGCCATTGTGGCCATTTGGGAGTAAACTAGCAGATGGAACATTTCTCTCTCTCTCCCGCTCTCTCTCTCTCTGCCTTCAAATAAATAAATAAATCTTAAAAACAAAAAGATGAAAACTTTTCTTCTAAAATCTGGAACAAGAAATGAATGTCTGCACTCACCATTCTTATCCAGCACGATAACAGAAGTGTTGGCCAAAGCAATTAAGCTATAGAAAGAAATAAAAGGCACAGAAATATGTCTGGAGGAAATAAAATTATCCTCACTTGCAGATGATTTGACACATAGAAAAATGCAGCCAAAAGACTATTAGAACTAATAAATGAATTCATGCAGGAAACATGCAGGATTTGAAATCATCATACAAAAATAAACAGCATTTTTATACATCAATAACAAACTTGTGGAGGAAGGAGGAAACTATAAAAGTATTTCTACCTGCAATAGCTACCAAAGCTATCAAATGCATAGAACCAAATTTAACCAGGAAAGTGAATGACCTCTATAATAAAAATTTACAAACACTATTGAAAGAAATTGAAGAGGACCCCACACCCCTGGCCCAGAAGAACATTCTCCTGTGTTCATGGATTGGGAGAAAAATGCAGTTAAAATGCCCATACTACAAAAAGCTGTTTACAGATTTAATACAGTCACCATCAAAATATGGATGGCACTCTTAATGAAAATAGAATAAGCAATCCTTTTTCAAAAACATTTATTTGAAAGGCAAAGTTACAGACAGAGGTAGAGACAGAGAGAGAGGTCTTACATCCATTGGTTCACTCCCCAAATGGGTGCAATGACCAGGGCTGGGCTAGGCTGAAGCCAGGAGCCACTAGCTTCTTCTGGGTCTCCCATGTGGGTGCAGGGGCCCATACACTTGGGCAATCCTCCTCTGGTTTCCCAGGTGTATTAGCAGGGAGCTGGATTGGAAGTGGAGCAGCTGGGGCTTGAAGCAGTACCATAGGGGATGCTAGCACTGCAGGCCAGGGCTTTAACCAGCTGCACCACAGCTTTGGACCCAAAATAAACAGTCCTAATAGTCACAGAAGCAAAAGAGACCCTGAGCAGCAAAAGCACTATTGAGCCAAAAGAACAAGGCGGGAGCATCACAATACCTGATCTCAAAGCACACCATACTATACTAAAACAGCATGGTACTGGCATATAAATGAACATATATAGCAGAATGGAGATCCTGGAGATATGTCCACACCTCTACAGCTATGTGATGTCATCAGATTTACCTTGGAGAAAAGAGAGTCTTTAATAAATGGTGCTGTTAAAACTGAACTCACATGCAGAAAATTGAAATTTGACCTCTAGGTTTCACACCATACAAAGATTGACACAAAATGGATTAAAGCCCTAAATGTAAGACCTGAAACTATGAAACTTCTAGAAGAAAACCTAGGGAGAACACTTCAAGATATCAGTACAGGGGCCGGCGCTGTGGCTCACTTGGTTAATCCTCTGCCTGCGGTGCCAGCATCCCATATAGGTGCCGGGTTCTAGTCCTGGTTGCTCCTCTTCCAGTCCAGCTCTCTGCTGTGGCCTGGGAGGGCAGTGGAGGTTGGCCCAGGTGCTTGGGCCCTGAACCCGCATGGGAGACCAGGAGAAGCACCTGGCTCCTGGCTTCGGATCAGCACGGTGCGCCAGCCATAGTGGCCATTTGGGGAGTGAACCAATGGAAGGAAGACCTTTCTCTCTGTCTCTTTCACTGTCTATAACTCTACCTGTCAAATAAAAAAAATTTTCTAAAAAAAAAAAAAGATATCAGTGCAGGCAAAAGCATTTTTGAAACTCCTCCAAAGTACAATCAATAAAAGTAAAAAAATAGGCAAATGGAATTATATCAAACTGAAAATCTTCTGAGGTCAAAGGAAACAATAAACATAGTATAGAGACAACCACAAGAATGAGAGAAAACATTGAATACTGTTCTTCTGACAGAGGATTAACATCCAGAATAAAAAATAAAAAAACTCACCACCAACAACAACGGCAAGAAAAAGTACAGGTAAGAAGTAGGTATAGTATCTGAATAAATATTTCTCAAAGCAGAAATAAACTGAGCAACAAACATACAGAAAAAATGCTCACTATCACTAACCATTAGGAAAATGGAAATAAAACCCATATGTGGCATCATCTATCTAAAGGGAAGATGGAAATCTGACCTTTGCCCTTTGCTGCTGGGTGGTGGTCTCCTAGAATGTGCTGCCTGCTGGGATCTTTGCCTGGGAGTTTACCCCCTGGCAGTCCACCACTGTGATTTGTGTTGGGGCCTTTGGAACATGCCCAGTCGCTTCCAACCCCTGAGTAACTGGAGACTGAAGGTGTTAGCTCAAACCTTCAGGAGGGGATGGAGACTAAAGGCAGCAGGTGGTCAGCATGTGGTTGAGCCCTAATTAAAACTCTACACCAAAGCATCAGATGACCTACTCTCCAGAACCTCAGGTGTTGAGCTGAGGTGGGGGTTTTGCGTTATATATATTCAAATGCTTCAAGAGCATCTGTTGGAAAGATAGTGGTGACGTAGTGGGTAAAGCTGCCACCTGCAATGCTGGAATCCCATACGGGTGCCAGTTTGAATCCTAGCTGTTCCACTTCCAATCCAGCTCTCTGCTAAGGCCTGGGAAAGCAGTAGAAGATGGCCCAAGTCCTTGGGCCCCCACACCTGCATGGGAGACCTGGAAGAAGCTCCTGTCTTTGGATCGGCCCAGCTCTGGCTGTTGCAGCCATTTGGGGAGTGAACCCTTGGTTGGAAGCATTTTCTCTCTCTCTCTGCCTCTGCCTCTCTGTAACTCTGCCTTTCAAGTAAATAAATAAATCTTTAAAAAAAGAAAGGATAGTCAGAACTGAAGACGTCCATGGGAACTCTTGAACTGTGGGCTAGTTACAGCAGTGAATCAAGTCTTGTGGTGACTGTGTCCTTAACCTGTGATGTTTCACTGCACTCTGGGTAAAAGATTCTTTATATTTACACTATTAGAAATTGAAATCTAAATTTTTAACTGTTTCATTATAACATAACAATATTAAGTTCCTTGCCTAGTAATATGAATGTAATATGGTTTTATGAGCAGTAAGTATATTTTACCAAGGAAAATTTAGTGAGAATTATAATTTTTCTTCCTTTTTAATTAAAGATTTGTTTATTTATTTGAAAGGCTGAGTTACAGAAAGAGGGAGAAAAGGGAGAGAGACACAGAGAGAGCTTCCAACCACTGGTACACCTACCAAATGGTTGTAATGGCTGAGGCTGGGCTATGCCAAAGGCAGAAGCCAAGAGCCAGATGCCAAGAGCTTCAGGTGGGTGGCAGGGATGCAAGCACATAGGCTGTCTTCCACTGCTTTCCCAGGTGCATTGGCAGGGAACTGGATTGGAAGTGGTCTAGAACATTTCCTCATATGGGATGCTGGTGTTACAGGTGGCAGATTAACCCACTGTACCACAATGCCGGCCCCCAATATTTTTTTCAAATCTATTAAAGTTGTAGCTTAATCAAAGATATCTGATAAAAGAAATGAAAGAGGATCCATGTAAAAAGAAAAAAATTCTGTTTATTTTTAAAAAACTGAACATTGTTGAGATATCATTATCCAAAATGATCTACAGATGTATTGCAATTCCTGTGAAAATATCAATATTTTATCCAAAAATAGAAAAATCCATGTTAAAATTAACATGGAATCTTGGGGGACTCTGAATATCCAAATATTCTTGAAGACAATTATGAGTTTCACAGTTGCCATTATCAAAACGTACTACAAGCCTAGTGTGATGCTTATAATAGACATATAGACCAATGAAGCAGAACAGAATCACCAGAAACAAGTCTTCACACATATATTAAAATGATACTTTTATGATTTATTTATTTATTTCAAAGGCAGAGTTACAGAGAGAAAGAGAGAAAAGGTTTACTCCCCAGATGGCTACAATGGCCAAGGGCTGGGCCAGGCAGAAGTCAGGAGCCAGGTCTCTCATGTGGGTGACGGGACCTCTACACTTGAATCATCTTCCACTGCTTTTCCCAGCCCATTTGCAGGGAGCTGGATCAGAAATTGAGCAGCTGTGGCCCAAACTGGTATAAATGAACTGCAATACAATGATAGTTGAGGACTTCAACACCACACTTGCAGCAATGGTCAAATCATCTAGACAGAAAATAACAAAGAATCGGCAGAGTTAAATTGCACTCTGGATCAATTAGACCTAACTGACAACTACGGAGCATTCCATACAACAGCTGCAGAATACACATTCTTCTCAACTACACGTGGTGCATTAACCAGGATAGGTAATATGTGAGCCCACAGAAAAGCCCAACAATTTTAAGAAGATTGGATTCATATCAAGTATCTTTCATGACCACAATTATATAACACTAGATCTCATTTACAGTTAGAATTTCAGAAATACACAAAAAAATATGTATTTCTTTTAAAAAGCCAATGAGTCAATGAAGAACCTAAAAGGAAATTTAAATTTTTCTTAAGATAAATGAAAATACAACATACTGAAAGCTATGGATGGAATGCAGCAAAAGCAATTCTAAAAAAAAAAAAAAAAAGATAACAGCAATGAATATCTACATCAGAAAAGAACAGAGACCTCTCACAATGTTGCAACTCAAGGAACTATAAAAAAGGAGGAAAAAGCTCACACCAGGGGCTGGCGTGTGGTGCAGTGGGTTAGGCAGCCACCTGTAAGGCCGGCATCCCATATGAGCACTGGTTCAAATCCCGGTTGCTCCACCTCTGATCCAACTCCATGCTAACGCACCTGGGAAAGCAGCAGATGACTTTAGTACATTGGCCCCTGTCACTCACGTGGGAGACCTGGATGGGACTCCTGACTTTGGCCTGACCCAACCCTAGCCATTGTGGTCATCTGGGAAGTGAACCAGCAGATGGAAGCTCTCTCTCTCTCTCTCTTTTTTCACTTACTCTTTCTATAACTTCAATAAATAAATAAATAAATCTTTAAAAAAATCGCCTTGGGGCCAGTGCTGTGGCATAGTGGGCTAGGCCTTTTCCTGCAGTGCTGATATCCCATGTGGGCACTGGTTCAAGTCCCAGATGCTCCTCTTCTGATCCAGCTCTCTGCTATGGTCTGGGAAAGCAGTTGAAGATGGCCCAAGTGTATGGGTCCCTGCACCCACGTGGGAGACCCAGAGGAAGCTCCCAGCTTCTGGCTCCTGGCTTCGGATCAGTTCAGCTCTGGCTGTTGTGGCTAACTGGGGCATGAACCAGCAGATGGAGGATCTCTCTCTCTCTCTCTCTCTCTCTCAATCTCCTCTGTCTGTAACTCTACATCTCAATAAATAAAATCTTAAAAAAAAACCACCTTGAACCAAATTATTAGAAGGAAAGGAATAATAAAGATCATGACAAAAACAAATGACTAGAAAAATAAACACTAGAAAAATAGATTTTTTTTGAAAAAAAGAAACAATTGGCAAAACTTTAGATAGACTAAGAAAAAAGAAGACTCAAATAAATAAAATCAGATATGAAAAAGGAGACATTGCATCTAATATGACAGAAATATAAAGAATCATAAGAAACTACTATAGGCCGATGCCGTGGCTCACTTGGTTAATCCTCTGCCTGCAGCACCAGCATCCCATATGGGTGCTGGGTTCTAGTCCTGGTTGCTCCTCTTCCAGTCCAGCTCTCTGCTGTAGCCCAGGAGGGCAGTGGAGGATGGCCCAAGTGCTTGGGCCCCTGCACCCGCATGGGAGACCAGGAAGAAGCACCTGGCTCCTGGCTTCAGATCGGCGCAGCGCTGGCCATAGCGGCCATTTGGGGAGTGAACCAATGGAAGGAAGACCTTTCTCTCTGTCTCTCTCTCTCAATGTCTATAACTCTACCTGTCAAATTAAAAAAAAAAACTACTATAACAATCAATGCTAATGAATTGGATAAATCAGAAGAAATGGATGAAATCCTGGATATGTACAACTTACCAAGATCAAATTATGAAGAAACAGGAAAAATGAACAGATAAATAATGAGTTAGGAAATGAAAATAGTGATTAAAAGTCTCCCATATAAGAAAGTCCAGGATTCTGCGAAACATATTTTTTTAAAAAAATTTTTATATGTTTATTTGAGAGGCAGAGTTACAGAGAGAGGGAAAGACAGAAAAAGTCTTCCATCTGCTGGTTCACTCCCCAAATGGCTGCAACGGTTGGAGCTGGGCTGATCAGAAGCCAGGAGCTGGGAGCTTCCTCTGGGTCCCCTACATGTGTGAGGGGCCCACTGCTTTCTGAGGCCATTAGCAGGGAGCTGGATCAGAAGTGGAGCAGCTGGGACTGGAACTGGTGCCCTTATGGGATGCCGGCACCGTGAGGCGAAGCTTAGCCTCCTATGTCACTTCATGGTCCCCAGTCTATCAAATATTTAAAAGAGAACTAATTTCAATTCTCAAACTGTTAAAAAAAAAAAAGGAAGAGAATGGAATATTCCCAAACTTACCTTATGAGGCTAGCATTACCATGATATCCAAACCAAAGACACAACAAGAATAAAACACAATGTAAATCATAGCATCTGAATCCAGAGGCACATTGACATGATCATTCACCATGATCAAGTGAGATTCACTCCAGGGATGCAAGATTATTTCAACACATACAACTCAATGAATGTAACACATCCCATTAACAGAATGAAGGACAAAACCACACAATTGTTTCAACAGACGCAGAAAAAGCATGTTACAAATGTCAACATCCTTTCATGGAAAAACTCTCAAGAAATTAAGTACAGACAGAATGGATCTCAACATAATAAAAGTCATACAAACATGACAAATCCACAGCCAACATCATTCTGAATGGGGAAAATTTGAAAGTTTTTCTTTTAATTTCATCACTTAAATATTGCACCAGAAGTGAAAGCCAGAGAAATTAGGCAAGAGAAAGAAATAAAAGGTAGCCACATTGAACAGGAAGTTTATTGTCCCTGTTTTCCCAACATGATCATATTACAGAATACTGAAAAGACTCCACCAAGAGCTGTTAGAGCTAATAAATGAATTCAGTAAAGTTGCAAGATACAAAATCAATAACAAAAATGAGTAACACTGCTGTTCACCAACAATGAACTATCTGATGAAGAAATAACAAAAATCCCATTCACAATAACTTAAAAAGTACTTGTGAATAAATTTAACCAATGAGGTGAAAGATCTCTACATTGAAACTATAAAACAGTGATGAAAAGAAATTGAAGAATGTACAAAAAAAGATATTCTGTGTTCATAGACTGGAAGAATTAATACATTAAAATATCCATAATACTCAAAGCACCCAATATATTCAATGCAATATCAATAAAAATATACCTCACATAAATATAAAAAGCAACACAAAAATTTGCAAGGAACCACAACAGACCCCTAGTGTGAAAGTAGTACTGGACAAAAAGAACAAAGTTGAAGGTATCAGTCTACCCAGCTTCAAAATATACTACAAGGCTTGACCGGTGCCGCGGCTCACTAGGCTAATCCTCCGCCTTGCGGCGCCGGCACACCAGGTTCTAGTCCCGGTCGGGGTGCCAGATTCTGTCCCGGTTGCCCCTCTCCCAGGCCAGCTCTCTGCTGTGGCTAGGGAGTGCAGTGGAGGATGGCCCAAGTGCTTGGGCCCTGCACCCCATGGGAGGCCAGGATAAGTACCTGGCTCCTGCCATCAGATCAGCGCGGTGCGCCAGCCGCAGCACGCTGGCTGCAGCGGCCATTGGAGGGTGAACCAATGGCAAAGGAAGACCTTTCTCTCTGTCTCTCTCTCACTGTCCACTCTACCTGTCAAAATAAATAAATAAAAATATATAAGGCAGTAATAACCTAAAACAGTGTAGTATTTACGTGAATACAAACAGAGAAATGGAACAGAATGGATAGCCCAGAAGTAAAACCATGCATTTCTAGTTAACTCATTTTCAACAATTGTGCCAGAAATCCACAATGGAGAAATGATGTTCTCTTTAATCAAATATCTTGGGAAAAATGGATATTCACATTCCAAAGAATGAGATTAGATCCTTAGCTCCCAGTACTGCAGACATTAAGCCAAAATGAATGGAAGACTTTATTCTAAGTCCAGAATTGATAAAACTAGTAGAAGAAAACATATGGAGAAGTTCTATGCCATTGGTCTGGTCAGTGATTGTTTTAGATATGACCTCATAAGCAAGGCAACTAAAGCAAAAAGACAAAAATGATTCCATCAAGCTAATAAGCTACTCACAGCAAAAGAAACAATCTACAGGATGAAGAGAGAATTTACCAAATATGAATAATAAATATTTGTGACTTATGCTTCTGCAAGTGGGTTAGCATATGAATTACACAAGTTACTCCAACAGTTCAATAGCAAGAAAACAAATAACTCAATTTAAAAATGGACAAAAGTCCTAAACCAACATTTACTAAGGGAAGACATAGAAAATGCCAAAACATAACGAGAAAATGTTCAACTTCACTAATCATAATGGAAATGCAAATCAAAACCGCAA
This sequence comes from Oryctolagus cuniculus, assembly GCF_051225735.1. Taxonomy (NCBI): domain Eukaryota; kingdom Metazoa; phylum Chordata; class Mammalia; order Lagomorpha; family Leporidae; genus Oryctolagus; species Oryctolagus cuniculus. The sequence goes on from NC_142885.1 coordinate 31,256,535, forward strand.
TGAGATATCATTTCACTCCTACTGGAGTGGCTATTACCAAGAAGATGAAAGATGGCAAGTGCTGGCAAGGATGTGGAGTAAAGAGAACACTGTACACTGTTGGTGGAAGTGGAAATTAACAAAGCTTTTATGAACAGTATGGCGGTTCCTCAAAATATTAAAAATGGAACTTCCATAGGGTCCAGCCTTGTACTTCTGTGTACATATGCCCAGGAAATGAAACCAGTAGGTTAAAGAGACATCCACACTCTGTATTCATTGCTGTACTATTCACAATAACCGAGACATGCAGTCAACTGTCCATCAACAGATGAAGAGATCATTAAAATGTTGCACATATACACAGTAGAATATTATTCAGCTATAAAATGAATGGAATCCAGTTTTGCAATAGCACGGATGAACCTGGGAAATATTACATTAAATAAAATATGGCAGACACGGTAAGACAAATACCTCATGATTGCACTAAGGTGTAAAATCTAAGACATCCGATCTTGTAGAGGACAGAATAGCATGGTGGTTACCAGAGGCTTGTGTGGCCAGTGGGCAGGGGAAAGGTGGGATGTGGGCACAAAGAAATATAATTACAGTTAGGCAGGAGAGGTAAAAAGCCCAGCAGAGAGAAATCTAGAGAGACACAAACTAGAAAAGTGATTTCTTGGGACTGGGAGTCAGGGTTGGAGAATGGGGAGGGAATAGTTAGCTGAGAGAGCAAGAGAAAGTGGGAATGTCTGCTAGTGGCTATGGAGTTTCTTTATTTTTTTAAGATTTATTTATTTATTTGAAAGGCAAGTGACAGAAAGGAAGAAACACACACAGAGAGCGAGCGAGTGGGGGTGGAAGGGGAGGGGAGAGAGAATCTTCTATCTCTGGTTCACTTCTCAAATGGCAACAACAGCCAGGTCTGGGCCAGGCCAAAGCCAGGAGTCGGAAACTCCATCTAGGTCTCCAAGGGTGCCAGGACCCAAGTACTTGGACCATCTTCCACTGTCTTCCCAGGTACATTAGCAGGAAGGTGAATTGGAAGCAGAGTAGCCATTACTTAAACTGGCATTCATATTGGATTGACTATATAGACATATGGGGGGGGGGGGAGACCGAGCTGCGCCAGCAGAGAGTGAGGCACTGCTTAGCAAGAGTCGGTCCTGTTAGTTACACTCTGCGCCCCCACCCCTGCAGAGGGATGGATGGGTGGGGGAGGGGCTGCTCCCCGACAGGCTAGGGGGCAGGGGAACAGAGAGGGCGATGTGCAAGCCAGAATCAAACGTGGCCGTGTGGGACCTATGAGAAAGATAATACATACCTATTGAGTCAGCGCCGGGACTAGAGCAGGCATGCAGCTCTGCCCGCCCAGGCGGGGAAGCCGTCTCCAAGGCAAGGCAATTCAAGTGGCAGAAATCCCTGCAAATCAGGAAACACGGAGGTTTGGGGCTTTTGTTTTTTTAGTGGTTTTTTTTTGGGGGGGCGGTATCTTTTTTTGTTTGTTTTTGTTTTGTGAGAGGAACCGGGCGGGCGGGGAGGGCGAGCCCGGTTTGCCATACATACATCCCTTGGATGCTGGAAGCCAGGCTGTGCTCTCCAGTGCCAAGCATCATGCACCGCTAGGGGAGGGGCCGCGCGGGCCGGGCCAGGGTCTCGGGCCTTTCTCCGGAGGAGGGGACATAGGCCTGTCTCCAGACCCCAGGCCAGGCTGGGGGCCACTGGGGGAGGAGGGACGGGGACACGCCCCCCCAGTGTCGCCTGGAGGGAAGAAGTCGGCAGAGGCCAGGAGGGGTCCCTGCATCCGGGCTCCCAGGCCCTAGGACACCTCACGCCCCTCGCCGGTCTCCCCTCTCCTGCCAGGAGGGGTGGGGGTGAGGATGGGGCCGGGGTCCCTCACTTAGTGTTTTAGGTGTAGCTCAACTGAAAAACGCGTGGGACCCCTCCTCCCCCAGCCAGCCCCAGGGCCAAGCCAGAGGCAGCTTGGGACCCTGTCTCAACTCCAGGGCTGACCAGAGGCAGCTCTGGCCTGTCTCCCTAGACTCATGGGCTGGCAAGTGGGGGACGTAGGCCTGTCTCCTGACCCCAGGGCTGGCCAGGGGAAGCTCAGGCCTGTCTCCCTCTTCTCCAGGGCTGGGGCGAGGGGCAGCCCCGGGCCCAAATCACTAGACCCCAGGACCGACCAGGGGCAGCTGGGTCCAAAATCCCTACACTCCAGGACTGGCCAGTAGGGGGCTTAGGCTTGTCTCCTGACCCCAGGGCTGGCCGGGGACAGCTTGGGCCGACTCCCTAGACCCCAGAGCTGGCCAGGGAACCTGGGCCTGTCTCCTTCTCCAGGGCTGGGGGGTGGTGGTGGCCTGGGCCCATCTCCCTAGACCCCAGGGCCGGCCTGTGGTGGGCTTAGGCCTTTCTCCTGACCCCAGGGCCAGCCAGGGAACTTGGGGCTGTCTTCCTCTACTCCAGGGCTGGGGGGGGGGTGGCTTGGGCCCGACTCCATAGACCCAAGGGCTGGTTGGGGGCAGCTCAGGCCCGTAACCCTAGACCCCAGGGCTGGCCGGGGACAGCTTGGGCCCGGGTCTCGACTCCAGGGCTGGCTGGGGACAGCTCGGGCCAGTCTCCCTAGAGCCCAGCACCTGCTAGGGGCAGGTTGGGCCTGTCTCCCTCTTCTCCAGGGCCAGGGGGGCGGCCCAGACCTGTCTCCCTAGACCGCAGAGCTGGCTGGGGGCAGCTCGTGCTCATCTCCCTAGACCCCAGGGCTGGCCGGGGGCAACTTGTGCCTGATTGTGACCCCAGGTCTGGTGGGGGGGGGGGCTGGGCCCATCTCCCTTGACCCCAGGGCTGGCTGGGGGCAGCTCGGGTCCATCTCCCTAGACTCAAGGACTGGCAATTGGGGGACGTAGGCCTGTCTCCTGACCCCAGGGCTGTCCAGGGCAGCTTGAGACCCCAGGGCTGGTCGGGGGCAGCTTGGGCCAGTCTGCCTAGACCCCGGGGCCGGCCAGGGGCAGCTCGGGCCAGTCTCCCTAGACCCCAGGGCCGGCAGGGGCACCTCAGGACTGTCTCCCTCTTCTCCAGGGCTGGGGTGGGGACGGCCCAGGCCATCTCCCTAGACTGCAGGGCTGGCCGGGGCAGCTCAGGCCTGTGTCTTGACTCCAGGGCTGGCCAGGGGCAGCTTGGGCCTGTCTCCCTCTTCTCCAGGGCCAGGGGGCGGCCTGGGCCCATCTCCCTAGACCCCAGGGCTGGCCGGGGACAGCTTGGGCTCATTTCCCTAGAGCCCAGGGCAAGCCAGGGGCAGCTCGGGCCCGTGTCTCAATTCCAGGGCAGGCCAGGCAGCAGCTCTGGCCCATGTCTCGACTCCAGGGCTGCCTGGGGTCAACTCAGGCCAGTTTTTCTAGACCCCAGAGCTGGCCAGGGGCAGCTCAGGCCCGAGTCTCATCCCCAGGGCTGGCCAGGGGCAGCTCGGGCCAATCTCCCTAGACCCCAGGGCCAGCTAGGGGCAGCTAGGGCCTCTTCTCCAGGGCCGGGGGGTGGGGGCAGCCTGGGCCCATCTCCCTAGATCACAGGACTGGCCAGGGGCAGCTCGGTCCTGTCTCCCTCTTCTCAAGGTCTGGGGGGGTGGGGACGGCCTGGTCCCGTGTCCCTAGCCCCCAGGGCTGGCTAGGGGCAGCTCAGTCCCATCTCCCTAGACCCCAGGGCCAGCCTGGGGCAGCTCAGGCCCATGTCTCGCCTCCAGGGCTGGCTGGGGGCAGCTCAGGCCTGTCTCCCTAGACCCCAGGGCTGGCTGGGAACAGCTCAGGCCTGTCTCCCTAGACCCCAGGGCTGGCTAGGTGCAGCTCAGGCCTGTCTCCCTAGACCCCAGGGCCGGCCAGGGGTAGGTTGGGCCTGTCTCCCTCTTCTCCAGGGTGGAGGTCGGGTGGCCTGGGCCCATCTCCCTAGATCCCAGGGCTTGCCAGGGGCGGCTCAGGCCCTTCTCCTGACTCTAGGGCAGCCAGGGGGCAGCCCAGGCCATCTCCCTAGACTCCAGGGCCGGCTGGGTGGCAACTCAGGCCAGTGTTGGACCCCCGGACTGGCCAGAGGCAGTTTGGGCCTGTCTCCATCTTCTCCAGGGCTGTGGAGGTGGCATCCTGGGCCCATCTCTCTAGATCCCAGGGCTGGCTGGGGTCAGCCTGGGCTTGTGTTTCGACTCCAGGGACGACTGGGGGCATTTCAGGCCCAACTCCCTAGACTCCGGGGTTGGCCTGTGGGGTCTTAGGCCTGTCTCTCTCTCTCTCTCTCTCTCTCTCTCTCTCTTTTTTCTTTTTTTTTTTTTTGACAGGCAGAGCCTGCGGGGAAGGGTTGCCTTTCCGTTGGCAACCAGACAGACTCTGGGTGTGACCCTCTCCAGTGGACAGCCTCTGCCTCCTGTGGCCTGGCCGCGGCTGCCCACGTGGCTTCTGGCATGTGACCCTGGCCTGCCTTGGGCGCTCCTGGGGCCAGTGGGCAGCTGGGGGCTGGGGTGCCCAGGTGAGCCCAGCTCAGAGGGCTAGGCACATGCTGAGGGTGGGGGTGGAGATCAATGGGTATTGACTGGGGGAGGGGCTGCAGAGGAAGGAGGCTTGGGGGCGGGTGGGGGCTGAGTAGCACACCACCAATGGGGACAGAGCCGGAATCAGCCCTGAGGCGGCCCAGAGTGGGGCTCTGGCTTCCTGCCCCCTCCCCAGCTGCAGGGAGCAGGCAGCACCTGCCCTCACACCCCCCTCCCAACAGTCACAATCTGTTGCAGTGCCCTGACCCACTGTGGACCCCCCTCCCCTCCCTGTACCCCGGCCCCCCACCCCATCCTCACTGGGGCCTTGCTTGGCTTGGTTTCCCTCTGCTCTCAGGCATGTGGTGGAGGAAGAGTTAGGGCCAGGCCTGAGCCCTATTAGCTTTGGTTTCTGAATCAATTAGGAGCTCAAAGCCCCCACTGGAGGGGGTCTGGGCCCGGTCAGTGCCGCCCCGGCTCCCAGTGACCTGGGTGTGGGAGCTGCTGGCCCCTGCCCTGTGCCCGAGGCCCAGAGGGGTGCAGCAGGGTCCAGCCACAGCCTCGGGGACCTCCCCCACATGACCTGGAGCTTCTGGACTGGCTTCTCTGTGCATCTGAGACCCCTTCCCCAACAACATGGTCAGGGGCAGGGGCTCTGGGGCCCCCTCCTACTGTCTCAGGCCCAGGGTCCCCTAAGGCGGGCAGGTTGGGGGACACATGGGCCCCGGGGTCACTCACCTCCCTGCTCTGAGCCCCTCCCTGGAGCAGGGTCTCCCCCCAGGCCTTGGGTCTGGGGCACGGGGTGGGGGTGAGGCAAGTTCCAGCCGATGGCTGTGTGACCCTGGGCAGGTCCCCGGCCTCTCTGGGCCTCTCCCCATATGGACAGATGTTGGGCAGGAGGCAGGAGGGGGAGCCCAGGAGAAGCCAGCCCGGGCTCGCTCGAGGCCCCCGGAGCCCGGGCTGTGGCCAGCGGCGGGGGCGGGCGGGCTCGCCTCTCCTCTCCCTGTGCCCCCCAGGCTGGCCCCTCTGCCCGGCTCCCCGCCCCCCTCCGGCCGGCCTCTCGGCCCCTACCTCTGCCTGAAAGCTGCCCACAGGATCGCTTGGTCCTAATCCCACAAAGGAAGGCTTTACAGGGAACGTGTTGGGCACAGAGTAGGCTGCAGGGAGGAGAGAGACCAAGAGCCCGTTAGCGAGGGGCCGGCCAGGTCCAGAGAGGGTGTCCACTGCCTGGGGTCACACAGCCAGCCCTTTGCACACACTCCCGTGGCACCCTGCGCCCTGCGGTCCTGGGGCCGCCTGTCACCAATGGCATTTGGTAACTTCCAAACTGCTGCGTGGAGCAAGGCAGGGCGGCAGCAGGTCTGCAGGCCTCACTCCCTCACTCTAATCACACCCAGGGCACTTGGTCAGGGGCTACAGAGGGGGAGGGGAACAGGGGCCTGGCCAGGCCTGGGGGTGGGAGCCCGGGTTTGTGGTCAGAACCCCGTGCGGCTTCCAGGGAGGGGATCTACGTGCTGTCCACATCTATTAAGTGCCTACTGCATGCCAGGCCCTGGGCACTGCCCCGTTCACCCCCAGGGGAGTCTTCACAGGACACAGTTGCCCTCCCCCACCTCACAGGTGAGTGGGTGGGGAAAGCCTGGGCCTTCAAGCCAGCTGAGGCAGGATTTGAATCTGGGGCCGGCTTCCTGGCAGTTCAAGGGAAGCTGGTTCCTGGCCTGGGTCTGAGAAGGGGCGGGGCAGGGCAGGCAGAGGCCACCAAACTGTGATCAGGGTTCCCAGCTGGAAAAGTATAGAAGGGGGTAGGGGGCTTCCAGGGCCAGGCAGGACCCTCACAAGGCGAGATGTGGCCCATGGCGGGCTGTGCACAATGCCAGCACCCATGGAGCGCCGGTTCGAGTCCCCGCCGCTCCACTTCCCATCCGGATCCCTGGCTGAAGGCCGAGGTGCCCAGGCCCCTGCACCTTCGTGGGAGCCATGGATGGAGCTCCTGGCTCTGGCCTGGCCCTGCCCCAGCCATTCCGGGAGTGACCCAGTGGACGGAACACCTCTACCCCCCTCTCTCTCTCTCTCTCTCTCTCCTCTCTTTCCACCCCCCACTCTGCCTTTCAGATAAATCATAAATGTATCCTAAAAACACCCAGAATGGCGCAGGCCGGCCCAGGGCTCCGTCCCCCTGAGCCCCCAGCGCTGTGAAGTCCGGATCCTAGTTCCCGCTGCCCACAGGGGCCTGAGACCCCTGCGCCCCCGGTGCTGCCCCCGCCTTGGCCCCTCTGGCCCTGACCACGTGGCCCTGGGCTCTCTGGAGGGCAAACCGCGGGTCCCGCAGGGGAGCCCTGATTCCCACCGGCTTCCTGGGAGGCGGCTCCCCCTAGCAGGTGGGGGGGAGATGGGGAAGGCGCCCAGTACGTGCTGGGGGAGGAGGAGGGAGGAGTGGACACGCGCGCCGCCCCTTCCGCTGGACTAGGGCCAGAGCCTGCGGGGAAGGGAGGAGCACTGCGTGCCCCGGCTGAGCGGGGGTGGGGGGCGGCCTCGGAGGGACCAAGACGCCGGCAGGGCTATGGGGGTTGGGCAGGCCCGAGACTGGCTGGAGGTCCAGGGGGCTGGGACCCCTGCACCCCGCCTCCCTGTCTGTTCACAAGGTGCCACCTCGCCCGCCACTCCCAAATGCGAAGCTCCCAAATGCGAAACTCCCAAATGCGAAACCCCGAGGGCAGGACGCGCATCACTGCGGGGGCCTGGCAGGAGCCAAGGAGGAGGAATCTGCGGCTGCCCGCGGAACCCTGTCCGCGGACCCCTGCCCGCGGCACCGCGCCCCTCCGCCGCCCCGACCCTTGTCCGCGGCGCTACGCCCCCTCCGCGGCCCGTCGGCCACCCCGCACTCACCGGTCCAGGCTGCCGGCTGGCCGGGTCGCAGGCCAACGACATGAGATCTTTGAGCGGGTCCTGAGGGTTGAGATGCGGCGGGTAGCGGATGGCCGTGTGCGGGAAGTAGGTGGACGCCATCTGCTGCAGGATGGACGTGGTGGGGAAGTGCAGGGCGGAGGACGGGTGCGGACTCCGGACGATGCCTACGCGGCGGGGCGGTGAGCGCGGGGCTTGGGCCCAGCGCTCCGCCCTGGCCCCGGTCCCGCTCCGCGCCTGTGTGTGCGCTCTGCCCCAAGCCTCTGGCCCCGGCCCCGCGCCGGTGTGCGCGCTCTGCCCCTGGCCCCCCGCCCCGCGCTCACCGCTTTGTACCGCAATCACGGGCCAGTGGTACTGTGTGAAGCTGCACAGGCGCAGCGAGTCCTGCGGCGAGGGGCTGTTGAATGGCGACTTGTCCATCCCCGTCTTATTCACGGGCGACGAGATGCCTGCGCGGGACGGGGGCGCCGCTGAGCCGCGAGGAGCCCCAGGCCCCGGCCCGCGTGAACGCACCCAAGGCGCGTCTGCTGCTCACTCCCCAGCCGCCGGCCTCAGCTGGGAGCTCCGCCACCCGCGGGTCTCCCCGAGGGCGAGGCGACCCCAGCAAGAAACCGCCCCGGGCCCGCCCTGTGGGGCCCCAGGGTCTGTGCCCCAAGCCCGCCCTGCATACTCCCTTCCATCCTTGGCTGCCTCCCCTTCCCCAGGCTGCACGCCGCCCCCCACACAGCCCTCCGCTGGGAGGGGCCCAGACCAGCGGGACTAAGGGCTGAGCCACTCCCCGGGTGCCACCGCCCTAGGGTCTGGGGTTCCCTGGGTGGGGGAACCCTAGGGGAGAGGAAGCTGGGCTGGCCCTGCAGACTGCGCGTGTGCACCCGTGTGTGCGTGCGTGTACCTGTGTGCACCCGTGTGCATCCGTGTGTGTTCACCCATGTATGCATGTGCACCTGTGCGTGTGTGTGTACCTGTGTGTGTGCATGTATGTGTGCGGACGCTCGCTAACAGGATCTCCCAGCAGAGTTCCCCCGAGTGGAAGCAATGCCAGGAACCCACGGGGCCGGACTGGGGCTGGGGGAGCTGGGTGGAAGGGGGGGGGCGAAGAGGGCGGGGCGGGGACGGGGGGGGGGAGGCGGGGGCGGGAGCGATCCTGGGGTCCTGAGTTGACCAAGGGGAGTGGCAGGAAATGGCTCCTCTAAACATTCCTGGAACTGCTGGGGGGGCGAGGCTAGGGTCCTGGAGGCCTGGGTGGGATGGCCAGGGGGCCAGGACCAAGCCCCCCTCCCTCGTGCGTTTCTCCCTCGAGCTTCCTGCGCCTTTATTCCCAGTTCCCCCTTCCCCAGTGACCAGGACACCGGCTAGAATTCTCCTCTCGGGGAGGGCTTCGCCTGCGTCCTGGCTCTGCTCCCCTGGGCCCTGTGCCCGCATGGGGGACCCTGATGGAGCTCCTGGCTCTTGGGTGCAGCCTGGCCCCGCCCTGGCCATGGTGGCCACCTGGGGAGTGACCCAGCGGGTAGAGGACCCCTCTCTCTCTCCCTCCCTCCCTCTATCGTTATCTCATTAAATAGATAAATAAACCTTAAAAAAAGTGTATATTTGTCATAATCACCAATATCTTTGGATAAGTTTTTAAGTATTGGGAAGCTGTCAAGATTATAATGATGGATAGGGGCTGGCGCCTTGGCTCACTTGGTTAATCCTCCATCCGCGGTGCCCGCATCCCATATGGGCACCAGGTTCTAGTCCCCGTTGTTCCTCTTCCAGTCCAGCTCTCTGCTGTGGCCCAGGAGGGCAGTGGAGTGCTTGGACCCTGCACTGGCATGGGAGACCAGGAGGAAGCACCTGGCTCCTGGCTTCAGATCCGTGCAGTGCTGGCTGTAGCAGCCATTTGGGGAGTGAACCAACAGAGGGAAGACCTTTCTGTCTCTCACTGTCTATAACTCTACCAGTCAAATAAATTAAAAAGAAAATAGATAAAAATTCTCCAAAAACTCAAACTTTAGCTTTAAAGCTCAAATTTAATCAGTTACAGAATATATTTTCAGTTATGTTATTACATTTTAAAAATTTATTTGAGGGTCAAAGGGTCAGAGAGATTTGGAGAGAGAGAGAAAGAAAGAAAGAGAGAGCAGGCTGAAGCTAGACTGGTCCAAAGCCACAAGCCAGGAATTCAGATCTGAGTCCCTCATGTGGATAGCAGGAAGCTAATCATTTCAGTCATCTCCGCTGTCTTTCAGGGTCCTCACTAGCAGGAAGCTGGAGTCAGGAGCCAGAACTGGGTATAGAACTCAGGTACTCCGACATGGCATATGGGTATTGTCGCTCCCCCTCTTCGTGGAGGAACGACACAGAACCCTGCGCTGTTCTTTCATCTGCTCGGCCCTCCCCGGGTTTGCTGCTGGTTCTTCCCGGGTTGGCTACTATCCCTTCTACCTCCGTGGAAGGGCAGTTCCCCCTGGCCACATTCCCCACTTCCGCAGGGGAGCGGCACACCGCCGGCCGGCTTTCTCGGGGGCTGCACGGGTTCCCTTAGATGTTCCCCATAGATGTTCCTGGTGCATGCCGTCTCTCTCCTCCTTTATAGTCCTCCTCCGCCAATCCCAACTCGGCTGCCCACACGCCGAGTACGCTGCTCTCCAATCAGGAGCAAGTCCTACAGTTAATTGGTTGAACTGCAGGCAGCTGTGCGGAAGCTGTTTACTTCTCTCCCAGCGCCATATTGTGGGAGAGCAGATGCATAGAATAAGTCTTAATTCCAGTAACTTAGTCTAGTCCGAGTTGCTCCCCACAGGTATCTTAACTGGCATCTTAATCACTGGGCCAAAAGTCGACCCCTTGGTTATTTTTCTTGATGTTTTATATCACACTTCATTTATTTCCCAGAAATTGTCTTGAGACATCCAAACCCAAATACCAGTGTTTGTCAGTTTTTCTTACAATTGACAATGTTTCATAAAAAAGAAATACCTATCTCTTGCCACTCACAGAATCTGTTGTTCTTGGTAGCTTTGGGAGCCACAAGGAGGGAAGGCCTACACTTCCGGGTAAGAAAAGTCCTTGTCAAGGTCCCCGCAGGTGCCTAAAGGTCAACCAATGAGGATCAGACCCGCCTCAACATTTAACCCCCATGCCCCAAATCTATAAAAGGAGCACTCCCAATCTCTGACGCGAGACTTTCCGGGCCCCCGCTCTGTTGCTCTGTTGGGGCCATGGAACTTCGCCCGGGAGTGGAACCCCAATAAAAGCATGTGAATTAATTGAGTCATCTGCCTGGGAAGATTTGTTATGCGCCAGACACCTTGTAGTTCTCAAGACAACCAACATGTCTATGTACAACATAAGTGCTTTATGAGGGCTTGTTCTACATTATTTCCTGTTGTTATTGTGAATGTGTGTGGGAAGTAGCACAATGAGCAATAATACAATTTTGTGGCACTGCCGAGCTGAAGATCAGCAGGTGTCTTTATCCACCATTGCTTTTGAACTGTCACTGTAAGTGTTATCACAGTGGGAAAGGCAAATTACACCTTGGTATTGTTAAAAAAAAAAAAAAAGAGCATTTTTACCTCCTGAGCCCTGTCAAAAAGTCTCAGGGATTCTCAGGGGCTCAGGGACCGTATTTTGAGAACTTTTGCTCTAGTCTTTTTTTTTTTTTTTACTTGAGACGTAGAGTTACAGAGAAAGGGAGTGACAAAGAGAAAGGTCTTCCATCTGCTGGTTCACTCCCCAAGTGGCTGTAATGGCTGGAGCTGGGCAGATCTGATGCCAGGAGCCAGGAGCTTCTTCAGAGTCTCCTATATGGGTACAGTGGCCCAAGAACTCAGGCCATCTTCTACTGTTTTCCCAGGCCATAGCAGAGAGCTGGATTGGAAGTGGAGCAGCTGGGAGTTGAACCAGCACCCATGTGGGATGCTGGTGCCACAGGTCACAGCTTTACCTACTCTGGCACAGTGCTGGCTCCTCAACCAGCTCCTCTTAACTGCAAGGCCAAAAGGTCTGAGTTACCAAGAGAGAGGGAGAGATAGAGATATTCTGTCTGCTGCTCCACTCCCCAGATGATCACATAGGCAGGGGCTGGGATGCTGGCATTGCAGGTGGCGGCTTTTCCTGCTATGCCACAATGCTGGTCTCCTGCAGTTCATTTATAATTGGGTTTTGAAATACACACCAACCAATGTCTGGTTTTCAAACTAGACTTGGACAGATGTGCCAAAATATACAGAAACAGATACTGTTGAATTTGTAGTAACTTACTTACATTCTTAGTGAATAAGAAGTTAGGGAGCAACCTTTTCCCAGTAATTTAAATGTTTATTACCAGTTGTAATTAAATGACTAGAAGTTACTGTGATGCCCAACATCAGCAAATATAGCGTCTTTGTATAGTCTATGCTAGAGTAAACCATGCCACAGTACAGAATGTTATCTATAGAAGAGAACCCATCTAATGTTCAGGAAAATGAGAGAACTTACATATTCTAAAGGGTAGCAATTTTCAGAGTAGATCCAGGGAAGAGACCACCACACAGAGCTGCTTTTTTTGGTTTAGTTAATTTTTCTTTTTTATGTTACCCATATATATTTCCTCTTAAAATAAGCCTCCTAGTCTTCATATCTTTGTGCTATTGTTCTCAAAAGTAGGGCAGCAGGGCCATCGCAGGCGGTCCTGCTGGGAAATCAGCACACAGGACTCCCTTGTATCCACCCCCCCTTTTTTGCAACTGTTGCAAACACAGGAAATGGTGATTTGGTCCACAAGTGTGGCCAGTAGGAAGAACACCAGCTTTGGGACCAGTTCAGACCTGCTGGACCTCTGGGCAAGTAAGTTCCTTTGGCTTTCTGTGTCTTTTTTCCTCCTGGCAGATGGCAATGAAAATCTGTCCACCTCAGGGCTCCTAGGAGCACTAAATGAGGTTAAGCACAAGGCTCCGGGCGCAATGCCGGATGCATAGTAGGTGCTTTGTGAGAATTATCATTATGTTAGTTCAGTGTCCAAGGGACTCGTTTATATTCTATAAGCTCTGTCTTTCTAATTCTCCTTCAGTTGTTGTACTCTAATGCCCCAGACTCCCCTGGTAAGCTGTACTGGAAAGTTAAGCAATTATGCAGGCTTCTTGGTTGGTTTAGCATGGATTAAAACAAAAGTCTCTAGTTTCTCATGACTGTAGAGTCCTTTAATGAAGAGTAACTGCTCTTTGTCCTCTTGATTTCAAAAAGGAAGTTACCTTTCCTAGAATGCTTTTGTGTTATGGTTACATGCATTACCACATATCTTGAATGTATATTATTTATTGTGTAGAAGCCTCTGCAGCAAGACAGCTGCAACTCAAAACAGGTCCGTGGTGTTATAAAGCAGGAATGTAACCTTTGTAAGAACATTTTTAAAGACTTTATTTCTTCATTTTCAGTTCTTTCTGCCTGACATGGCAGAAAAACCAACATGTATGCCTACAAAGAAACCTAATGATGAAGAGACAGTTAAGTATATCTTCCCAATAGAACTCTGTGGCTTCAGTAAAATTGGAAACTATTGACTGAGTACACTGGTGTAGACCCAGATGTCAAAGGCTTGCTTTTTATGGTTGCATATGAATTAACTTTTCTTAACTTTTATATTCCTTGCAGTTAAATATCAATGACAGTTTAAATCATGATTACATTTTTGAGTCTCCTGATTTTGTTAGTAATTCAGAAGACTATTCCTATTTAACAGCAAAGGAAAACATATTAAAATTCCAGAACTTATCAATAGGTGAGAAGAAAAATGCTATCTTGAGGAGTATATTTGTACAGTTTATGTACCAAAAATGAATACCTTTTATTTTTAAAGTTTTATTTTATTTATCTGAAAGAATGGCAGAAAGAGAAAAAAAGGAAATGAGAGAAAAAAGAGGGAGAGATTTTGCTCATAGCTGGTTCACTCCCCAAATGAACACAACAGCCAGACCTGGGCCAGGCCAAAATCAGGAGCCGGGAATTCCATCTCCCCACTTGGGTGGCAGGGACCCAGGGACTTAAGCCACTACCTGATGCCTTACCAGGTGCATTAGCAGGAAGCTGGATCTGAAAAAGTGCTGTAAGGAGTCGGGGAGGGGGAGGAGAGAGGTTACCTGGTTGAGTGGAGAGATTACACCTGGGCAGGCAGGTCAGGTGGGCGGCTCAGCAGAGAGGCAGAGGGCTGAGCACACCCCATCCAGTTGAGGTGGGGGTGGGGTGGTTTAAGGAGATGGGTCTTTGTCTTCACACATCTCTTCCTGAAACAAAGGATTTTATGGATGTAAATATTAAGAAGCTCCTGTCTGAGTTTTCCCCTGAAGGTATCAGACAGGAGGAAGCCTAGCTGGTGCTGTCCTGAGTTTAGAGGAAAGGTGAGCAAGACCCCCTGGAGAATTGGGATCCAGAGCAGGGTATTTGAAATGCAGATACTGGGCTGCATCTGGAAGATTATCAGGCAGAAGGGTTGGGGACCCCCACCTGGCAGGTTATAGGGTAGGAGGGAGCAGGGCAAGATGCAGATACTGGGCTGCCCCTGAAACATTATCAGGATGACTTTGAGATGCAGATGCATATCCTGGACATAGACATCTTCTCTTTAGGCCTTTGTCACACACACATAAGCTCATATCTGACTTCCTACCTAACAGTTATCCCACATGAAGTGCCTACATTTGATTCTCAGTTTTGGCTCCCAGCTACAGCTTCCTGGAATCCAGACCCTAGAAGTCAGCTCTGATGGCTCAAATGATTGGGCTCCTGCCACTCAGCTCGAAGACTTGGATTATATCCCTGGATCCTAGCTCCAGTCCTGGCCACTGCAGGCATTTGGAGAATGAACCAGCAGATAGAGTGCTCTCCCCCCCCACTTTCTCCTTCTCAAATGAATAATAAAAAATTCTTAAATTTACAAATTAAGTGTGTCCACTTAAGCCTTAAATTCACATAGGAAAGGAATGAAAAACAGGCATTGTCACTAATGAAGAGAGTGTATCTTGGCATAGTATCGACAATGATTACACAATTTTATACATTTTCTTACCCAACAATTCCATTTATAAGAAAATAGCACAAAATATACTTGAAAAGATAGGTATTTTCAGTGCTGCAGCATTATAAGAAATAGGGAAAATATCATCTTACAACTACCCAGAGGGGACTGGCTACTAAAGAACAAGACATCTATGCACTGAGAAAGTACAGAAGTGTTAAAAGGAATAGGTTGACTTGTATTTGCTGATACAAAAAGGAATCCAAAGATTAGTCATTGCTGGAAAAAGCTGAGTTAAAAAGATGTTTTCTCCCTCCTATTTTTTAAAATTCTTTAGTAATGTGAGAATGGTATTTTTTAATACTTAAGACTAAGTTGTCCAGTTGTAAAAGCATTCAATAAACAGTTGGAAGATTACTCACTGCTGTGGTCCAAAATGTTGAGTTCCCCCAAAAATTTGTATGCTGAATGGCAATCCCCAAAGCAGTAGTGTCAAGGAGTAAGCCACTGGGAGGGGATTAGGCTGTGAGAGTTCTGCCCTCATGAAAAAAGCTTAATGGAAGCTGTTCCTTCTGCTGTGTGAGAATGGGCCATCTTTGAAGCAGGGAGCGAGCCCTCTCCAGGCACCCAATCTTCTGGTGCCTTGATCTTGCACATCTTAGCCTCCAGGCCCATGGCCAATATTTCTTCTGCAGATACTGTACATCTAAGGTATTTTGATAGTGCAGCCCTAGGGGCCTAAGACAGAAATTAGGACCAAGAACTCAGAGAGGTGGCTTTTGGAACTGGGTAATGAGTAGAGGTGGAAGATTTTTGAAGTGATGGCTAGAACAAGCCCATATGGCCATGACAAGAGCATTAAGCTGATTCTGGTGAGGGTTCAGAAGAAGTAGGCTATAAAGTGGGGCCTCAGTGATCTTAGACAATACCTAAGGGGAATAATCGGAATATAGAGATATATCCATGTCATATGAACAAGGAGTGTGCACCTGTCTGGAGAGGTGCCCATCTGTTCTTACAGATGTCCTTTTCCCTAATAAACTTTGTTACTTTACTTTCCACTACTCTGTCTCATGCCTGAATTCTTTCTTGTGTGAAGACAAGAACCCTGCCATTCACCGGTAACATAACCACTAGGCTAAATGCTCATTCCTCCACCACTATTCAATTACTGAATGACTTTATGATAAAGTCCCTTTCATATGTTATAGAAAATTAGTTCTTTGGAACTTGCTCTCCTTTTGCCATTCTTTTGGGTATCCCACAATAAATGTAATATCTTTTCCATATGATGATCTTTATGCATTTTCAGGCTTTATTCCTCTAAAACGCTTGTTTTACTCACTCTCCAAGTCTTGAGTTTGGATATACAAAGTTCTGTTATGCAGCTAAGCACTCCACTTTGGGTTCTTTCCATCATTTTCCCTGTCCCTCCTCCCTCTTCCTCTTCTTCTTTTCCTTTCTTCCTCCCTTGCAACCTTTCTTCTTGGTTATTTAATAAACAACACTGTATCAGGAACTCTGCAAAATATGGGATGACAGCAGTGTTCCAGTGTGCCCCTTAGAGTTGAACATGAATTTCCTAAAATTTTGACCAGCAGAGACAAGTTCAGCTGGTTGCATCCTTTTATCTTGTTACATGGGCTATCATAGTTTTTGAAATTGTTATATATATATATATATATATATATATATATATATTTACAGGCAGAGTGGACAGTGGGAGAGAGAGACAGAGAGAAAGGTCTTCCTTTTGCCATTGGTTCACCCTCCAATGGCCGCCGTGGCCAGCGTGCTGCGGCCAGCGCACCGTGCTGATCCGATGTTAGGAGTCAGGTACTTCTCCTGGTCTCCCATGGGGTGCAGGGCCCAAGGACTTGGGCCATCCTCCACTGCACTCCCTGGCCACAGCAGAGAGCTGGCCTGGAAGAGGGGCAACCAGGACAGAATCCAGTGCCCCGACCGGGACTAGAACCCGGTGTGCTGGCACCACAAGGCGGAGGATTAGCCTAGTGAGCCGCGGCGCTGGTGAGGAGTTTTTCATCAGAGATATTGGCTTCTTAGTTTCTTGTGATTTCTTTCATTTATCAGTGTAGTTAGAAACTGAATTGGGGAGTGTGCCAGGTTATATTTATTGGAAAGGTTTGTGAGGAATTGACATTTCCCTCTTAAAAAATTTTGTTGAATTTAGTGGGGAAACTGCTCATCTCTTTGTGTATGATTTTTTAAAATTCTAACTCACTCCTTCACTTGTTACAGTTTATTATCTGTGTTTTTTTGACTCAGTTTGGTAGTCCTTATCTTCTAAACTTTTTTCATTACCTCTATGCTGTATAATTTTTTGAAGTAAGATTTTTGAGCATATTCCTGTATAATCCCTTTTATTCATGTAAAGTTGATAATGATATCTGTTTCATTTAAATTCTACTAAATTGCGAATTCTCTTTTTATCCCATCAGTTTCATTGATTTTTGAAGGCTTTGAAAAAGAGTCTGATATTCCAGTGTTTGTATCTATTCTATAGTTCATTACCTTCTACTTAAATCTTTATTATTCCCTTCCTACTATTTTCAGGTTTGGTTTGATTTTCTTTTTGTAGTATCTTAAAGTGAATGGTTAGATTACTTACTTGAGATCTTGTTTCTTCTTTATACAAGCATTTTTAGCTATAAATTTTCCCCTAAGCATTGCTTTGTACATATACTTTAAGTTTTTGTGTCTTTTGCCTTTATTTCTATTAATCTTGGTGTATTTATGTTCTCCGTTCTGTTTTTTGGGGTTCAGATATTTAGACTGTTGTTTAATTTTCACATATTTGTGAGTTTGGACAGGGCACAGTGGCCGTCTTGCGGACCAAGGACTTCTTGGCGAGTGGCGCCCGGCCTCCCTTGTTGCTGGCCGCCAGCCCCTTCCTCTTGGCGACAGCCATGGGTCCGGCCTTGGGAGCGGCCGTGTGGGAGTCAGGCCGGGTCCTTGGGTCCTTGCACGCAGGGGCCACGTCCTCCGGTGGCCGGGCCAACGTGGGCCAGGGGGATGGGGTGACCTCCTTGGCTGGCACTGCAGTGCCCGTGCCCCCAACCCTGGCCCAGGATGCCCCTGGGAGAGCGGACACGTCCCAGCCCAGCACCCGGATGCGTGGGCACGGGGAGCCACAGCGCCCACCCTGCGACCCCCTCGCGGACACCATCGGCAGTTCCGGCCCCTCTCTGACACTGCCCAATGGAGGCTGCCTGTCAGCCATGGGGCTGCCACCAGGGCCAGGCCTGGAAGCCCTGGAAAAGGCCCTGGTCATCCAGGAGTCAGAGAGGAGGAAGAAGCTACGGTTCCACCCCTGGCAGCTGTACCTGCTGGTGAAGCAGGGGGAGCTGCAGAAGGTGATCCTGATGCTGCTGGACAGTCTGGACCCCAACATCCAGAGCGACAGCAGAGCAAACGCACGCCCCTGCACGCAGCCGCCCAGAAGGGCTCCGTGGAGATCTGCCACGTGCTGCTGCAGGCTGGAGCCAACAGCAACGTGGTGGATATTATTATGTGTCATAAGTTATGTCTAAGAGCTCACAAAAGAGGTATCATCCTTAGGGTCTTCTTTAAAGACAATTAAGTTTTGAAAAGGAAAGGAGGGAGAGGAAGGAAGGGAAAAGAGAAAGGGGGAAAAAAGTGCAAACACCTTAGAGAAGCAATAACATAGAACAGCCCTTGTCTAGACTACTGAGGAAGAGTTCTGTTAGTTTTTTATTCGATTTTTTTCTTTCTCTTTTCTTTTTCTTTCTCACACAAAACAGGAGAGGGAGGAGGAGTAGGTGGGAGGACAGGTACAGAAGAATTACTGTATTCCTAATGTTATATTTATGAGATGCATACAAATCAAATAAAGAAAATTCAATTAACTTCAACTGAACACGGAAATAACTTTATTCTCTGATAGAACGAAGTAATTTCAACTATCAAACATGTCTTTCAACTGAAATGTAAACCACATGAAATGAAAAATGTGATAGAAGACATCAACTGCAGGAGAGATGAAACATAAGAAAGAATCAGCTACTGAAGATGGGTTATGAGAATACACAGAAAGAGAAGGGAAAAATAAAAATTAGCCCAAAGGAATGAGGAAAGTTCCTGAGAACCTTGTGACAGTGTGGAAAGAGCAATGGTTTCAGTGATTTGTCTTCAAGAAGGGCTTGAAAATGCAAAGGGGTGGAAAGTGTATTTGATAATACACTTTGTGTACAATTTGTAATACAGGGAGATAGACTCCACTAAATAATATTAGGGGACTTAACAGCCCACTTTCATAAGTGGGCAGATCATCCAGACAGAAAATAAGCAAAGAAACAGCAAAGTTTATTGCAACCTGGATCAGCTGGATCTACGAGGCATCTGTAGAACATTCCATTTAGCTGCAGAGTGCACATTCGTCTAAACAAATGGAAATTCTCCTGGATGGAGCACATGATAGGTCACAAAACAGTTGTCAGCAAGGTTTTAAAACTGGAATCCATATCAAGTATCTTCACTAAAAACACTACAATAAAAGTAGACAAAATAACAAAACACTTTGGAAACTTAATAAACTTCAGAAACTAAATAATGTATTCATGAACAAACAATTGATCAAGGAAGAAATTAAGAAGGAAGTTAAAAATTTCTTGAAATGAATTAAAATATTGGGGCCAGTGCCGTGGCTCAGTTGGTTAATCCTCTGCCTGTGGCACCGGCATCCCATGTGGGTACCAGTTCTAGTCCCGGCTGCTCCTCTTCCAGTCCGGCTCTCTGCTGTGGACTGGGAAGGCAGTGGAGGATGGCCTGGGTGCTTGGACCCCTGCACCTGTATGGGAAACTGGAGGAAGCACTAGGCTTCTGGCTTCGGATTGGTGCAGTTCTAGCCATAGCGGCCATGGAGGGGGTTGAACCAATGGAAGGAAGACCTTTCTCTCTGTTTCTCTCTCTCACTCTCTATAACTCTACCTGTCAAATAATAATAAAAAATAAATTAAAATATAACATGCCATGACCTGTGTAATACAGGTATAGCAGTGCTAATAAGGACATTTAGAGCAATTAGTGTGGCATAACAAACAGAAATATCTTAAGTAAACAAGTTACCACCTCACTTTACAGAACTAGAAAAACAAGAAAAAAAAATCAAACCCAAAAGTAGTAGAAGAAAAGATGTAATAAAACTTATAGCAGAAATAAGGCCAATAGAGGCTAAGAAAACATAGCAAAAAGTTAACAACTGTATCTTTGTTTCTTTTTAAGGATTTATTTTATTTATTTGAAAGACAGAGTTACAAAGAGACAGAAGGAGAGGCAAAGAGAGAGAGAGGTCTTCCATCCACTCATCCACTGGTCCACTCCCCAGTTGGCTGCAACAGCCAGAGCTGTGCCGATCTGAAACCAGGAGCCAAGAGCTTCCTCCGGGTTTTCCCATGAGGGTGCAGGGGCCCAAGGACAGCAGAGAGCTGGACTGGAAGTGGAGCAGCTGGTCTCAAACCAGCGTCCATATGGGATGCCGCCAGCACTGCAGGCAGCGATTTACCCACTACATCACAGCACTGGCCCAAAAGCTGTCTCTTTGAAAAGTTAGAACTTCAAAAGCTCTTATAAATGCTAAGTAAGAAAAAAGGCATTTCAAATAAATAAAAATCAGATATTAAAAGAGACACATTGCCTCTGTATTACATAATACAAAAAATTAATGGAGATAATTGTGAACAATTAAACAGCAAAATATGATAATCCAGAAGAAATTGGCAAATTCTTAGAAGCACATGCCTTACTAAGATTGATTCATGAAGAACTAGAATGCCTAAGAGACCAGTAAGGACTAGGGAGACTGAATTGGCAGAGTTAAGTTAGCTTGTCGGCAAGATTTTGCCTTTTTCTCTCTAACTCTACCTGTAGGAGCTCAATTATAGGGAATACTTACAAGGAATAGTTTTTTATCATGACCAATTTTTTGACTAAGAAATGTTAATTATTCAACATTGCCATAGTACTTGATAATTTTGCATTTAGACATTTCCTTTATAACAGCTTCTATTCAGGTGGACAAATACACATAAGTTCCTATTGATCTTGAGCATATTTTAAATATTCCTTTACATCTTGTCCAAAACGTACTTTTACCTTCTATTTTCTTTTTCACTTTGACCATCATCTTCTCAAATATCCCTTTGATTAGCACTTTTGAGACATCCCCAGCCTGGAGAACCTCTCTGTCATGAGCCATAGAGACCCCATTTTGCTCTAAATTGCAGTTCGAATTTCCACTAACATCCAGAACCATACAACTATATCCACAGCCAATATAGTTCTTGAAAGTTTAGCCAGAGACATTAGAGAAGAAAAAGAAATCAAGGGAATACAAAATGGAAAGAGGAATTCAAATTATCACATGATCCTATGTGTAGGGGAACCAAAATTCTCTACTATTCAATATAAAAAAAGTCCACTAATAAAAAGAGAGCTTGGTAATGTTGCATGATATAAAATTGACACACAAAAATCAATCACATATATATATATGGTAATAACATATATATATATATATATATATATATATATATATATATATATACAAACAATGCCATGACTGAGAAAGAACTTGTAAAATGAGTCCCAGTCACAATAACTACAAAAATTCAAATACCTTGGTATAAATGAAACCCAGGATGTAAAAAATATCCACAATGAAAAATTTTAAAAAATTAACAAAAGAAATAACAGACAAAACTAAAGCAAAAATATGCCCTATGTTCATGGATTGGGAGAATTAATATCATGAAAATATTCATAGTACTCACTATGATCACAATCAAAATGCCAGTGACATTCTTCTCTGACCTAGGAAAAAATGTTTCTAGAATTCATATGAAACAGAGAAGACTCCAAATAGCTGAAACAATTTTTTAAAAGATTTTATTTAATTTATTTGAGCAGTAGAGTTACAGACAGAGAGAGAGACAAAGAGAAAGGTCTTCCTTCATTGGTTCACACCAAAATGGCCACAACAGCTGGAGCTGTGCTGAACTGAAGCCAGGAGCCAGGTGATTCTTCCTGGTCTCCCATGTGGGTGCAGGGGCCCTAGGAGTTGAGCCATCTTCTACTGTTCCCCCAGGCCACAGCAGAAAACTGGATTGGAAGAGGAGCAGCCAGGACTAGAACCGGCACCCATATGGGATGCCAGCACCGCAAGTGGAAGATTAACCTAAAGCGCCACAGTGCCAACCCCTGAAGCAATCCTAAACAGCAAAAACAAACCCAGAGACATCACAATATCAGAGGATTTCAAGTCATACTACAGGACAGTTATAATCAAAACAGCCTGGTACTGGCACAAAAATAGACATAGAGATCAATGGAACAGAACAGAGACCCCAGAAATCAATCCATGCATCTATAACCAATCTTTGATAAGGGAGTTAAAATCAATCTCTGGAGAAAATATATAATATATTCTCTTCAACAAATGGTGCCAGGAAAATTGGATCTTAACATGAAGAAGCATGAAACAAGACTCCTGACATACATCTTATGCAAAATCAATGAAAATGGATCAAGGATCCAAATCAATGACCCAATACCTTCAAATTACTAAAGGAAAGCATTGAGAAAACTACAAGACAATGGTACAGGCAAATCATTATTGTAAAAGACTCTAGAAGCCCAGGCAATAAACGTAAATATAGAGAAAATGGGATTGCATCAATCTAAGAATCTTCTGAATTTCAAAGATAACACTCAAGAAAATGAAGAGACAATCCACAGAATGTGAGAAAGTATTTGCAAGCTATACAACTGATAAAGGAATAATATCCAGGCTATATATTTTTCAAAGATTTATTGTATTTATTTGAAATACAGAGTTACATACAGTAGTAGAGCTGGGATAGGGAGGTCAGTCTTCAATCCACTGGGTCTACCCCCAAATGACCACAATGGCCAGAGCTGAGCTGTTCTGAAGCCAGGAGCCAAGAGTTTCTTCCAGGTCTCCCATGTGGGTGCAGGGGCCCAAGGACCTGGGCCATCTTCCACTGCTTTCCCAGGCCACAGTGGAGAGCTGAATCAGAAGTGGAGCAGCCGGGACTTGAACTGGTGCCCATATGGGATGCCGGTGCTACAGGCTGGGCTCTAGCCCACTGTGCCACAGCACTGGCTTCAATGTCCAGGATATATTAAGAGCTCAAGAAACTCAACAACCACAAAAGAGTCAAACAATCCAGTTAATAACTGGATTGGGCAAAGGACATGAACATGAATTTTTCAAATGATGAAATTCAAGTGGCCAACAGACAGATGAAAAGAATCCCAGGGTAATTTTCCATCTTAGGAATGTAAATAAAAGCACAAAGAGATATCACCTTGTAATGGTTATCATACAGAAATAAAAATAAATTCTGGAGAGGATGTGGCCAAAAATGTACCATGATTGACGGTTTCAGGGAATGCCAATTAGTTCAACCATTATGGAACAGAGTATGTTGATCCCTCAGGAATGTGAAAATAAATCATCCATATGACCCAGCCATCCCACTCCTTGGAATTTACTCAAACAAAATGAAAATGAAAATGACATATGAAAGAATTATTTGTATCTCCATGTTTATGACAGGTCAGCTAACAATAGTTAAGACATGGAATCAATTCAACTGATGAATGGAAAAATAAAATATGATACACACATGTTATGAAATGCTACTCAGCCATAGAAACAATGAAATCCTGGCTTTTATAACAAAATGGATGCAGATGCAACTGGAAACCATTGTGTTTAGGGAAATTAGCAATCCCAAAAAGGCAAATATCATATTTTTCCTGATCTTTGCAACTAAGATAGAATACAAAAAAGTATGTAGGAATGAGATGGACACTTTGTGATATAATTGCCATTTTTAGTATTTGTTCATACTATTAATGTCCTTAGTCTTCTCACTTTTTATTGTTGAATATTATGGCTAGCCATAAATGAAGCCTGTGAATATAGAATGGTTTAAAATTATGTCTTTGCAAAAGCTGATGTAAGAAGACAGGGGAAGGAGGGAGGAGTTTGATGGAAAACAAGGGAGGGCAGTGTGGTATTCTACTTTAACTTTACTTGAACATGTTAAATGCATGACATCTGTTTTGTTAATATCCAGAGGAAACACCATTGAATTGTCACAAGGCTTCAATTTTGATGTCATAAACCAATCATTATCTGTTCATAATCACTTGGGATATCCCCAGACACCATTGGTGGCATAATACTTTGTGGTGTCAATCAATTGTCATGTCATAAAAAATATTATTATGATGTCATAAACCAACACTTATATATCATGAGCCAAACTTTTGTTGTATTTTGAGAACATTTGTGTTTTCCTAAACAATTTTTAAATCAACAATCTATTGGAATGTTCTTCATTTGTGTTGTAATGATCAATAGCAACATTATAAACCACCACTTTGGTGCCATCAATCGTGGTGTTATTAAACTGTTGTGATTTTGTAACCAATTTTGATGTTATAAGTATATATTTAGATGTCATAAACAAACATTGTGATGTCATGAAATATCTCTGTGGTGTCATAATCAATTATGATGCCATAAACCTTTGTTGTGGTGTCATGTTCAACTGTGATGTCATAGACCACATTGCAATGACAATAAATTGTGATGATAACAAAAAACATTGTGTTGTCATTAACCACCATTGTGATCTCATAAGACAACCATTAAGGTGTCATAACCAAAACATTTTATTATTAAAAGTAGCTATTAAGTCATAAATCCACATCCTGTTACTATAAATCAAATAGTGCTGACATTGTCAATTGTGATGATATTAACTACCATTATAATACTAACATTTTAACACTGTGATGTCAGAAACTGACTTCTGTGTTGTCATAGTCAATTATGATGTCCTAAACCACCATTGTATCATTATCATGTCAATTGTGACATCCTAAACCTAATGTGATATTATTGACCACCATTATGATGTCGTAAAGCTACTGTCATGTTATCTCAATCAACTGTGATGTCCTGCTCAAGCTGACTTACCTCAAACGGTAGAGTTAGAAACATACCAGGGGATTCCAATTCAATCCCATCAAAGTGGAATGTACCAATGCCATCTCACTAGTCCCAGTGATCAATTTCTGTTCACAATTGATCATAATGATAGACTAAGAACCAAAGGGATCACACAAACAAGAATAGTGTCTGCAAATACCAGCTGATAGAATAAAAAAGGGAGAGAATGATCCAACATGGGAAGTGAGATACACAGCAGACCCATAGAATGGCAGATGTCCTAAACAGCACTCTGGCCTCAGAATCAGCCCTTAAGGCATGCGGATCTGGCTGAAAAACCCATGAGAGTATTTCAGGCATGGAAAGCTAAGACACTCTGGGGAAAAAAAAAAAAAAAACCTAAATGAAAGATCTCCGCGAGTGAGATCCCAGTGGAAAGAACGGGTCATCAAAGAAGGAGGTACCTTTCTCTGAAGGGAGGAGAGAACTTCCACTTTGACCATGACCTTGTCTATATATGATCAGAGTCAGTGAACTCAGGGGGCTTCCATAGCCTTGGCAGCTCATGACAAAAGCCTAGGGTGATTACTGAGGCCATAAACAAGAGTGTCAATTTGTTAAGTCAACAACAGGAGTCACTGTGCACTTACTCCTCATGTAGGATCTCTGTCCTTAATGTGCTGTACATTGTGATTTAATGCTATAACTAGTACTCAAACAGTATTTTTCACTTTATGTTTCTGTGTGGGAGCAAACTGTTGAAATCTTTACTTAATGTATGCTAAACTGATCTTCTGTATATAAAGAGAATCGAAAATGAATCTTGATGTGAATGGAAGGGGAGAGGGAGTGGGAAAGGGGAGGGTTGCGGGTGGGAGGGACCTCATGGGGGTAAGCCATTGTAATCCATAAGCTGTACTTTGGAAATTTATATTCATTAAATAAAAGTTAAAAAAAAAACCTGTGATGTCCAAAACATCCATTGTGATATCATAATGAATTATGATTCCTTAAAAGCAATTGTGATATCATATTCAATGTGAGTGATAAAATTCATTGTGATGTCAAAGTTTATCATTGTTATATTCTAAATCTGGCATGGTTTTGACTTAATCAATTGTGCTGACATAAAACATCATTATGATAATATAACTGTCATGAATCTTCCATCATTATGACATGAAAACAATTATGATGTCACAATTGTGATATCTGGATAACCACTGTGATGTCTTAATTCTACCGTTTAATTGGCAAAATCAATTGTGAAGTTATGAAATCCATTGTAATATTTATAAAGCCAGCATTCTGATATTATGATCTAGTGTTTAACTGGCATCATGTCATAATAAGTGATTGTGATGCTGTAAACCAATATTGTGATGCCATAAACCTACGTTGTGATTTCATACACCAACCATTGTGTTCTCACAATAAATTGTGAATATAAACAATGACTGAGATGCCATAAACCACCATAGTTACAATTAGTTACAATTAGTGTGATGTCATATACAACCCTGTTGTTTCTCATAATAAATGTTGATGTACTAAGACATGGTTTTGATGGCATCAACCTACATTGTACATGACAATAAATTATTATGTAGGGAACCACCTTTGTGCTGTCATAATCTGAAATAGTGATGTCATAGTCACTTGTGATATTAATAAGGCCATTTTAGTATTACAAACAGAAATTTTGAGATCACAAATCTAGAAATGTGATGTCAACATCAATTGTGAAGTCATAAAATGAACTGTGATGACATGAAGTAACCATTGTTGGGACAGAATTGGTTGTGCAGACATATAATTCACTGTGATCTCATAAATCTACCATAGTTATGTCACAATCATTTGGAATGTCATAAACAACTATTGTGGTTTCATAATTAATTATGATGCCATAAAACTTTTTGATGTCATACATAGACCATTGCAATGTGATAAAACAATCTTTGTTTTCATAATTAATTGTGGTGTCATATACTACAATTGTGATATTTAAGCAATTGTGAAACCTTAAAAATATTATGTCAAACCTTTTGTCATGTCAGTGAGCAATGATATGTTATAATCACTTGTGATGTCACAAAAGATTACAATGCCAAAATCTATTGTGATGCCATAAACTAACACTGTGGTGTCATAATCAATTGTGAATTCAAAAATATCCATTGTGATGGCATAAGCAGTGTGAACTCATGAAATGTTATGTCATGGGGCTGGCACTGTGGCTCACTTGGTTAATCCTCTGCCTCCAGTGCCAGCATCCCATATGGACACCGGGTTCTAGTCCAAGTTGCTCCTCTTCCAGTCCAGCTCTCTGCTGTGGCCCGGGAAGGCAGTGGAGGATGGCCCCAGTGCTTGGGCGTCTGCACCCATGCGGGAGCCCAGGAAGAAGAACCTGGTTCCTGGCTTCAGATCGGTGTAGCTCCGGCCATAGCGGCCATTTGGGGAGTGAACCAATGGAAGGAAGACCTTTCTCTCTGTCTCTCTAAATGTCTAACTCTGTCAAATAAATAAATTAAAAAAATAAGCAATGTGAAGTCATAAAATGTTATGTCATAAACCTAATATTGTTATATATCCACCCTTATTTTGTCATATTCAATTTCGATGCCATTAACAAAATTGTGATATTATAAACTACCATTGTGATAACAAAACTTAATTTTTAGCTCCAAAATCCATTGTGATGTCATAAACAATTGGTTTATAACATGTCACCATCAGGAAAACAAAAACCTATCTCTGTCATGTCATAACCAATTCTGAGGTTATTGGTCTGCATTTGTGACTTCATGATCAATAATAATCACATAAAACAGCATCATGATGTCATAATCATGTGTCATGTCATGAAACATTTCTATGACATAAATCTACCATTTGATGTCATAAATCAATCATTTTGTCATCAATTGGCTTTTCATAACTAATATTATGATGTCAGAAGCCACTATTGTGTTATAATAAATCATGATGTCCTAAAATCACTGTGATATTTTCATGCATTGTCATGTAAAATAAAACATACTGTTGTCATAAACATCAATTATGTGGTCACAAAAACAATTTTGATGCCCGTATCAATTGTAACATCATGATAAGCCAGTGTGATATAAAGCTAATATTGTGGTGTCAAAACCTATTTCAATTTCATAAAAATGTTTGATGTCATTATCAATTTGGATGTGATAAACAACCATTGTGATATTATAAATGTACCAAGTGATATACTCACTACTGATGTCATAAAGCATTATTGGGATGTCATAATCAATTGTGATAACATTCTGATAATCATCCCATTGTAATGTAATGAAATGGTGTTATAAACCAATTTTATGCCATAAACCTTCCATCATGATGTGATGATCAATTGTGATGAACACAAAATTCACTCTGATATCAAAATCAATGATGTCATGAAAGCACTATGATATGATAATCAATTGAGAATGCAAAAATCTGTGTGACATAATATACTATCATTATGATGACATAATCAATAGGGTGTCAGGAAAAACCATTATGATGTCATAAACAACAACATTGAGAAGACATAAACCTAAAAGTCCAATATAATAAACACCATGGCGTTTGCATAATCAATTTTGATGTTATGAAAACATTGTTATGTCATATACTAATAAGTGATCACATAAACCTATCACTGTGATATAATAAGCAAACCATGGTCATGATATATTTTTCTGTTGTAAATGTTTAGATGTCATCAAACCATTCTGATGTCATAAAACATCACTGTAATGTCACATCCAAGTGTATATCATAAACCACTATTGTGATATCATAAATTTTGAGGTCATAAGTCACTATTATGATGTAATAATCAACTTTGATGCCATATACTATCATTGTTATGCCATAAAACCACACCACAATTATGATGTTGTAAATCAACCATTATGTCAACATAAAGAATTTTGATATCATAAACCACCTTTGTGTGGTCATAAAACAATATGATCACTTCACCATTCTGATATCAAATAGCTACCATCCTGATATACTCCTCTGTGATGTAATAAACTAATCATTATATCATCATTAGGAATGGTAATGTCATACACCAACCATTGTATTGTCACAAAAACATAGTGATGTCATAAACCTTTCTCATATTGTAAATATAACTTTATTATGTCAGTATCCCTCTGAGGTCATGAATCAAGCAATTTGCCATCAAAATCAATTTTGATGTCATATCATTATTTTATTTTTATAAGATCATTGTATTGTAGTATTGATTTTTGATAGTATTTGTGATAGTATTGATTTGAGATAAATCATCATCACCATACATTTGTGATAAATATATCATACTAAGAGGGGACCATCAAAGAAGGAGGTACCTTTCTCTGGAGTGAGGAGAGAACTTCCACTTTGATTATGGCCCTGTCTAAATAATGTCAGTTTGTGGAATCTAAAGGCTTCCATAGCCTTAGCAGATCATGACAAAAGCCTCGGGTGATCACTGATGTCATAAATAAGTGTGTCAATTGTTAAATCAACAACAGGAATCACTGTGCACTTGTTCCCCATATAAGACCTCTGTCCTTAGTGAGCTGTACTATGAAAATCAATGGTAAAACTAGTTTTCAAATAGTACTTTATACTTTCTGTGTCTGTGTGGGTGCAAACTGTTGAAATGTTTACTAAGAGCTGATCTTCTGTATATAAAGGTAATTAAAGGGGCCAGCACGGTGGCATAGTGGGTAAAGCTGCCACCTGCAATGCCAGCATCCCACATGGGCACCAGTTCAAGTCCCAGCTGCTCTACTTCCAATCCAGCTCTCTGATGTAGCCTTGTCATGAGTTGCCAAGGCTATGGAAACATTTTGAATATGCCAACTCTGATCTTATTTAGGCAAAGTCATAGTCAAAATGGAAGTTCTCTCCTCCCTTCAGAGAAAGGAACTTCCTTCTTTGATGGCCCGTTCTTTCCACTGGGATATCACTCACAGAGATCTTTCATTTAGGTTTTGCTTTTTTTTTGCCAGAGTGTCTTGGCTTTCCATGCCTAAAATACTCTCATGGGCTCTTCAGCCAGATCTGAATGCCTTATGGGCTAATTCTGAGGCCAGAGTCTGTTTAGGGCATCTGCCATTCTATGAGTCTGCTGTGTATCCGCTTCCCATGTTGGATCTAAACTCCCTTTCTGATTTAAGCTTACCATTGTGCTGTCATAATCAATTGTGATATCATACATCAAAATGTGCTATCATAATCAAAATTATATTGTCATAATACAACATTGTACTGCCATAATTACATAGTGATGACATTTTGGTATCACAAGCCTACTATTGTGATATCACAGTCAAGTGTGTTGTCAAAAACCATCTATTATGCCATCCTAACCAATTGTCCTGTCATAGACCACCATAAAATATTTCAGAAGTGTGATGTCCTAATCAATATATGATATGCCACTATTGTGATCTAATAAACTTACTGGTGTGCCATCACAAATAGTTATGATGACATAAAACTACTGTGTGCCATCATAATCAATTTTGATGTCATAAACTGACATTTAATATCATAACATTGAGATATCATAATCTATTTTATGATAAACCACATTTTTATATCATAAACATACCATTGTGATGTCATTATCAATTGTGATGTCATACATAAACTATGTCATCATAACCAATTTTGATAAACTACATAACCATTGTATTGTGATAAAAAACATAATATAATCCATGTTCTGTGATAAACTGCCATTCTGATACTATAATGCTATAACTGTGATGTCAAAACTAATTCTGATGTAATATACCAATTGTTAAGATGTCATCATAGGGGCTGGAAATGTGGCATAGCAGGTAAAGCTGCTGCCTGCAGTGCCAGCATCCCATAAGGGCACTGGTTCAAGTCCTAGCTGCTCCACTTCCCATCCAGCGCTCTGCTATGGCCTCAGAAAGCAGTGGAAGTTGCCCCA
Source organism: Oryctolagus cuniculus (assembly GCF_051225735.1). Classification (NCBI taxonomy): domain Eukaryota; kingdom Metazoa; phylum Chordata; class Mammalia; order Lagomorpha; family Leporidae; genus Oryctolagus; species Oryctolagus cuniculus. Next base: position 31,286,911 of record NC_142885.1, read on the forward strand.
AGTCCTCAGGCTCCTGCACCCATGTGGGAGACCTGGAAAAATCTCCTAGCTCCTGTCTTCAGATCAGTGCTGCTCGGGCCATTGCGGCCAATTGGGAAGTGAACCAGAGGATGGAAGACCTCTCTCTTTCTCTCTCCCTCTCTGCCTCTCCTTCTTTCTTTGTGTAACTATGACTTTCAAATAAATCTATAAATAAATAAATAAACAACCAAACAAACAAATCTTTAAAAAGAGATGTCATCATAAATGTTGGTGTTATAAGTCATCCAATGTGATATCATAGTCAATTGTGATGTCAAAAATTAACTGTTTTGTCATAAAAATTGTGATATCATAATCAATTGGTATCTAACAGCCATTCTGTAATTATAAATCTACCAATGTGATACCCTAGAGTTTGTGATGTCATAAACTAAACAATGTCCCATCATAATCAATTTTAATAAAATAAAACATCATTATATTGACCTAGAAATCTGTTGTAAAAAGCATTTTGTGGGGCTGTCACTGTGTCATAGTGGGTAAAGTTGCCTCTTGAAGTGTTGGCATTCTGTATGGGTGCCAGTTTGAGTCCTGGTTGCTCCACTTTTGACCCAGCTCTCTGTTATGGCCTGGGAAAGCACTAAAACATGACCCAAGTCCTTGGGCCCTTGCACCTGCATCAGAGACCTGGAAGAAGCTCTTTGTTCCTGCTTTGAATTGGCCCAGCTCTGGCTGTTGCAGCCATTTGGAGAGTGAACCAGTGGATGGAAGATCCCCTCCGGTAACTCTGCCTTTCACATAATAAATAAATTAATCTTATTTTAAAAAAATCAATTGATCAGCCCTTGTCCTGATTGTCGAGGAATAACTTAATACTTTATTCTTTTTAGTATTTTTTATGTTTTATTTAATATCATTGGTTGAACTCTTTAATTAACACAAAATTATTCTTATGTATCTAACTTTAACTGAAAAGTGATTCCTGTTAAATATAAGAGTGGAAGCTGGCGCCACAGCTCACTAGGCTAATCCTGCATCTTGCGGCCCTGGCACACCAGGTTCTAATCCCAGTCGGGGTGCTAGATTCTGTCCCAGTTGCCCCTCTTCCAGCTGTGGCTGGGAGTGCACTGGAGGATGGCCCAAGTACTTAGGCCCTGCACCCCGTGGGAGACCAGGATAAGCACCTGGCTCCTGCCATTGGATCAACATGGTGCACTGGCCGCAGCATGCCAGCCACGGCGGCCATTGGAGGGTGAACCAACGGCAAAGGAAGACCTTTCTCTCTGTCTCACTCTCTCACTGTCCACTCTGCCTGTCAAAAAAAATATATAAGAATGGGAATAAGAGGAGGAGATGTACAGTTCAGCACATGCTAAATCGGACTTGCCCCTAATGGTAGAGTTAGAAACGTGCAAGGGATTCCAATTCAATCCTATCAAGGTGGCATGTACCAATGCCATGTCACTAGTCAAAATGATCAGTTTCAGTTCATAATTGATCCCAATAATAGGATTAAAAGTCAAAGGGACCACATAAACAAGACTAGTGTCTGCTAATACTGATAGAATTAAAAAGGAGAGAACAATCCAACAAGGGATGCGGGATACACAGCAGACTCATAGAATGGCAGATGTCCTAAACAGCACTCTGGCCTCAGAATCAGCCCTTAAGGCATTGAGAGCTAGCTAAAAAGCCGATGAGAGTATTTCAGACATGGAAAGCCAAGGCACTATGGCAAAAGAAATGACCTAAATGAAAGATCTCTGTGAGTGAGATCCCAGAGGAAAGAACGGGCCATCAAAGAAGGAGGTACTTTTCTCTGGAGGGAGGAGAGAACTTCCACTTTGACTATGACCTTGTCTAAATAAATCTGAGTTGCTGAACTCAAGAGGCTTTCCTAGCCTTGACAACTCATGACAAGAGCCTCGGGCGATTACTGACATCATAAATGTGTCAATTGTTAAATCAACAATAGGAGTCACTGTGCACTTACTCCTCATGTAGGATCTCTGTCCTTAATGTGTTGTTCTATGTGAATTAACGGTATAACTAGTGCTCAAGCAGCACTTTATACTTTGTGTTTCTGTGTGGGTGAAAATTGTTGAAATCTTTACTTAGTATATACTAAGTTGATCTTCTGTAGATAAAGATAATTAAAAATGAATCTTGAGGAAGAATGGGATGGGAGAGGGAGTCAGAGATGGGATGGTTTGTGGGTGGGAGGTTGGTTATGGGGGGGGGGAGCAGCTATAATCCAAAAGTTCACTTTGAAAATTTATATTCATTAAATAAAACTTAATAAAAAGCAATTGGTATGTGATAAATTATTCTGGTATTATAGATGAGCATTGTGCTGTCATAATCAATTGTGATATCATAGTCCTACCATTGTGCCATCATAACCCGTCATCATACTGTCATAAAACACACTATGATATCATAATAAATTTTCAAATGATGAACCACCATTCTGATAACATAAGAATTCCCTTTTGCCAATATAATCCATTCTGATGTAAAAGCCTGCTGTTGCTGTAATAAAGTACCATGATGCAATCAGCCAGAGCATTATGACATCAGAATTAATTTTGATGCTGTTAATCACAATTGTTATCATAAGAAATTTTGATGTTATAATCAATTGCTATGTGGTAAACCATGATTCTGATATAAAATACCATTGTGATGTCAATTGCTATGTCATTAACCTACCATTGTGCCATCATAAAAATTGTGATGTTATAAACCAATCATCTTGCTACATCTACCAATTTTGATGTCATAAACCACTGTTGTATTTTCATTTAACACATTGGAAGATTATAATGTTTGTTATGTTAAACCTCATTTCTGTTATCATGATCCTGTCATTGATATCATAATCAATTGTGTTATCATAATGAAAACAATATGCCATCATAAGAAATTGTGATGTCATAGATCAACATTATATTTTCATAATAACATTGTAGTATAATCAAATGGTCTGAGTAAACAACCATTCTGATATCATAAACCTACATTTGTGATATCATCAAAAGTGATACAATCTTTTCTGCCTTCATACCAATTTTGATGTCATGTACCACCTTTATTGTCATAAAACATCATGATATAATCTATTGGTTTGTGATAAGCTATCATTCTGATACCATAATTTTACATTTGTGATTGTGATGTCAACAAATCTGTTGTCATATCTCATATATTGTGATGTCATAATTAATGAATTCATAAATCTACTACTGTGATATGATTCTGATATGGTTGTGATGTCATAATAAATTTTGATATTATAAACTTACCATTTTGGTGTCCTAAATGATTGGGATTCAATAATCCACATTGTGAAATCATAGTTAATTTTGATGTTATAATTGATTGGTTTCTGATAAACATTCATTCTGATATCATAAACCTTCCATTGTGAAGTCCTACTCATTTGTGATGTCATAATCCAAATTTTATGACATCATAATGAGTTTTGAAATCATAAATTTGCTAAACTGATCTTCTGTATATAAAGAGAATCAAAAATGAATCTTGATGTGATTGGAAGGGGAGAGGGAGTGGGAAAGGGGAGGGTTGCAGGTGGGAGGCACCTTATGGGTGGGGAAGCCATTGTAACATTTTAATCCATAAGCTGTACTTTGGAAATTTATATTCATTAAATAAAAGTTAAAAAAATGTTTCTGATGCCATAATTAGTTGTGATGTCATAAACATTATACCATATAATCAATTTGGATGTAATAAACCCCTTTATATTGCAATAATAATATAGTATCATACATTCTGGTATCAAAAACATACCCTTAATATGTCATTGTCATAACATCGTTTTGTCATAATCAATTTTGATGTAATAAAGCTACCATTTTTCTTTCATAAATTTTTTGTTAAATCATCACACATTGTGTCATAATAAAATTTGATGTCACAAATACCCTTGCTTTGTCAAAAAAATGTAATGTTGAAATAAAATGTTAAGTGATAAAACACCATTCTGGGGGCCAGCGCTATGACACAGTATGTTAATCATCTTCCTGTGGTGCCGGCATCCCATATGGGTGCCCATTGGAATCCTGGCTGCTCCTCTTCCAATCCAGCTCTCTGCTATGGCTTGGGAAGGCAGTGGAAGATGGCTCAAGTCCTTGGGCCCCTGCACCCACATGCGAGACTGGAAGAAGCTTCTGGCTTCTGGCTTCAGATCGGCTGGAGTTGCAGTCATTTGGGGAGTGAACCAGTGGATGGAAGACCTTTCTCTCTGTCTCTCCCTCTCACTGTCTGTAACTCTACCTCTCAAATATTTAAAATCTTAAAAAAAAAAACACATTTCTATCGTAAAACTGTCTTTGTGAATCAGTTGTGATTTTATAAACAGTGTTCCATAATAACTAATTTTGATGGCATATACTTTCTTTGCATTATCGTAGAAAAAAATGTGGAGGCAGGCATTGTAGCATAATGGATTAAATTGCCATGTGCCAAAACAACATCTCATATGGGCACTGGTTTAATTCCTGGCTGCCCCAGTTCCAATGTCTCCCTGCTAATGAGCTTGGGAAGGCAGCAGAGGACAGTCCAAGTCCTCAGTCCCTGTTACCATGTGAGAGACCTGGATAAATCTCCTGGCTCCTGTATTTGAACTGGTACAGCTTTGGCCATTTTAGCCACTTGGGGAAATGAATATCCTTCTCTACTTCTGCCTTTCAAAAAATTAAATAAATATTTTTTAAAATTGTGATATCAGTCTATTAGTTTGGATAAGCCACCCTTCTAATATCATAAACCTACCTTTTTTGTTGCCATATTCAAATTGTGATGACATAAAACTACCTCATGCCATCATAATCAATTTTGATGTCATAAATGACCATTATATTGTCATAAAACACTGTAATATGATTCTTACAACCTTATCATCCCTCACACCCACATTCCCACACTTCTTCCTCCTCTCTCTCCTATCCTTATTTTTTACAAAGATCTATTTTCAATTAGCTTTGTGTTTTAAAAATTTTATTTATTTGAGAGATAGAGTTACAAACAGTTTGTGGGAGAAACAGAGAGAAAGGTCTTCTGTCCACTGGTTCACTCCCCAAATGGCTGCAATGATCAGAGCTGGACCAATCCGAAGCCCCAGGCCATAGCCACAGCAGAGACACTGGATTGGAAAAAGGAGCAGCTGGGACTAGAACTGGTGCCCATAGGGGATGTTGGTGCTGCAGGTGGAGGATTCGCATACTGCACCACAGCACCAGCTCCTCAACTTTATACTCATAAGATTAACCCCACAATATATGAGTTCTACAAATAGTATGAAAAAATTATCCCTTAACAATTGTGACAAGAGCTGTTTAAAACCATTGCATCTAAAAGTGGCAACTTCACTTCTATAGATTACCTTTTAGGTACTCTATTAGTTTCCACAGATCAGGGAGAAAATATGGTATTTGTCCTCTTGTGGCCGGCTTATTTCATTAAGTATAATGGTTTCCAGTTTCATCCATTTTGTTACATTTTATTTTAAATCACTGTATAGTATTCCATAGTGTATATAAAAAATAATTTATCTAGTCTTTAGTTGATGGACACCTGTGTTGATTCTATATCTTAGCTATTATGAACTGAGCTACAATGACCAAACACTGCCATCACAATCAATGTGGTTGTCATAAACCATTGATAGTCTGTGTAGCCATAATCAATTGTTATGTGATAAAACAACATTATAATATCATTAACCATTGTGCCATCTTTGTCAATTGTGCTGCCATAAAAGTAATATCATGCCCTATTGTGCCATCACAATATGTTGTGATGTCATAAACCAAGGAACCATTGTGAAATCATCAATATTGATGTCATTAAATACCATTGGATTATAATAAAAATTTTGATGTGAAAATCATTTTGTGATAAACCACCATTCTGATAACATAAAACTACCTCTGTGATGTCATAATGTATTGTGTTGTCATAAAAACCATTTTGGCATCATAATCAATTTTGATACCATAACCATCATTGCAATATCAAAGTCAATTGTGGTGCCATAATACCATTGTGATGTCCTATTCAATTGTGATGTCATAGTACATTGTTGTCATAAACTAATGTTGAGATGCCACAAATTATCATTGTCATAAAACAACCATTGTAATATCATAATCAAATTTGAAGTAAAAATGTTGATATAATCAATTTTGATGTATTAACCATCATTGTGATATTTTAGCCAATTGTGATGATAGAAAACCATTGTGACACCATAATCAATGTGAAGTCATAAACATTTTTGATGTCATAATATTTAGATGCAATATACAAAACTTTGTCATATAATAAACCATTTATTGTGAACGCACAAAAGAACTGACATCATAAACTTATCATTGACATAAACTGAGCACTGTGATGACCTAAACCTTAAACGACACTACAGCCCAAATGGATCTAACAGATATCTACGGAACTTTTCATCCTACACTTAAAGAATTTACATTTTTCTCAGCAGTACATGGAACCTTCTCTAGGATTGATCACATACTAGGCCATAAAGCAAGTCTCAGCAAATTCAAAAGAATTAGAATCATACCATGCAGCTTCTCAGACCATAAAGGAATGAAGTTGGAAATTAGCAACTCAGGAATCCCTAGAGCATACGCAAACACATGGAGATTGAACAACATGCTCCTGAATGAACAATGGGTCATAAAAGAAATCAAAAGAGAAATCAAAAACCTTTTGAAAGTAAATGAGGATAACAGAACAACATACCAAAACTTATGGGATACAGCAAAAGCAGTGTTAAGAGGAAAGTTTATAGCAATAGGTGCCTACATCAAGAAATTGGAAAGGCACCAATTAGATGAGCTTTCAATGCATCTCAAGGATCTAGAAAAACTGCAGCAAACCAGACCCAAATCTAGTAGGAGAAGAGAAATAATTAAAATCAGAGAAGAAATCAACAGGATTGAATCAAGAAAAACATTACAAAAAATCAGCCAAACGAAGAGCTGGTTTTTTGAAAAAATAAACAAAATTGACACCCCATTGGCCCAACTAACTAAAAAAAGAAGAGAAAAGACCCCAATCAATAAAATCAGAGATGAAAAAGGAAATGTACCAACAGACACCACAGAAATAAAAAGAATCATCAGAAATTACTACAAGGACTTGTATGCCAGCAAACAGGGAAACCTATCAGAAATGGATAGATTCCTGGACACATGCAACCTACCTAAATTGAACCAGGAAGACATCGAAAACCTAAACAGACCCATAACTGAGACAGAAATTGAAACAGTAATTAAGGCCCTCCCAACAAAGAAAAGCCCAGGACCAGATGGATTCACTGCTGAATTCTACCAGACGTTTAAAGAAGAACTAACTCCAATTCTTCTCAAACTATTCAGAACAATTGAAAAAAGAGGGAATCCTTTCAAATTCTATGAAGCCTGCATCACCTTAATTCCTAAGCTGGAAAAAGATGCAGCATTGAAAGAGAATTACAGACCAATATCCCTGATGAACACAGATGCAAAAATCCTCAAAAAAATTCTGGCCAATAGAATGCAACAACACATCAGAAAGATCATCCAACCAGACCAAGTGGGATTTATCCCTGGTATGCAGGGATCGTTCAATGTTCACATTAACAGACTGAAGAAGAAAAACCATATGATTATCTCAATTGATGCAGAGAAAGCATTCGATAAAATTCAACACCCTTTCATGATGAAAACTCTAAGCAAATTGGGTATAGAAGGAACATTCCTCAATACAATCAAAGCAATTTATGAAAAACCCACGGCCAGCATCCTATTGAATGGGGAAAAGTTGGAAGCATTTCCACTGAGATCTGGCACCAGACAGGGATGCCCACTCTCACCACTGCTATTTAACATAGTTCTGGAAGTTTTAGCCAGAGCCATCAGACAAGAAAAAGAAATCAAAGGAATACAAATGGGGAAGGAAGAAGTCAAACTATCCCTCTTTGCAGATGATACGATTCTTTATTTAGGGGAGCCAAAGAACCCTACTAAGAGAATATTGGAACTCATAGAAGATTTTGGCAAAGTAGCAGGATATAAACTCAATGCACAAAAATCAACAGCCTTTGTATACACAGATAATGCCATGGCAGAGAAAGAACAGCAAATATCAATCCCATTCACAATAGCTACAAAAACAATCAAATACCTTGGAATAAACTTAACCAAGAACGTTAATGATCTCTATGATGAAAATTATAAAACCTCAAAGAAAGAAATAGAAGAGGATACCAAGAAATGGAAAAATCTTCCATGCTCATGAATTGGAAGAATCAATATCATCAAAATGTCCATTCTCCTAAAAGCAATTTATAGATTCAATGTGATACCAATCAAAATACCAAAGACATTCTCAGATTTAGAAAAAATGATGCTGAAATTCATATGGAGTCACAGGAGACCTAGAATAGTTAAATCATTCTTGTACAACAAACACAAAGCCAGAGGCATCACAATACCAGATTTCAGGACATACTACAGGGCAGTTGTTATAAAAACAGCATGGTACTAGGGGAGGCAAGATGGAGGAATAGGAAGGGAGCACACTGATAGTCCGGGGAGAGACAGTTTAATAAAAGTGGAGATACTGCAGGTTCAAGGAAGAGTAGGGGAGGAAACAGCAGAAGAAACTCTTCCAGAACGTGTGATTCACAGTGGAGCTGCGTGGAGAGCGTGGGAGCCCACAGTTCGGGACACCAGCGGTAGACTCAACACTCCAGCGCTGGAACGTGAGGTGAGCAGAACCTCAATAGCCCGAGACACCGGCAGGCAAGCGGAGAGAGGAGACTAGAGGGAACGACCCCCGGGGGGGAAAAGTTCACCAGGCTAACTGGAAGAGAGAGAGAGAGAGAAAAAAAAGGTGACTGGTACGGACACAGGTTTCTCTCTCTCCGCTCACCTCTCAAGGGTGAGCAAGACAAAGAGCAGGCACCATCTTGGACATACGTCATAAGCAGAGCGACCTCAGGTCTGCACCGGCCCTGAGCCTAGCAGAAAAACCTGACTCTGGGTGGGGCGAATTAACAGGAGATTAGGACCTAGTAAATTTGTGGTGCTACTGAACTGAGACTGTGAAAAAAGAGACGGTGGGGGAGAGAACTCACAGAATTCACGTGAGTACTCTCCAGAGACGCTACAATTCCGTAACTTTGGCAACCCAGTGGGAGACTGAAGGAGAATTTGAGCCCACTCTGAGGGCAGAACAGATTCCCTGTGTGGTCCTTGGGAAAGAGCTTCCGATCTCTGGCTCCTGTGGGTATATCATTTGCCTGCTAACTACCTCCAACTTCGTTCAGCTGTCCGGAATTACTTTCCTTTTGAATCAAAAAAAGAAAGAAAGAGAGATCTACCACACCTAACCTGGGAGTGTCACCTTTGGCACAACAAACAGAGCTCTCAGGCCACACCCATCTCAAGCCTCTAAGGCTCCATCAAAAACAGACAGTCCACTTAATCTAGAGTCATAGTATAACAAGAAAAAGCACCACAGTGAAGAAACCAAATATCTACAATATGCCAAATAACAAACGCAAAAACCAAGATAATAGAAACAAGGAAGTCAACATGATGCCCCCAAATGAAAAAGACACCCCAATTCAAGATTATGAAGATGATGAGATAGAAGAAATGCAAGAAGCAGATCTCAAAAAATTGATAAGAACATTAAGAAGTTCTCAAAAACAAATTCTGGAACTACACAAATCCTTAATGGACAAGATAGACAATCTCTCTCGTGAAAATGAAATATTAAGGAGGAATCAAAATGAAATGAAACAACTAGTACAACAAGAAACTGTGATAGTGATGAGAAATCACAATGAAGTGAAGAATTCAATAGATCAAATGAAAAACACAATAGAGAGCCTTACAAACAGAATGGGTGAAGCAGAAGAGAGAATATCGGACTTAGAAGACAGAGAACAGGAAAGGATACAGTCAGACCAAAGAAAAGACGAGGAAATTAGAAATCTAAAACATATTGTCAGGAATCTGCAGGATACTATTAAAAAAACCAACATTCGCGTTCTAGGAGTTCCTGAAGGCATGGAGAGGGAGAAAGGATTAGAAGGCCTTTTTAGTGAGATATTAGCAGAAAATTTCCCAGGTTTGGAGAAGGACAGAGAAATCCTAGTACAGGAAGCTCACAGAACCACTAATAAACATGACCAAAAGAGATTCTCACCACGACACGTTGTAATTAAACTCTCCACAGTGAAACATAAAGAAAAGATCCTAAAATGTGCAAGAGAGAAACGTCAAATTACGCTCAGAGGATCTCCAATCAGACTCACAGCTGACTTCTCATCAGAAACCCTACAAGCTAGGAGGGAATGGCGAGATATAGCCCAGGTACTAAGAGAGAACAACAGCCAGCCCAGAATATTATATCCTGCAAAGCTATCATTTGTGAATGAAGGTGAAATAAAGACTTTTCATAGCAAACAGAAATTGAAAGAATTTGTCGCCACTCGTCCAGCCCTGCAAAAGATGCTTAAAGATGTGTTACACACAGAAACACAGAAACATGGTCATCAATATGAAAGAAGGTAAAGGAAGGAAACCTCACAGCAAAAGATCACAGGGAATTCAAAGCATATATTAGAACTTATCTTTGGCAAATGGCAGGGCAAAGTTACCACTTATCATTAGTCACACTGAACGTGAATGGCCTGAACTGTCCAGTTAAAAGACACCGATTGGCTGATTGGGTTAAGGAACAAAACCCATCTATTTGCTGCTTACAAGAAACGCATCTTTCCAACAAAGATCCATACAGACTGAAAGTGAAAGGCTGGAAAAAGATATACCATGCCAACAGAAATGAAAAAAGAGCGGGCATAGCCATCTTAATATTGGACAACATAAACTTTACCACAAAAACTATTAAGAGAGACAAAGAGGGACACTGTATCATGATTAAGGGATCAATAAAACAAGAAGATATAACAATTATCAATGTATATGCACCTAACTACAGGGCACTGGTTTATCTCAAAGATTTGTTAACGGACTTAAAGGGAGACTTAGACCCCAATACAATAGTACTGGGGGACTTCAATACTCCACTCTCAGAAATAGACAGATCAATAGGACAGAAGATCAACAAGGATACAGTAGATTTAAACGACACTATAGCCCAAATGGATCTAACAGATATATACAGAACTTTCAATCCTACAGCTAACGATTTTACATTCTTCTCAGCAGTACATGGAATCTTCTCTAGGATTGACCACATACTAGGCCATAAAGCAAGTCTCAACAAATTCAAAAGAATTAGAATCATACCATGCAGCTTCTCAGACCATAAAGGAATGAAGTTGGAAATTAGCAACTCAGGAATCCCAAGAGCATACACAAACACATGGAGATTGAACAACATGCTCCTGAATGAACATTGGGTCATAGAAGAAATTAAAAGAGAAATCAAAAACCTTTTGAAAGTAAATGAGGATAACAGCACAACATACCAAAACTTATGGGATGCAGCAAAATCAGTGTTAATAGGAAAGTTTATATCAATAAGTGCCTACATCAAGAAATTGGAAAGGCACCAATTAGATGAGCTTTCAATTCACCTCAAGGACCTAGAAAACCTACAGCAAACCAGACCCAAATCTAGTAGGAGAAGAGAAATAATTAAAATCAGAGAAGAAATCAACAGGATTGAATCAAGAAAAACATTAGAAAAAATCAGCCAAACGAGGAGCTGGTTTTTTGAAAAAATAAACAAAATTGACACCACATTGGCCCAACTAACTAAAAAAAGAAGAGAAAAGACTCAAATCAATAAAATCAGAGATGAAAAAGGAAACGTACCAACAGACACCACAGAAATAAAAAGAATCATCAGAAATTACTACAAGGACTTGTATGCCAGCAAACAGGGAAACCTATCAGAAATGGATAGATTCCTGAACACATGCAACCTACCTAAATTGAACCAGGAAGACATCGAAAACCTAAACAGACCCATAACTGAGACAGAAATTGAAACAGTAATTAAGGCCCTCCCAACAAAGAAAAGCCCAGGACCAGATGCATTCACTGCTGAATTCTACCAGACATTTAAAGAAGAACTAACTCCAATTCTTCTCAAACTATTCAGAACAAACAAAAAAGAGGGAGTCCTCCCAAATTCTTTCTATGAAGCCTGCATCACCTTAATTCCTAAGCTGGAAAAAGATGCAGCATTGAAAGAGAATTACAGACCAATATCCCTGATGAACACAGATGCAAAAATCCTCAAAAAAATTCTGGCCAATAGAATACAACAACACATCAGAAAGATCATCCACCCAGACCAAGTGGGATTTATCCCTGGTATGCAGGGATGGTTTAATGTGCGCAAGACAATCAATGTGATACACCACATTAACAGACTGCAGAAGAAAAACCATATGATTATCTCAATAGACGCCGAGAAAGCATTTGATAAAATACAACAACCGTTCATGATGAAACCACTGAGCAAACTGGGTTTGGAAGGAACATTCCTCAATACAATCAAAGCAATCTATGAAAAACCCACAGCCAACATCCTATTGAATGGGGAAAAGTTGGAAGCATTTCCACTGAGATCTGGTACCAGACAAGGATGCCCACTCTCACCACTGCTATTCAATATAGTTCTGGAAGTTCTAGCCAGAGCTATAAGGCAAGAAAAAGAAATTAAAGGAATACAAATTGAGAAGGAAGAAGTCAAACTATCCCTCTTTGCAGATGATATGATTCTTTATTTAGGGGAGCCAAAGAACCCTACTAAGAGAATATTGGAACTCATAGAAGATTTTGGCAAAGTAGCAGGATATAAACTCAATGCACAAAAATCAACAGCCTTTGTATACACAGATAATGCCATGGCAGAGAAAGAACAGCAAATATCAATCCCATTCACAATAGCTACAAAAACAATCAAATACCTTGGAATAAACTTAACCAAGGACGTTAATGATCTCTACGATGAGAATTACAAAATCTTAAAGAAAGAAATAGAAGAGGACACCAAGAAATGGGAAAATCTTCCATGCTCATGGATTGGAAGAATCAATATCATCAAAATGTCCATTCTCCCAAAAGCAATTTATAGATTCAATGCAATACCAATCAAGATACTGAAGACCTTCTTCTCAGATCTGGAAAAAATGGTGCTGAAATTTATATGGAGGCACAAGAGACCTCGAATAGCTAAAGCAATCTTGTACAACAAAAACAAAGCCGGAGGCATCACAATACCAGATTTCAGGACATACTACAGGGCAGTTGTAATCAAAACAGCATGGTACTGGTACAGAAACAGATGGATAGACGAATGGAACAGAATTGAAACACCAGAAATCAAACAAACATCTTCAGCCAACTTATATTTGATCAAGGATCTAAAACTAATTCCTGGAGCAAGGACAGTCTATTCAATAAATGGTGCTGGGAAAACTGGATTTCCACGTGCAGAAGCATGAATCAAGACCCCTACCTTACACCTTACACAAAAATCCACTCAACATGGATTAAAGACCTAAATCTACGACCTGACACCATCAAGTTACTAGAGAACATTGGAGAAACCCTTCAAGATATTGGCACAGGCAAAGAATTTCTGGAAAAGACCCGGGAGGCACAGGCAGTCAAAGCCAAAATCAACTATTGGGATTGCATCAAATTGAGAAGTTTCTGTACTGCAAAAGAAACAGTCAGGAGAGTGAAGAGACAACCAACAGAATGGGAAAAATATTTGCAAACTATGCAACAGATAAAGGGTTAATAACCAGAATCTACAAAGAGATCAAGAAACTCCACAACATGAAAACAAACAACCCACTTAAGAGATGGGCCAAGGACCTCAATAGACATTTTTCAAAAGAGGAAATCCAAATGGCCAACAGGCACATGAAAAAATGTTCAAGGTCATTAGCAATCAGGGAAATGCAAATCAAAACCACAATGAGGTTTCACCTCACCCCGGTTAGAATCGCTCACATACAGAAATCTACCAACAACAGATGCTGGCGAGGATGTGCGGGAAAAGGGACACTAACCCACTGTTGGTGGGAATGCAAACTGGTCAAGCCACTATGGAAATCAGTCTGGAGATTCCTCAGAAACCTGAAGATAACCCTACCGTTCGACCCAGCCATCCCACTCCTTGGAATTTATGCAAAGGATTTTAAATTAGCAAACAAAAAAGCGGCCTGCACCCTAATATTTATCGCAGAACAATTCACAATAGCCAAGACCTGGAACCAACCTAAATGCCCATCAACGGTAGACTGGATACAGATATTATGGGATATGTACTCTTTAGAATACTATACCGCAGTAAGAAACAATGAAATCCAGTCATTTGCAACAAAATGGAGGAATCTGGAACACATCATGCTGAGTGAAATAAGCCAGTCCCAAAGGGACAAATACGATATGTTCGCCCTGATCGGTGACAGCTGACTGAACACCAAAAAGGAAACCTGTTGAAGTGAAATGGACACTATGAGAAACGGTGGCTTGATAAGCATAGCCCTGACTGTTAATGAACAACTTAATACATTATCCCTCTTCGTAGTTTTTTTTGCCTGTTCTACTTAATATGACTGGTTTAATTCTGTAATTAATACACAGTTATTCTTAAGTGTTGAAATTTAACTGAAATGTGATCCCTGTTAAACATACAAGTGGGAATAAGAGAGGGAAGAGATGTATAATTTGGGACATGCTCAAGCTGACTTGCCCCAAATGGTAGAGTTAGAAACATTCCAGGGGACTCCAATTTAAGCCCATCAAGGTGGCATGTACCAATGCCACCTCACTAGTCCAAGTGATCAATTTCAGTTCACAATTGATCATAATGAAAGGACTAAGAGTCAAAGGGAGCACATAAACAAGTCTAGTACCTGCTAATACTAACTGATAGAATACATAAAGGGGAGCATGATCCAACATGGGAAGCAAGATACTCAGCAGACTCATAGAATGGCGGATGTCCTAAACAGCACTCTGGCCTCAGAATCAGCCCTAAAGGCATTCCGATCTGGCTGAAAAGCCCATGACAGTATTTCAGGCATGGAAAGCCAAGACACTCTGGTAAACAAACAAACAAACAAACAAAACACCTAAATGAAAGATCTCTGTGAGATCCCAGTGGAAAGAACAGGTCTTCAAAGAAGGAGGTACCTTTCTCTGAGGGAGGAGAGAACCTCCACTTTGACTATGACCTTGTCTAAACAAGATAAGAGTCGGAGAACTCAAGGGGCTTCCATAGCCTTGGAAACTCATGACTGGTGCATAGGGAGATTACTGATGCCATAAACAGGAGTGTCAACTTGTAAAGTCAACAACAGGAGTCACTTTGCACTTACTCCTCATGTAGGATCTCTGTCCTTGATGTGCTGTACATTGAGGCTTAATGCTATAACGAGTACTCAAACAGTATATTTCACTTTGTGTTTCTATGGGGGTGCAAACTGTTGAAATCTTTACTTAATGTATACTAAACTGATCTTCAGTTTAAAAAAAAAGAAGAAATTATCAATTCCCAACTTGACTCTCACTGGGATTAAACATGACAATAGGTCTGATCTGATTTCATCATCATTTTAAAAATCATCTATTATTTTTCACTTCATGTTTCTGTGTGGGAGCAAACTGTTGAAATCTTTACTTAATGTATGCTAAACTGATCTTATGTATATAAAGAGAATTGAAAATGAATCCTCATGTGAATGGAAGGGGAGAGGGAATGGGAAAGGGGAGGGTTGCGGGTAGGAGGGACGTTATGGGGGGGAAACCATTGTAATCCATAAGCTGTACTTTGGAAATTTATATTCCTTAAATAAAAGTTAAAAAAATTAAAAAAAAAGAAAAAAAAAGAGGAAGCCCAAATGTTAAATAATTACATTAAAATACTTAATTTCATTTGTAATGAAAATAAAGTAAAGTAGAAAGGTGAAAAAAAACAGCATGGTACTGGTACAGAAACAGATGGATAGATCAATGGAACAGAATTGAAACACCAGAAATCAATCCAAACATCTACAGCAAACTTATTTTTGATCAAGTATCCAAAACCAGTCCCTGGAGTAAGGACAGTTTATTCAATAAATGGTGCTGGGAAAATTGGATTTCCACATGCAGAACCATGAAGCAAGACCCCTACCTTACACCTTACACAAAAATTCACTAACATGGATTAAAGACTTAAATCTATGACCTGACACCATCAAATTATTAGAGAGCATTGGAGAAACTCTGCAAGATATAGGTACTGGCAAAGACTTCTTGGAAAATACCCCAGAAGCACAGGCAGTCAAAGCCAAAATCAACTATTGGGATTTCATCAAATTGAGAAGTTTCTGTACTGCAAAAGAAACAGTCAGGAGAGTGAAGAGACAACCGACAGAATGGGAAAAAATATTTGCAAACTATGCAACAGATAAAGGGTTAATAACCAGAATCTACAAAGAAATCAAGAAACTCCACAAAAACAAAACCAACAACCCACTTAAGAGATGGGCCAAGGACCTCAATAGACATTTTTCAAAAGAGGAAATCCAAATGGCCAACAGACCATGAAAAAATGTTCAAGATCACTAGCAATCAGGGAAATGCAAATCAAAACCACAATGGCTCACATACAGAAATCTACCAACAATAGATGCTGGAGAGGATGTGGGGAAAAAGGGACACTAACCCACTGTTGGTGGGAATGCAAACTGGTAAAGCCACTATGGAAGTCAGTCTGGAGATTCCTCAGAAACCTGAATATAACCCTACCATTCAACCCAGCCATAAAACTTCTTGGAATTTACCCAAAGGAAATGAGATTGGCAAACAAAAAAGCTGTCTACACATTAATATTTAATGCAGCTCAATTCACAATAGCTAAGACCTGGAATCAACCCAAATGCCCATCAACAGTAGACTGGATAAAGAAATTATGGGACATGTACCCTATAGAATACTATACCGCAGTCTAAAACAATGAAACCCAGTCATTTGCAACAAGATGGAGGAATCTGGAAAACATTAAGGTGAGTGAATTAAGCCAGTCCCAAAGGGACAAATATCAAATATTCTCCCTGATCAGCGACAACTAAGTGAGCACCAAAGGGGAAACCTGTTGAAGTGAAATGGACACTATGAGAAAAAATGACTTGATCAGCTCTTGTCCTGACTGTTGATGTACAATGTAATACCATATCCATTTCAGTATTTTCTCTTTGATTTGTTCTAGTACTATTGGTTGAACTCGGTAATTAACACACAATTTTTCTTTGGTGTTTAAATTTTAACTGAAAAGTGATCCCTGTTAAATGTAAGAGTGGGAATAAGAGAGGGAGGAGATGTACAATTTTGGACATGCTCAATCGGACTTGCCCCAAAGAGTGGAGTTAGAATCATGTCAGGGGATTCCAACACAATCCCATCAAGGTGGCATGTACCAATGCCATCTCACTAGTCCAAGTGATCAATTTCAGTTCACTATTGATCACACTGATAGGTCTAAGAGTCAAAGGGATCACACAAACAAGTCTAGTGTTTGATAATACTAGCTGATAGAATCAAAAAGGGAGAGAAAGATCCATCATGCAAAGTGGGATACACAGTAGACTCATAGAATGGCAGATGTCCTAAATAGCACTCTGGCCTCAGAATCAGCCCTTAAGGCATGCGGATCTGGCTGAAGAGCCCATGAGAGTATTTTAGGCATGGAAAGCTAAGACACTCTGGGGAAAAAAAAAGAAGACCTAAATGGAAGATCTCTGTGAGTGATATCTCAGTGGAAAGAATGGGGCCATCAAAGAAGGAGGTACCTTTCTATGAAGGGAGGAGAGAACTTCCACTTTGACTATGACCCTGTCAGAATAAGATCGAAGTCGGCGAACTCAAAAGGCTTCCATAGCCTTGGCAACTCATGACTAGAGCCTAGGGATGTTACTGACGCCATAAACAAGAGTGTCAAATTGGTAAGTCAACAACAGGAGTCACTGTGTACTTACTTCTCATGTGGGATCTGTCCTTAGTGTGTTGTCCAATGTCAAGTAATGCTATAACTAGTACTGAAACAGTATTTTACACTTTGTGTTTCTGTGTGGGTGCAAACTGATGAAATATTTCCTTAATATATACTGAATTGATCTTCTGTATATAAAGATAATTGAAAATGAATCTTGATGTGAATGGAATGGGAGAAGAAGTGGGAGATGGGAGGGGTGTGAGTGGGAGGAAAATTATGGGGGGGAAGCCATTGTAATCCATTAACTGTACTTTGAAAATTTATATTTACTAAATAAAAAAGAAAAAAAAAAACAAAAAATATATACTGAATTGATCTTCTGTATATAAATATAATTGAAAATGAATCTTGAAGTGAATGGAATGGGAGAGGGAGTGGGAGATGGGAGGGGTGTGAGTGGGAGGGAAATTATAGGGGGGAAAGCCATTGTAATCCATTAACTGCACTTTGAAAATTTATATTTACTAAATAAAAAATAAAAAAGAGGGTAAAAAAAGACTCCAGAAAACAGTTATGTTCCACTTCAAAAAATGAATAAGAGTTATTACTGGAAGAAAGGAGTGTAAGTGTGTTCTTCTAAAGGAAACAGAATGGGCAAAAGCTCTGAGGTAGAAGAATGCATGGCAAATCCATGGCATCATCCTATCAGATATTGCCAGCCAGACTCTAGAGGTTGTTAGGATTCAAATTCTACCTCTACTGGCTGATGCTGTGGCTCAATTGGCTAATCCCCTGCCTGCGGTGCTGGCACCCCAGGTTCTAGTCCCAGTTGTGGTGCCAGATACTAGCCCCGGTTGCTCCTCTTCCAGTCCAGCTCTCTGCTGTGGCCTGGGAGGGCATTGGAGGATGGCCCAAGTGCTTGGGTCCCTGCACCTGCATGAGACTGGGAGGAAGCATCCAGCTCCTGGCTTTGGATCAGCACAGGACCAGCCATAGTGGCCATTAGGGGAGTGAACCAATGGAAGGAAGACCTTTCTCTCTGTCTCTCTCTCTCACTGCCTAACACTGCCTGTCAAAAAAAAGTCAAATTGTACCTCTACCAACTACAATTTGTGTTACTTTAGGCAAAATATAAAACCATGATAAGTTCCCTTCTAATGTAAAATGAAGACGATTATTTTACTTCATAGGCAGGTTGGATCAAGCAAATTAACATATAGACAGCACATATCTGGTAGTAGTGTTAGTATTATTATCAGATATTATTTATATATATTAATTATTTGATTTGATATTTTATACTACTTGTCTAGATAGAATCAAAACATTGATTATTTTTCTTCTGTTAAAGGTAAAAAGACTGTGCATACATTTGTTTTAATTTTTAGATTGAAATTAAAGTTTGTGTATATCACATACATAAAATAATCATACATTCTAACAATACTTCAATGACTTTTGGTAAATGTATACCGGTGGGAAACCATCACCACAATCCAGTTTTAGGGAAGTCCCATCACTCCAAAGGTTCTTACAAGCATTTTTGAAGTCTTTCTCCAATTATACCAATTTTACCCGGCAGACCCATGTAAGTCATAAACTGCTATCTCTCCATATATATTTGCCTCTTCTGTATAAATGGAATTATAGACAATGCAAAAAAAAAGACTCTTGAAGAATGAGGTGTGTGGTTGAAGAAGGCTTGGAGGGGCAGTGGTTTTATGCTGTGCAGTGCTCCAATGAAGAGCAAAATCAGTAGAATTTCAACTTATTCTTTCCTCCATTTTGGAATCTCCCAAACCCACAGTCAATAAAACCATGAGATTGCAACCATTCTATTATTTTCACAGCAACATGTTGTAAGCAATGACCAGAATCACAAAACCATCTTTGAGAATTGTGGTGTTTACTTTGAAATATGAAAGGAAAATATTCCATAATGCAGTTCCAAGGATGCAAAATAACAGTTAATGTCAATTAACTGACATGAAAGACCTAGAACATATTTTAAGTACAAAAGCCATCATACATTTTAAATAGAAATCTATTATATATTATATATATATATATATATATATATATATATATATATATCCTTGCTTCATTCAGTAATCCTATAAACTCCTAAAGTACTGGACTGAATTCATAGACTACACTTGTTACACTACAGGCATGGACAGACACACATATTTTCAATAAATTCCTTCTGAGTTTATGAGTGAACTTTACCAAGAAGCTAAGAAAACAGTTTTCTGATTATATCAAGCATTGAGAAATCTGATTGGGATGATTTGCGTGATGCACCTGGCCTTACATGACAGTATTACTCTTTTTGAGAGGTATAGAAATTTTCCATAGCAGCTCTCTAATGAAAATTGCAAGTGAGGTGGAATCCAGTGTTAATTCTAAGAAACAGTAAAACAGCTTTGTAGGATCAACATTAGAATGGAGTCCTATTGCCACAACACGTGTGTCACATTATATTGTGATTGTCAAGAAAAACATAGAGAGTATATTCATTCTAAAACTAGTAAGAAAACATGTAAATGAACTATTTAGCCAGCATACTTTCCAATAATTCATTTTGCAAAAGTTTCTCCATTCCTTCTGGTTCCCCTCTGCCTCTGGGTTTATGTTGCCCCATATTCAGTCCATCCCAATCTTGCTTTACATGTTAAATAGAAGGAGGATCTTTCTAATGTAATTGGACCTAGATATTTACATATTAAAATATATTATTCATTAAACACTTACTGTTTACCTATTTTAAATCATCATTTGAGATGTGTAGGATAGATGAATAAAACTGATACAAATCAGTGGATTTGTAAACCTTACATTGTATGAGAACCACAGTTTGTCAGACACTGAATTGTATGAGAACCACAGTTTGTCAGACACTGAACCATTTTGTTTTTATTTAAAAGGCAAAGTAAAAGATAAAGAAGGAGGTAAAGAGAGATGGGGGAGAGTGTGATGAGGGAGAATAGAGGGAGAAAGCATCCAACCACTGGATCAATCATCAAGTGCCCATCTTTAAGACTGAATCAGTCCAAAGTCAAGAGCCAGGAACTCCATCCAAACCTCCCAGAGGTGTGGCAGGACTCAAGCCCTTGCACCATCCTCTACTGCTTTCCCAAGTACATCAATAGCTAGTTGAATGGTGGTTGCTAGCATTCAAAGCAGCACTCCAATATGAGATGTGAGCATTCCAAGCTGCAGCTTAACCTGCTGAGATGCAATGCCTACCACACACTGAATTATTTTACACAAGTTACATATCCCTCACAACAAGGAGGCAGGTGCCTTTATCATCCACACTTTATAAGAAGTTGTAATAAATGTTTAAATGCATGGCTACATGTCCAGTTTTACACACACAGGAATGATTCCAATCCATGCATCTAACTCCAGAGCATACAGACTTTTTTTGTTTAATTCTTTTTTTAAACTTTTATTTAATGAATATAAATTTCCAAAGTACGGCTTATGGATTACAATGGCTTCCCCCCCATAACGTCCCTCCCACCCGCAACCCTCCCCTTTCCCACTCCCTCTCCCCTTCCATTCACATCAAGATTCATTTTCGATTCTCTTTATATACAGAAGATCAGTTTAGCATACATTAAGTAAAGATTTCAACAGTTTGCTCCCACACAGAAACATAAAGTGAAAAATAATAGATGATTTTTTAGATGCTGATGAAATCAGATCAGACCTATTGTCATGTTTAATCCCAGTGAGAGTCAAGTTGGGAATTGATAATTTCTTTTTTTTTTTTACAGAAGATCAGTTTAGTATACATTAAGTAAAGATTTCAACAGTTTGCACCCCCATAGAAACACAAAGTGAAATATACTGTTTGAGTACCTTTCCCTGGAGGAGAGAACCTCCACTTTGACTATGACCTTGTCTAAACAAGATAAGAGTTGGAGAACTCAAAAGGCTTCCATAGCCTTGGAAACTCATGACTGGAGCATGGGGAGATTACTGATGCCATAAACAGGAGTGTCAATTTGTAAAGTCAACAACAGGAGTCACTGTGCACTTACTCCTCATGTAGGATCTCTGTCCTTGATGTGCTGTACATTGAGATTTAATGCTATAACAAGTACTCAGAGCATACAGACTTAATCATGACAAAACCCCACACTTTATGAAATGCTGGTAGCACACAAATATGTAGAAAGAGAGGCATACTATACAATTATCCCCTAGCATGCTAATTTGTAATTGTCCTAATTATGTTTACTTCCCACAAGATAGCATGTTTTATGAGCCAAGCAGGCCTTAGAATACAGGAGTTAAGGGCACACCTTCCTGTTTATTGTCCAGCTGCTTGGCCTCTTTTGGTCTCAGTTTCCTTATGGATAAAAAACCCACAATGTCCAACTCACAGAGTAGCAGAGAGAATGAAAAACAAATGTGTGCAGAATGCTTGGCTCACAAGAAGCACAATAAATTGCTGCTGCTATCAGTATTCCTAGACACAGCACTGGCTCCCACAGCATGAAGCCAAAGCTGGGTATACAGTAAATCACTGAAAAAATATAGGTTTTGGGGTTTTTCTCATATCTTCCAGGTTCCTTGGATATTTCTACCCATTCAACAAACATTTGAGCAGTTTCTATTCCATGTCAGGCTGTTCAAAGGGTTAATCAAACAGGAAAGTTGTCTACTACTCACTACATAATGCTATGGTTGTCACCCCTAACTTGCCTTCCTTTCTAATACAAAATTAGAAGGCAGGCACTCTCTCTAGGCAAATTTACCAACATATTAAACATCTAACCCTAATATCACTAGAATTATTTTATCACATTCTTGCAAATCAATGCAGTCTGAAAATGATTTCTTTGTTTAACCTGTAAAAATAGGCTGGTTGGAATTATGGTTGTGAGGCAGGATGTTAAGCTTCCACCTGCAATAAGTTACAAATACAAATTTCAAACCACATGCTGCCATTATGTGGTGATTAACTGAGGCAAATTCTACTATGGCCTTGCTTGAGTGTTGATGGTGCAGAGGTAATTGAGGAAATGCACAGGCTCTTCATCAGCATACCCCATCTGTACAAAGCATTAGGCATGGTGGAGAAGAGATATTCCAGACTGTCCATGCCAACCAAGGATGAGAAATGGTAAATGAGAAGTGGGGAGAAACAATACCAGGGTTCATGGTAAAAGGAAGAGTCCCACCTTAATATGTTGACCATGCAGGTATACTAAGGACTTGTCCTCCTTTTTGCCAATGACCCAGCATGCTGGTTCACCACACTTATGAAGTAATACCTGATTCAGTGCCCACAGGTCACAATTATCTAGGCTATGAGCCCAGTAAACAGATGAGTGTCACCCACAGAGGTGCCTGTGGGGTGCATGAACTACTGTGCCAAGGGACCTGCTATGGAGACTATCTGGGGGGATGAGCCACATCAGTGCCGAGGAGTGTCTGAAGCAACACATGAAGTTTATCTGAAATGAGACAACTTGGGATCCCCCTTCAACATAGCATCTAATAGTGACCACTTTGATGTGGATGGCCAGATGTGGTATCAGCTTGTGGAAAGTGGATGAAGAGGTGTCAGGCAGAACAGCACCTGATGGCACACCTTTAGCTTCATAGTTCTGAGTGACAAGCACAGCAGGAAGCTGCTGCTGTGAACACTCCATTGCGTGGATGTCCTTGGGTATTTTCTAGAGTGTTGAGGGTCTGCACAGCTTAACTTCAGGGACTATGACCATCAGGGCCAGGAGAGTTGTTTTGGACTGTTGTAGGACTCCTCTTAAAATAACAGAGGGGTGAGCATTGGGGAACAGCATGTAAGATGGCTCTTTTGAGACCCACATCCTATATTAGAGTGTGTAGGTTTGAGTCCCACTCCACTTCCAATCCAGCTTCCTACTAAAGTGCATCCTAGGAGGCAGCATATAATAGCTCAGGTACTTGGGTCTGTGCCACCCACACCGAGTTCTGGGATTTTCACTTCATAAAACCTGATGTTTTCACATCACAACCTGGCTGAATTCCAGCTATTGTGAATATCTGGAGAGAACAGTGGATGAGAGATCACTGTGCCTTTAATGTGAATAAAATTAATTTTCAAAATTTAAATAAACCTCCTGCATCCATGTGGTCAGACTGGGACTATCCCAGTTGGGCCCCTTCCCTCTTGGGATGGCAGCTGCATAGACTAATTGAAAAAATGCAAGATGGCGGAATAGGAAGGGAGCACACTGATAGTCTGGGGAGAGATAGTTTAATAAAAGTGGAGATACTGCAGGTTCAAGGAAGAGTAGGGGAGGAAACAGCAGAAGAAACTCTTCCGGAACGCGTGACTCACAGCGGACCTGCGTGGAGAGCGTGGGAGCCCACAGTTCGGGACACCAGCAGCAGACTCAACACACCAGTGCTGGAACGCGAGGTGAGCCGAACCTCAATAGCCCGAGACACCGGCAGGCAAGCGGAGAGAGGAGACTAGAGAGAACGACCCCCGGGGGGGGGGGAAGATCACAAGGCTAACTGGAAGAGAGAGAGAGAGAGAGAAAAAAAAAAGGGTGACTAGTACGGACACAGGTTTCTCTCTCTCCGCTCACCTCTCAAGGGCCAGCAAGACAAAGAGCAGGCGCCATCTTGGAAATACGTCATAAGCAGAGCGACCTCAGGTCTGCACCGGCCCTGAGCCTAGCAGAAAAACCTGACTCTGGGCGGGGCGAATTAACAGGAGATTAGGACCTAGTAAATTTGTGGTGCTACTGAACTGAGACTGTGAAAAAAGAGACGGTGGGGGAGAGAACTCACAGAATTCACGTGAGCACTCTCCAGAGACGCTACAATTCCATAACTTTGGCAACCCAGTGGGAGGCTGAAGGAGAATTTGAGCCCACTCTGAGGGCCGAACAGATTCCCTGTGGGGATCTTGGGAAAGAGCTTCCGATCTCTGGCTCCTGTGGGTATATCATTTGCCTGCTAACTACCTCCAACTTCGTTCAGCTGTGCAGAATTACTTCCCTTTTGAACCAAAAAAAAAAAAAAGAAAAAGAAAGAGAGAGAGAGAGATTTACCATGCCTAACCTGGGAGTGTCACCTTTGGCACACCAAACAGAGCTCTCAGGCCACACCCATATCAAGCCTTAAGGTTCCATCAAAAACAGATAGTCCACTTAATCTAGAGTCATAGTATAACAAGAAAAAGCACCACAGTGAAGAAACCAAATATCTCCAATATGCCAAATAACAAACGCAAAAACCGAGGTAATAAAAACAAGGAAGTCACTATGACGCCCTCAAATGAAAAAGACACCCCAATTCAAGATTATGAAGATGATGACATAGAAGAAATGCAAGAAGCAGATCTCAAAAAATTGATAAGAACATTAAGAAGTTCTCAAAAACAAATTCTGGAACTACAGAAATCCTTAATGGACAAGATAGACAATCTCTCTCGTGAAAATGAAATATTAAGGAGGAATCAAAATGAAATGAAACAACTAGTACAACAAGAAACTGTGATAGTGACTGAAGTGAAAAATTCAGTAGATCAAATGAAAAACACAATAGAGAGCCTTACAAACAGAATGGGTGAAGCAGAAGAGAGAATATCGGACTTAGAAGACAGAGAACAGGAAAGGATACAGTCAGACCAAAGAAAAGATGAGGAAATTAGAAATCTAAAACATATTGTCGGGAATCTTCAGGATACTATTAAAAATCCCAACATTCGGGTTCTAGGAGTTCCTGAAGGCATGGAGAGGGAGAAAGGATTAGAAGGCCTTTTTAGTGAGATATTAGCAGAAAATTTCCCAGGTTTGGAGAAGGACAGAGAAATCCTAGTACAGGAAGCTCACAGAACCCCTAATAAACACGACCAAAAGAGATCCTCACCACGACACGTTGTAATTAAACTCTCCACAGTGAAACATAAAGAAAAGATCCTAAAATGTGCAAGAGAGAAACGTCAGATTACTCTCAGAGGATCTCCAATCAGACTCACAGCTGACTTCTCATCAGAAACTCTACAAGCTAGGAGGGAATGGCGAGATATAGCCCAGGTACTAAGAGAGAACAACAGCCAGCCCAGAATATTATATCCTGCAAAGCTATCATTTGTGAATGAAGGTGAAATAAAGACTTTTCATAGCAAACAGAAATTGAAAGAATTTGTTGCCACTTGTCCAGCCCTGCAAAAGATGCTTAAAGATGTGTTACACACAGAAACACAGAAACATGGTCATCAATATGAAAGAAGGTAAAGGAAGGAAACCAAGGAAGGAAACCTCACAGCAAAAGATCACAGGGCATTCAAAGCATATATTAGAACTTATCTTTGGCAAATGGCAGGGCAAAGTTACCACTTATCATTAGTCACTTTGAACGTGAATGGCCTGAACTGTCCAGTTAAAAGACACCGATTGGCTGATTGGGTTAAGGAACAAAACCCATCTATTTGCTGCTTACAAGAAACACATCTTTCCAACAAAGATCCATACAGACTGAAAGTGAAAGGCTGGAAAAAGATATACCATGCCAACAGAAATGAAAAAAGAGCGGACGTAGCCATCTTAATATCGGACAACATAAACTTTACCACAAAAACTATTTTAAGAGACTAAGAGGGACACTATATAATGATTAAGGGATCAATTCAACAGGAAGATATAACAATTATCAATGTATATGCACCTAACTACAGGGCACCAGTTTATCTAAAAGATTTATTAACGGACTTAAAGGGAGACTTAGACCCCAATACAGTAGTACTGGGGGAATTCAATACTCCACTCTCAGAAATAGACAGATCATCTGGTCAGAAGATCAACAAGGATACAGTAGATTTAAACGACACTATAGCCCAAATGGATCTAACAGATATATACAGAACTTTCAATCCTACAGCTAAAGATTTTACATTCTTCTCATCAGTACATGGAAGCTTCTCTAGGATTGACCACATACTAGGCCATAAAACAAGTCTCAGCAAATTCAAAAGAATTAGAATCATACCATGCAGCTTCTCAGACCATAAAGGAATGAAGTTGGAAATTAGCAACTCAGGAATCAATAGAGCATACGCAAACACATGGAGATTTAACAACATGCTCCTGAATGAACAATGGATCATAGAAGAAATCAAAAGAGAAATCAAAAACTTTCTGGAAGTAAATGAGGATAACAGCACAACATACCAAAACTTATGGGACGCAGCAAAAGCAGTGCTAAGAGGAAAGTTTATAGCAATAGGTGCCTACATCAAGAAATTGGAAAGACACCAAATAGATGAGCTTTCAATTCACCTCAAGGATCTAGAAAAACTGCAGCAAATCAGACCCAAATCTAGTAGGAGAAGAGAAATAATTAAAATCAGAGAAGAAATCAACAGGATTGAATCAAGAAAAACATTACAAAAAATCAGCCAAACGAAGAGCTGGTTTTTTGAAAAAATAAACAAAATTGACACCCCATTGGCCCAACTAACTAAAAAAAGAAGAGAAAAGACCCCAATCAATAAAATCAGAGATGAAAAAGGAAATGTACCAACAGACACCACAGAAATAAAAAGAATCATCAGAAATTACTACAAGGACTTGTATGCCAGCAAACAGGGAAACCTATCAGAAATGGATAGATTCCTGGACACATGCAACCTACCTAAATTGAACCAGGAAGACATCGAAAACCTAAACAGACCCATAACTGAGACAGAAATTGAAACAGTAATTAAGGCCCTCCCAACAAAGAAAAGCCCAGGACCAGATGGATTCACTGCTGAATTCTACCAGACGTTTAAAGAAGAACTAACTCCAATTCTTCTCAAACTATTCAGAACAATCGAAGAAGAGGGAGTCCTCCCAAATTCTTTCTATGAAGCCAGCATCACCTTAATTCCTAAGCCAGAGAAAGATGCAGCACTGAAAGAGAATTACAGACCAATATCCCTGATGAACACAGATGCAAAAATCCTCAATAAAATTCTCGCCAATAGAATGCAACAACACATCAGAAAGATCATCCACCCAGACCAAGTGGGATTTATCCCTGGTATGCAGGGATGGTTTAATGTGCACAAGACAATCAATGTGATACACCACATTAACAGACTGCAGGAGAAAAACCATATGATTATCTCAATAGACGCCGAGAAAGCATTTGATAAAATACAACACCCATTCATGATGAAAACTCTAAGCAAACTGGGTTTGGAAGGAACATTCCTCAATACAATCAAAGCAATCTATGAAAAACCCACAGCCAACATCCTATTGAATGGGGAAAAGTTGGAAGCATTTCCACTGAGATCTGGAACCAGACAGGGATGCCCACTCTCACCACTGCTATTCAATATAGTTCTGGAGGTTCTAGCCAGAGCTATTAGGC
Source organism: Oryctolagus cuniculus (assembly GCF_051225735.1). Classification (NCBI taxonomy): domain Eukaryota; kingdom Metazoa; phylum Chordata; class Mammalia; order Lagomorpha; family Leporidae; genus Oryctolagus; species Oryctolagus cuniculus. Next base: position 31,315,273 of record NC_142885.1, read on the forward strand.
AAGAAAAAGAAATTGAAGGGATACAAATTGGGAAGGAAGAACTCAAACAATCCCTCTTTGCAGATGACATGATTCTGTATTCAGGGGACCCAAAGAACTCTACTAAGAGACTATTGGAACTCATAGAAGAGTTTGGCAAAGTAGCAGGGTATAAAATCAATGCACAAAAATCAACAGCCTTTGTATACACAAGCAATGCCGCGGCTGAGAAAGAACTGCTAAGATCAATCCCATTCACAATAGCTACAAAAACAATCAAATACCTTGCAATAAACTTAACCAAGGACGTTAAAGATCTCTATGATGAAAATTACAAAACCTTAAAGAAAGAAATAGAAGAGGATACCAAGAAATGGAAAAATCTTCCATGCTCATGGATTGGAAGAATCAATATCATCAAAATGTCCATTCTCCCAAAAGCAATTTATAAATTCAATGCAATACCAATCAAGATACCGAAGACCTTCTTCTCAGATCTGGAAAAAATGGTGCTGAAATTCATATGGAGGCACAAGAGACCTCGAATAGCTAAAGCAATCTTGTACAACAAAAACAAAGCCAGAGGCATCACAATACCAGATTTCAGGACATACTACAGGGCAGTTGTAATTAAAACAGCATGGTACTGGTACAGAAACAGATGGATAGACCAATGGAACAGAATTGAAACACCAGAAATCAACCCAAACATCTACAGCCAACTTATATTTGATCAAGGATCTAAAATCAATTCCTGGAGTAAGGACAGTCTATTCAATAAATGGTGCTGGGAAAATTGGATTTCCACGTGCAGAATCATGAAGCAAGACCCCTACCTTACACCTTACACAAAAATCCACTCAACATGGATTAAAGACCTAAATCTACGACCTGACAGCATCAAATTACTAGAGAACATTGGAGAAACCCTTCAAGATATTGGCACAGGCAAAGAATTTCTGGAAAAGACCCGGGAGGCACAGGCAGTCAAAGCCAAAATCAACTATTGGGATTTCATCAAATTGAGAAGTTTCTGTACTGCAAAAGAAACAGTCAGGAGAGTGAAGAGACAACCGACAGAATGGGAAAAAATATTTGCAAACTATGCAACAGATAAAGGGTTAATAACCAGAATGCACAAAGAGATCAAGAAACTCCACAAAAGCAAAACAAACAACCCACTTAAGAGATGGGCCAAGGACCTCAATAGACATTTTTCAAAAGAGGAAATCCAAATGGCCAACAGGCACATGAAAAAATGTTCAAGGTCATTAGTAATCAGGGAAATGCAAATCAAAACCACAATGAGGTTTCACCTCACCCCGGTTAGAATGGCTCACATGCAGAAATCTACCAACAACAGATGCTGGCGAGGATGTGGGGAAAAAGGGACACTAACCCACTGTTGGTGGGAATGCAAACTGGTCAAGCCACTATGGAAGTCAGTCTGGAGATTCCTCAGAAACCTGAAGATAATCCTACCGTTCGACCCAGCCTTCCCACTCCTTGGAATTTACCCAAAGGAATTTAAATTGGCAAACAAAAAAGAGGTCTGCACCCTAATGTTTATTGCAGCTCAATTCACAATAGCTAAGACCTGGAACCAACCTAAATGCCCATCAACAGTAGACTGGTTACAGATATTATGGGATATGTACTCTTTAGAATACTATACTGCAGTAAGAAACAACGAAATCCAGTCATTTGCAACAAAATGGAGGAATCTGGAACACATCATGCTGAGTGAAATAAGCCAGTCCCAAAGGGACAAATACCATATGTTCTCCCTGATCGGTGATGACTGACTGAACACCAAGAGGGAAACCTGTTGGAGTGAGGTGGACACTATGAGAAACGGTGGCTTGATCAGCATAGCCCTGACTGTTAATGAACAACTTAATACATTATCCCTCTTAGCAGGTTTTTTATCTGTTCTACTTAATATGACTGGTTTAGATCTGTAATTGATGCACAGTTATTCTTAAGTGTTGAAAATTAACTGAAATGTGATCCCTGTTGAACATGATGGTGGGAATGGGAGAGGAAAGAGATGTATAATTTGGGACATGCTCAGGCTGCCTTGCCCCAAGTGGTGGAGTTGGAAGCATACCAGGGGTTTCCAATTCAATCCTATCGAGGTGGCATGTACCAATGCCATCTCACTGTTCCAGGTGATCAGTTTCAGTTCACAGTTGGTCATGGTGGAGGGACTGGGAGTCAAAGGGAGCACATAGACAAGTCTAGTACCTGCTAACGCTAACCGATGGAGTAAATAAAGGGGAGAGTGATCCAACATGGGAAGTGAGATACTCAGCAGACTCATAGAATGGCAGATGTCCTAAATAGCACTCTGGCCTCAGAATCAGCCCTAAAGGCATTCGGAGCTGGCTGAAAAGCTCATGAGAGTATTTCAGGCATGGAAAGCCAAGACACTCTGGCAAAAGATCTCTGTGAGTGAGATCCCAGTGGAAAGAACAGGTCATCAAAGAAGAAGGTACCTTTCTCTGAAGGGAGGAGAGAACCTCCACTTTGACTATGACCTTGTCTAAACAAGATAAGAGTCGGAGAACTCAGAGGGCTTCCATAGCCTTGGAAACTCATGACTGGAGCATAGGGAGATTACTGATGCCATATACAGGAGTGTCAATTGGTAAAGTCAACAACAGGAGTCACTGTGCACTTACTCCTCATGTAGGATCTCTATCCTTAATGTGCTGTACATTGAGATTTAATGCTATAACGAGTACTCAAACAATATATTTCACTTTGTGTTTCTATGGGGGTGTAAACTGTTGAAATCCTTACTTAATGCATACTAAACTGATCCTCTGTAAAAAAAAAAAAAATTATCAATTCCTAACTTGACTCTCACTGGGATTAAACATGACAATAGGTCTGCTCTGATTTCATCATCATTTAAAAAAATCATCTATTATTTTCACTTTATGTTTCTGTGTGGGAGCAAACTGTTGAAATCCTTACTTAATGTATACTAAGCTGATCTTCTGTATATTAAGATAATCAAAAATGAATCTTGATGTGAATGGAAGGGGAGAGGGAGTGGGAAAGGGGAGGGTTGTGGGTGGGAGGGACGGTATGGGGGGGGAAGCCATTGTAATCCATAAGTCGTACTTTGGAAATTTATATGCATTAAATAAAAGTTAAAAAAAATGAAAAAAAAAAGAAAAAATGCCTGAATACCTCAGTGGGCTCCTTTTCTCAGTTGTGCATCATTGTTTGACATACAAAGTTCATGATGGCGTGTTATTTTCCAGATCACCAACACACATTGCAGCAAAGGAACACCTTATGTTCATCCACTCTGTATGGAGGACCCCATCAGCTCTGCTTCCCAGATGATACGAGTCTCTCATGTGGGTTACAGGGACCCACATACTTCAGCCATCACTCCCTCCAAAAGTGCATATTAGCATAAAGCTGGAATTGAGAGTTGTGACTGTAACCTAGGCATGCCAATATAGGATGTGGACATACTAAGCAGGGTTGTAACACATGCCAAATGTCAATCCCTCAGGGAATTTTTGAAGTGCCTCTGTATATCCAAGGCTTTCAGAGAAAGGAGACAGAGCCTTCTGGGCCCTGCCCCTTTACTACATAGTTTCTGCTTCTCCCCAACATTGCACACTGCTTCGTGTGTCTCTCTCTGTGCATGATCACTTCTGAGGTCTCTTCATGCAGACAGGGAAGAGCAGCAGAGCATAGAAGAGTGGGTCTGTGAGACAAGGCAGATTAGGGAAAAACTGGACTGTGACAGTTTCTGCCTGGATCCTGCCACTTAGTGTTTAGTGACCACATCTAAAGCAGAGGAAAATTGTTCATCTACATGCCAAAAACTGAAATATAATATCTTTATATTACCCAGGCATGAAAGTCAAATCAAAATGAATTGAAGGCTTACATAAAAGCTCTGAGAATATAAAACCCCTTACAAATGGAAGCAAATTCATTGATATTAGTCTCAACAATGATTGTTTAGATATGACACTAAATGCATAGGTGACAAAAGCAAAGACTGAAAAAAATCTAAGAAATATTCTGCATGTGATAGGAAAAACAGAACAGATAAAGCAAGAAATGAAGAAAACATTGGACAACCTGAGTTTGAACACAAACAACTCAAAAACAAATATTGTAATAAAAATTGCACAAAGGATTGACAGTTTTCCATTGAATATATACAAGTAGCCAACAGGTAACTTAAAAGGGGTTCAGAAACAGCTAATGAAGACTACAATGCTAATTAAGACCACAGTGATTATCATCTCATATATGTTAAAACAATTATCCAAAAGTAAAAAGATAACATTGGCCCAGGGTGGAATAAAGGAATATAAAAATTGTTGCTGAGAAAGTAAATTGGTACATACAATATAGAAAACATTATGTAGGTCTTCAATCAAAATTAAACATAGAACATATGACAAAGCAATCTCACAACTGCGTGTATATCCAAAGGAAACCAAATCAGTATCTCAAATAGATACCTTTATCTCCACATTACTGGCAGCATTATCTACAAGAACAAGATATGGAGACAACCCCACTGTCAACATATGAATAAAGAAAATGTGATAAACACACATACACAGGAATCACAGACAACCTTAATAAGGAAATTCTTCCATTTTGTCAGGATGTGGATCCAAAAATATGAATGTGGACATTAGGCTATTTAAAATAAGGCACAGAAAGATAAATGCCACACAATATCACTCATATGTGTAAGCTAAGAAAGTCGCAATTAATCACAGAATAGAATGGTGGTTGTCATGGGCTGAGAGTGAAGGACATGGGAAAATGTTAGCTGAACACACATTTGCAGCTATGAGATAAATTAACAAAATTAACACTTCAAGACCTTAATATTCAACACAGTAAATAGTTGATTATTGTCGCTCCCCGTCTTCGTGGAGGAACGACACAGGACCCTGCGCTGTTCTTTTGTCTGCTCAGCCCTCCCCGGGTTTGCTGCTGGTTCTTCCCGGGTTGGCTACCATCCCTTCCACCTCCGTGGAAGGGCGGTTCCCCCTGGCCACTTTCCCCACTTCCGCGGGGGTGCGGCACACCACCGGCCGGCTCTCTCGGGGGCTGCACAGGTGTTCCTCTCAGATGTTCCCCTTAGATGTTCCTGGTGCATGTTGTCTCTCTCCTCCTTTATAGTCCTCTTCCACCAATCCCAACTCTGCTACCCACACGCCGAGTACGCTGCCCTCCTCCAATCAGGAGCAGGTCCTGCTGTTTATTGGTTGAACTGGAGGCAGCTGTGTAGAAGCTGTTTCTCCCTTCTCAGCAACATATTGTGGGAGAGCAGATGCATAGAATAAGTCTTAATTCCAGTAACTTAGTGTAGTCCGAGTTACTCCCCACAGATTATGATATCACATACTCACAACTTGCTAATATCTTACATATACTTTAATAACAAAGGGATGTAATGTGATGGATATGTTAGATTGTCTTAATCATTTCATAATGTATATGTACAAGAGGATTCCAGAAAGTTTATGAAAAAATGTAATCAAAAGATAATGTGAATTGTCCATAACTTTTTAATGTCCCTCACATAGCAAAACATCAGTTTTCATACCTTGATGATACACAAATTGTGTCAGTCATACTCTGACAATCTTGAAAAAAATTTAAGCAAGCAAAACTAAACAGGCTCCTATATTAAAATGTAAATCCAAAATAACTTAGTAAACTAGACATATCTACAGGATTTGGAAGACTTTCATGCAAGAAAAATCATTTTTAAAACACACATAAATTTGAGTGGTCAAAATTTCTATTTTGAAAGTGCACATAGAGATGGCACCCTGTACAGAGAAAGTGTAAGTGCTAAGACGATGCCCAAGTACCAAATTACAGGGTCTTTCTGCTTCTCTAAAACCTGGGTGAAAACCCCAAGCCAAGTAAAACTTCTGTTTCTACCTTACTCAGTCTATGTTACTGTGATATTGGAAACATATGAAGGAGTGAGACATCCTAGAAACAGCTGTGTAAAGAGAACAATGCCCTGGAAAGTACCCTGCAGGCCACATATTGAGAAAACTCGGGGGAACCAGGTCCCTGTGGGGAGGGAAGGAGGAACCGACAGCACCTGTCCCGCATGAACCACATACACAGAGCCCACATTCTCCCTAGAGACCACCCAGTCCCCACTGCACAATCGGGGGAGACGTGGAGCTACTGCCACACAGCTGGCCTGCTATGGCTCTGGGCTGAGAAGTCTCACCCAAGCAGGGAAGGGGCAGGACCTCGGGGGTCCTGGGTGCCGGTAAAGCCCCCAACCCACGGGTCTGAGGGGACCGAGGGGAAGCCCTGTGCCAGCGCCAATATGGAGCCCACAGATGCCAGAGGCCTGTGTCCTCCTGGCCTTCGGCTCCATTTTCCCTTCTCGGTACAACCAGGTCCACACACTCACCATGTCGCGGTTGTCAGCTTCCTAGGTGCCCAGCGTCCCCAGTGAGTGAAGGTGGAGAGCTGCAGAGGTCTACCTCACTTGGGAGCTCCTGGCGGCGGAGCTGTCTCCCAGGAGTTCACTCTGCAGGCAAAACTCTGAGAAGATTGTGACGTCCAGGCCCTGCGTGCTGATGCACTGTGGACGTCACCTTGCCTGATTGGACAGGTTGCCAGCCTTGAGTGCACGGAACGTCACAAAGCACGGAGCCAATCAGCATCCCCCATAGCAAGGACCCCTAACTTCAAGTTGTCCTGGATGGGAACAGCGAGAGACAGACCTGGGTTCAGGTCTGAAATGGCCGCCCCTGGGCTCCGCCTCCCCGCGGCTGGAGGGCTCTCACCTCCGAGCTCCTGCTACCCACTGGCCTCGCCCTGGGTCCCCGTCCTTCTCCCTGCGGATGCTGCCTGGAGCTGGCGGTAACCTGTTGCAGTGAGTTACAGTTCTGTTTATCCGATTCCGGCGCTTTCGTTTTCCTTGTATTTCTGCTCATTCTGTTGGGTCGTTTGCATTACTTATTGATTTGAATAACACTTAGATGTAACATAATTTACTCTTTTTTTTTCTTTTCTTCTGTTTTCTACTCTGCCTATTGATCTTTTATATTTTCCAGTTATTTCTTGCTGGCACTTGGTAATCTAATGGATTTTTAAAACATTGATCTTTCCCACAACATTAAATTCATTTATCAGTTTATTTGTTTTTAGATTTTATGGATTCTCCCTAAAAAAATATCTCCAATATATTGGCAATTTATTGTTAAGAAATTGATCTTTACATCTTATTTTATTTCTTTTTGCTCTCCCCCTCGCCCCCAACTACTCCTCCAATAAGAAGTTGGCACTAATAGAGACTTCCTGGTCTAGGTTTACTTCCAGGGTAAAAGCTCTCAATGATTCTGTATTAATTGTGGTTTTCGTTGTAGGATCCTTTTAAAAATTTTTGATCTGAATAAGAAAGCCATTGCTCTTTTTTACTATACTGCAAGCACTTTTTAAAAATTACATGCTGATTTTTAAATGTTTTTGAACATTAAATTGTCATGTGATTTTCTCCTTGAATTTGTCACCTACCTGGAAAATTTACATGACTTGTTAAGAAATGTTAACCACCTCTTGTATTTTTTATTATATGTGACTTGTTATTCATTACATTTTCATATGCGATTTCATTTATTATACAAATACTAAGGATTTATACATCTGAATATGAAAGAGAGTTTATACTTAATTTATATTGAAAGTTCTGGTCAACTTTGCATCATTATCAATGTAATGCTGGCTTTCTAAAAGAAATCTGAAAATATTTTTCGCTTATTTATACTTTGATACATCTGAGAAATATAGGTTTTTTTTTATTTCTTAAATGTTTGAAATATTTTGTGTTTCTGTAATTGAAGTTTTGTTTCTCTGTTTTATTGGCTGGTGGCCTTCAAACTGGGATTCAACTTCCTTGTTTTAATTTGGAGTTTTCCTATTTTATACTTCTTATATTGGATTTTAGTACTTTATATTTGTGTTTGTGTTTGGGAATTTGATTTTCAAGGTATAGTGGATTTTTATCTCTAATTAAGTTTTTATCCCAAGAGTTTTTTTTTTTTTTCGACATGCAGAGTTAGATGGTGAGAGAGACAGAGAGAAAGGTCTTCCTTCCATTGGTTGACCCCCCAAATGGCCGCTATGGCCAGGGATACACAGTTCCAAAGCCAGGAGCCAGGTGCCTCCTCTTGGTCTCCCATATGGGTGCAGGACCCAAAGACTTGGACCATCCTCCCCTGCCTTCCTGGGCTACAACAGAAAGCTGGACTGGAAGAGGAGCAACCAGGACAGAATCCGGTGCCCCAGCCAGGGCTAGAACTCTGGGTACTGGTGCTGCAGGTGGAGGATTAGCCTAGTGGGCTGCAGCGCCGGCCTTACCCCTAAGAGTTTTACAATATTTTTTTCTGATCTTGACAAAGCTCTTTTCTCTGTAAACAATTGTTTTAATACATGAAAATGGACACTAGCGTTACTTTTCCCTGTGTTTCCTCAATTACTTTTACTCATAGTTTATTAAATTTGTTAAAATTAAAAAGTATATCCTGGGGCTGATGCTATGGCATAGTTGGTAAAGCCACCACCTGCAGTGCTGGCATCCCATATGGGCCCCAGTTCAAGTCCCAGGTATTCCCCTTCATATCTAGCTCTTTGCTATGGCCTGGGAAAGCAGTAGAAGATGGCCCAAGTCCTTGGGCCCCTGCACCCATGTGAGAGACCTAGAAGAAGCTCCTGAATTCAGATAAGGGCAGCTCTTGCTGTTGCAGCCCTCTGGAGAGTGAACCAGTAGATGGAAGACCTTTTTCTCTCTCTGCCCCTGCCTCTCTGTAACTCTGCCTTTCAAATATATAAATAAATCTTAAAAAATATTTCCAGAAATGAATGAAAAATCTGTCCCGGTTGCTCCTCTTCCAGTCCAGTTCTCTGCTGTGGCCCAGGAAGGCAGTGGAGGGTGGCCCAAGTGCTTGGGCCCTACACGTGCATGGGAGACCAGGAGGAAGCACCAGACTCCTGACTTTGAATTGGCTCACCTCGCTGGCCATGGGGGCAATTTGGGGGTTGAACCAATGGAAGAAAGACCTTTCTCTCTGTCTCTCTCTCTCACTGTCTAAATCTGCCTGTCAAAAAAATAAATCTATGAGTGTGTGTGTATATATATATACACACATATATACATATATTATTATATTATATATTATATAGTTATATAATATATAACATAGTTATATAGTTACATAACATATATAATAATTATATAATTTATAATAACATAATTATATATTAGAATATATCACATTAGACTATATATTATATATCTTAACTATAATATAATATATAATATAATAACTATGTATAATATATATAATTATCAGTAAACTCAGTAAGAAGTTAAATTTATTTAAAAATTGAATAAATACAAATTAAAGTATGTGTTTTTCATCAGATTCAAAACAATTATTGCAACTGTTGACATTTTGACATATATGAGGCAATGGCCATTGAATAGAAGGTGAATTTGCAAAAGAAATTGGTGATGTGTACCAAAAGTCTTAGCAATACAGATTATGTTATTATATACTCTTGTCCCAAATAAGCACTTCCCAAAAAAATCTTTCTTTGGAAAAATAGGTTTCAGAAGTGTCTGTGGAAACTTTTTCTTAGGGAAACTTGAGGATAGAAAAGTAAATATCTAACAGTACAGTATTCATTAAATAGTATATGATAAATCCATATGAAGAAACATAGTTTAGCTATAAAATATATTTACATTATTAAGCAAAAAAAAAATCCTTGCAAAGCAGGATGTATTATATATATATCCACTATTTTTCAAAAACATGCTTATTTATTTTTTAAATATTGATTTATTTATTTGAAAGAGTTACACAGAGAGAGCAGAGGCAGAGAGAAAGAGAGAGAGAGAGAGAGAGGTCTTCCACTCACTGGTTCACTCCCCAATTGGCCGCAATGGCCAGAGCTGCGCTGATCCCAAGCCAGGAGCCAGGAGCTTCCTCTGGGTCTCCCACACGGGTGCAGCAGTTGGGCCATCTTCCACTGCTTTCCCAGGCCATAGCAGAGAGCTGGGTCGGAAATGGAGCAGCCAGGTCTTGAACTGGTGGCCATATGGGATGCCAGCGTTTCAGGCCAGGGCGTTAACCTGCTGCACCACAGCACCAGCCCCAAAAACATGTTTATACAGACATATTTCCTCAAGCCTTGTGTTATGTGTACGAAGCCATCTGTTTGACTCACATAAGCGTACCTTAAAATGATTGTGGAAATGGAATTAAAAGATAAATTTATTTTGGTTCAAAATATGTTGAAATTTATATATACATGGGTTATTTAAAAGTTCATATAAAACATGTATTATGAGAAATACATGTTTCAAATGTTATGCACCAACATAAACTTATCTTCTACTTTATTTCCCATGAAATTTTGAAATCCATCAGAAAAACATGGTGTTCCTGGGAAATATCTGGCCATTATTTAATATATTGTAGAGATGCTAAATCTGCCTGAAGTTACTAAGAAAGAGTGTGGTCGTGATTAGACACCTTTTCATTTAACCTCTCTGCGTTGTGACCGGTCATCACATTTAAAGAAACTATTTCCAGGTGTTGTGCAATCTGTGATACCGAAATCAGAGCAGAGAGTGTCTTCTTGACGCGGCGGCTCACCGGCCAGAGCCCTAGGGCCAGTTGAAGGGGCTGCCCGCCAGCAGCGAGTCCCGGGTGAGCATCTCGGCGGGCGTCTTGCCCAACAGGCGCAGCAAGTGGAGCTGCGCAATGAGGGGCGCCTGGAGCGCGCGCAGGGCCAGGTGCACTGGGGCTGGTACGGGTACTGGGCGCGCAATACTCCATGAGAGCCACCTGCGCCTGCTCCTGCAGCCTCTCAGCGCGCGCAGAGGCCAAGAGCGCCATGACCTTGAGGCACCGGACTCCACCGAGTCGCCCTGCAGGAGGCCCAGCTCGTCCACCTGCTCCTGGTCCAGGAAGGCCACGTGCGCTTGGCCTGTAGTGGCGCCCTGTGCAGGCAGGGGCAGTGCTAAGAGCAGCCGCGCCGCCAGCGTTCTCACCTGGTCCATGCCCAGCGCCGCGCCGCCGCCGCCTGCACCTGCTGCATCCGCAGCTGCACCAGGAACAAGCCTCTGTCCGCCGCCACGCCAGCACCCAGCCAGGAGGGCTGCCAGAGGAGGCGGCCAGCGCTGCCAGGCAGCGATTGAGGGATGCGGCCAGGCTGCAGCGCTGCGGGGTGGCAGGAGGGAGAGAAAGAGAGAAGGGCAGAGAGAAGACAGCCAGAGCGAGGCTCTCTCAGAGTCCCCCCACCCCAGCTCCGGGAGAGCCCGGGTCGGGAGGGGGCCTGGGGTCTTCCCCAGGTGGAACTGGGAGCTGGGGCCTAGCCTGCAGCAAGCAGGTGAGGTGGGAGGAGGGAAACCGAGGCAGGGAGGGCTGGCTGCCAGGCAGGGCAAATTAAGGAGCCTTAATGAGCCCGCCCACCTGGCCTGATCGAATCCATGAGTTCCAGCCTTAGGCCGGCCTCACGCAGGGCGCATTACCAGCCCTGGAGGGGACTTGGGCTGGAGGTGGGGCTGAGTCCTGCGGGGGTGGGGGTCAGCTGTCCAGTAGGAGTGGCCAAATGGGGCCCAAAAGTGCTGCCCTGGTTATAAGCCCCGCCTGCACCACTCCTCCCCCCATCCTACCCCCAGGGCCTTTGCACCTGCTCACCCCCCCTTCTTCAAACCCCCACCCCCAACTCTTCCTCCTCCAGCCCAGGCTGGGGCGTGGGGTTCAAATCCCACCCACAACTCCCTCTTTAACACCAACCCCCGAATTAACAAATCTGCTTTAGAGCAGTATTGGCCATGGAGGAAGGGCTACCCTGGTGGCAACTGAAGCCATGGGCTATTTACTGAGGGCCAACTGTATGCAGGGACCCTGGGGCACAACAGTGCACAAGACAAAGAGAGTCCCTGGAGAAGTCATTGGGTTCCAAAGCAAAGTAAGGGGTTGTGAGCCGTGAGGGTGAGAGGCTGCGCATGGGGTGGGGGGTGCGGCACGTGGCTGTAGTCGCGCCAACCTGAGGGCCGGGACAGCAGGATTTCAGATCAGCCACGTGAGAAGAGGGGGCACAGGTGAACCCCCCAAACTGAAGGGAGTGGCTTTTCCAAGGGGCTCTGAGCCGACTTTATCAGCTTCCCTCACAGACGCAGTGAGGGGGGAGGACTTCGAAAGCGCGAGAGACTGGAGTCAGACCCTGGGAAGAACCGGCAGACAGAAAGCAGGTATGGGGTGCGCATTTATCCTGAGGCTGGAACCCCCACCCCCACCCCTACCCCGAGACCACTGCCGCCCCCCTCCCCCGTGTGGAGCCTGGAGAAACTGCAGGGCATTGGAGTTTAGGGCCGCGCTGCTTGGACTGTGTCTGCCCTGGGCCAGGCTGGGGCTTCTGGGGAGGGAACAAGAGTGGGGTCCCCATGGGCTCAGGCTGCCCGGCTCCTGCCTTAAGCAAACAGAGATAGGGGTGGGAGCAACGGAAACCAAATAAATGTGTGTATGTGCGTGTGTGTTTGTGCGTGTGTGTGCATGTGTGTGTGTGTCTGTGTCTGTGTATGTGTGTGTCTGTGTATTTCTTCAGGACGCAGTGGCCAGGCCTGGGCAGGAGACCAGGCCCTGGCCACAGCTGTAATTGGATTCCTGCGCCAGTACAGGGTGCAATGGCCTGGTCTTGTGGTTAGCAAGTGCAACGCTGGGCCCCACCAGCTGACTGCAGGGAGGAAGGGGGCCGCTCACCCTCCTTCCGCAGGCCTCCCCCCGGCTGCAGCGGGGCTGGGGTGCCATTCACCCACCTATCGCACGCCCCCACCAGGCTGCAGCGGGGCTGGGGGCCACTCACCCTCCTTCTGCACAACCCCCCCGGAAGCACTTCTTGAGCCGGCAGGACTGGCACTGGTCACGCTGATGTTGGTCCATCTGACAGTCCCAATTGGACCTGAAGGTGTAGCAGTGTTAGGAGCCGATTGTCTAATGAATATACAGGGTGTGTGTTTTTAAAGCCTGATAATTTTAGACATAACTTTCTCCACGTTTTATATTTCTATATTTTAGTTTTCGTGTATCCATTTGAAAGGCAGAGATAATTCTACTGTGTGTGTGGCAGGAACCCAATTCCTTGAGCCCTCCTGTGCTGCCTCCCAGCCTCTGCATTAGCAGGAAGTTGAAGACAGAAATGGAAACAACACTCAGAAGCCCTCATTCCATTGTAGCAAGGTTGTCTCAAGGAAATTCTTAACCACTTGGCCAAATGCTCCCTCCTGCTTACTACTTTTTAAACACCACTCTCTTACATTACATAGGCCCAGGATCACAAAAATTACCAATTCCAATGTTGGCAAAGCCAATGAAAATGGAGCTCTCGCAAAGAAAATGAAAGCCGGCCGGTGCCGCAGCTCAATAGGCTAATCCTCCACCTTGCAGCGCCGGCACACCGGGTTCTAGTCCCGGTAGGGACACTGGATTCTGTCCCGGTTGCCCCTCTTCCAAGCCAGCTCTCTGCTGTGGCCCGGGAGGGCAGTGGAGGATAGCCCAAGTGCTTGGGCCCTGCACCTGCATGGGAGACCAGGGGAAGCACCTGGCTCCTGGCTTCAGATCAGCGCAACGGCCTGTGGCGGCCATTGGAGGGTGAACCAACAGCAAAGGAAGACCTTTCTCTCTGTCTCTCTCTCTCTCACTGTCCACTCTGCCTTTCAAAAAATAAAATAAAAAGAAAAAAGAAAATGAAAGCCAAGCGAATTATTTAATTAGAAGTATTAGCTTGAATAAAATAATAGTTTGAGTTTCATGTTTCATCAGGTTAGATAAGTGAATTTTCAATATCAATATACACGGAACATAAAAAAGAGGTACAAATATTTTCAACCATCAATATTACACATTTGCAAAAGCAGTGGATGCTTGAATAGTTCACAAAAATGTGTTCTAAAATCATGTGATTAGTCTTTAAATAAAGGAAATGAATGTTTATCTCAATGAACCATTTCCAAAAGGGCAGAAATACAAAATAGGCCCCTAACAGGAACTGGATATGACAATAATTAACTTTGTAAATTCATTTTGTTTTAAGAACTGTTTCTGAAAACTATTTTTTAAAAAGTAAACAATATTTTAATGGGGAATTACTAACCATGATATAATAAAATATTTTCTGGAATTCTTGATCACAGTTTGAAGCCAGATTTAATTTAAAAAGTTACTAAAGGTGGGAAATAGGCATACAAGAAAAACTATTTTTAATTTTTAAATGTATCTATATATTTTTTTAAAACTTTTATTTAATGAATATAAATTTCCAAAGTACGGCTTATGGATTACAATGGCTTCCCCCCAATAACGTTCCTCCCACCCGCAACCCTCCCCTTTCCCACTCCCTCTCCCCTTCCATTCACATCAAGATTCATTTTCGATTCTCTTTATATACAGAAGATCAGTTTAGTATACATTAAGTAAAGATTTCAACAGCTTGTTCCCACACAGAAACATAAAGTGAAAAAATAATAGATGATTTTTTAAATGATGATGAAATCAGATCAGACCTATTGTCATGTTTAATCCCAGTGAGAGTCAAGTTGGGAATTGATAATTTCTTCTTTTTTTTAAACAGAAGATCAGTTTAGTATACATTAAGTAAAGATTTCAACAGTTTGCACCCCCATAAAAACACAAAGTGAAATATACTGTTTGAGTACTCTTTATAGCATTAAAACTCAATGTACAGCACATTAAGGACAAAGATCCTACATGAGGAGTAAGTGCACCGTGACTCCTGTTGTTGACTTTACAAACTGACACTCCTGTTTATGGCATCAGTAATCTCCCTATGCACCAGTCATGAGTTTCCAAGGCTATGGAAGCCTTTTGAGTTCACTGCCTCTTAACTTGTTTAGACAAGGTCATAGTCAAAGTGGAGGTTCTCTCCTCCCTTCAGAGAAAGGTACCTCCTTTGAAGACCTGTTCTTTCCACTGGGATCTCACAGAGATCTTTCATTTAGGTTGTTTTTGTTTTGTGGTTTTTTTTTTTTTTTTTTTTTTTTTTTTTTTTTTTTTTTTTGCCAGAGTGTCTTGGCTTTCCATGCCTGAAATACTCTCATGGGCTTTTCAGCCAGATGCTGTTTAGGACAGCTGCCATTCTATGAGTCTGCTGAGTATCTTGCTTCCCATGTTGGATCACGCTCCCCTTTATGTATTCTATCAGTTAGTATTAGCAGGTACTAGACTTGTTTATGTGCTCCCTTTGACTCTTAGTCCTTTCATTATGATCAATTGTGAACTGAAATTGATCACTTGGACTAGTGAGATGGCATTGGTACATGCCACCTTGATGGGATTGAATTGGAATCCCCAAATCTACCATTTGGGGCAAGTCAGCTTGAGCATGTCCCAAATTGTACATCTCTTCCCTCTCTTATTCCCACTCTTATGTTTAACAGGGATCACATTTCAGTTAATTTTCAACACTTAAGAATAACTGTGTGATAATTACAGAATTAAACCAGTCATATTAAGTAGAACAGACAAAAAAAAATACTAAGAGGGATAATGTATTAAGTTCATTAGCAGGGCTATGCTGATCAAGTCACCGTTTCTCAGTGTCCATTTCACTTCAACAGGTTTCCTTTTTGGTGTTCAGTCAGTTGTCACCAATCAGGGCGAACATATGGTATTTGTCCCTTTGGGACTGGCGTATTTCACTCAGCATGATGTGTTCCAGATTCCTCCATTTTGTTGCAAATGACTGGATTTCATTGTTTCTTACTGCGGTATAGTATTCTAAAGAGTACATATCCCATAATTTCTTTATCCAGTCTGCCGTTGATGGGCATTTAGGTTGGTTCCAGGTCTTGGCTATTGTGAATTGTGCTGCAATAAACATTAGGGTGCAGACCGCTTTTTTGTTTGTCAATTTAAACTCCTTTGGGTAAATTCCAAGGAGTGGGATGGCTGGGTCGAACGGTAGGGTTATCTTCAGGTTTCTGAGGAATCTCCAGACTGACTTCCATAGTGGCTTGACCAGTTTGCATTCCCACCAATAGTGGGTTAGTGTCCCTTTTCCCCCACATCCTAGCCAGCATCTGTTGTTGGTAGATTTCTGAATGTGAGCCATTCTAACCGGGGTGAGGTGAAACCTCATTGTGGTTTTGATTTGCATTTCCCTGATTGCTAGTGACCTTGAACATTTTTTCATGTGCCTGTTGGCCATTTGGATTTCCTCTTTTGAAAAATGTCTATTGAGGTCCTTGGCCCATCTCTTAAGTGGGTTCTTTGTTTTGTTTTTGTGGAGTTTCTTGATCTCTTTGTAGATTCTGGTTATTAACCCTTTATCTGTTGCATAGTTTGCAAATATTTTTTTCTCATTCTGTCGGTTGTCTCTTCACTCTCCTGACTGTTTCTTTTGCAGTACAGAAACTTCTCAATTTGATGAAATCCCAATAGTTGATTTTGGCTTTGACTGCCTGTGCCTCCCGGGTCTTTTCCAGAAATTCTTTGCCTGTGCCAATATCTTGCAGGGTTTCTCCAATGTTCTCTAATAATTTGATGCTGTCAGGTCATAGATTTAGGTCTTTAATCCATGTTGAGTGGATTTTTGTGTAAGGTGTAAGGTAGGGGTCTTGCTTTATGCTTCTGCACGTGAAGATCCAGTTTTCCCAGCACCATTTATTGAATAGACTCTCCTTGCTCCAGGAATTGATTTTAGATCCTTGATCAAATATAAGTTAGCTGTAGATGTTTGGGTTGATTTCTGGTGTTCCAATTCTGTTCCATTGGTCTATCCATCTGTTTCTGTACCAGTACCATGCTGTTTTGATTACAACTGCCTTGTAGTATGTCCTGAAATCTGGTATTGAGATGCCTCCGGTTTTGTTTTTATTGTACAAGATTGCTTTAGCTATTCGAGGTCTCTTTTGCCTCCATATAAATTTCAGCATCATTTTTTCCAGATCTGAGAAGAATGTCTTTGGTTTCCTGATTGGAATTACATTGAATCTACAAATTGTTTTTGGGAGAATGGACATTTTGTTGATGTTGATTCTTCCAATCCATGAGCATGGAAGGTTTTTCCATATTTTGGTATCCTCTTCTATTTCTTTCTTTAAGATTTTGTAATTCTCATCATAGAGATCTTAAACGTCCTTGGTTAAGTTTATTCCAAGGTATTTGATTGTTTTTGTAGCTATTGTGAATGGGATTGATCTTAGCAGTTCTTTCTCAGCCGTGGCATTGCTTGTGTATACAAAGGCTGTTGATTTTTGTGCATTGATTTTATATCCTGCCACTTTGCCAAACTCCTCTATGAGTTCCAATAGTCTCTTAGTAGAGTTCTTTGGATCCTCGAAGTAAAGAATCATATCATCTGCTTAGAGGGATAGTTTGACTTCTTCCTTCTCAGAATCCGGCACCCCGACCGGGACTAGAACCTGGTGTGGCAGTGCCGCAGGTGGAGGATTAGCCTAGTGAGCCGGGGCACCGGCCTACATGATATGATTCTAATTCTTTTAAATTTGCTGAGACTTGCTTTATGGCCTAGTATGTGATCAATCCTAGAGAAAGTTCCATGCACTGCTGAGAAGAATGTGAAGTCTTTAGATGTAGGATTGAAAGTTCTGTAGATATCTGTTAGATCCATTTGGGCAACAGTGTCGATTTAATCTGCTGTTTCCTTGTTGATCTTCTGTCTGGATTATCTGTCTGTTTCTGTGCGTGGAGTATTGAAGTCCCCCAGTACTATTGTATTGGAATCTAAATCTCCCTTTATGTCCCTTTACATATCTTTTAAATAGACCGGTGCCCTGTAATTAGGTGCATATACATTTATAATAGTTACATCTTCCTGTTGAATTGAACCCTTAATCATTATATAGTGCCCCTTTTTGTCTCTCTTAACAGTTTTTGTATTAAAGTTTATTTTGTCTGATATTAATATGGCTACACCTGCTTTTTTTGGTTTCTGTTGGCATGGAATATCTTTTTCCAGCCTTTCACTTTCAGTCTGCATGCCTCTTTGTTAGAGAGTTGTGTTTCTTGTAGGCAACAAATAATTGGGTTGTGTTCTTTGAGCCAATCATCCAATCGGTGTCTTTTAACTGAAGAATTAAGACCATTAATGTTTAATGTGACTATTGATATGTAGTGACTTTGCCCTGCCATTTTCCCAGAGATATTTTCTAATATATGCTTTGAGCTTCCCATGCTCATTTTACTGGTAGGTTTTCTTCCTTTCCCTTCTTTCATATTGATGGCCGTGTTTCTGTGTTTCTGAGTGTAGCACATCTTTAAGTATCTTTTGCAGGGCCCTACGAGTGGCCACAAAGTCTTTCAATTTCTGTTTGCTATGAAAGGTCTTTATTTCACCTTCATTCACAAATGAGAGCTTAGCAGGATATAATATTCTGGGCTGGCAATTTTTCTCTTTTAGCACCTGTGCTATGTCTCGCCATTCCCTCATAGCCTGTAGTGTTTCTGATGAGAAGTCTGCTGTGAGTCTGATTGGAGATCCTCTGAGAGTAATCTGATGTTTCTCTCTTGCACATTTTAGGATCTTTTCTTTATGTTTCACTGTGGTGAGTTTAATTACCACATGTCGTAGTGAGGATCTCTTTTGGTCATGTTTATTGGGGGTTCTATGAGCTTCCTGTACTAGGATGTCTCTGTCCTTCTCGAAACCTGGAAAGTTCTCTGCTAGTATCTCACTAAAAAGGCCTTCTAATCCTTTCTCTTTCTCCATGCCTTCAGGAACTCCTAGAACTCAAATGTTGTTTTTTTTAATAGTATCCTGTAGATTCCCAAGAATATTTTTTAGATTTCTAATTTCCTCTTGTTTTCTTTGGTTTGACTGTATGTTTTCCTGTGCTCTATCTTCTAAGTCCCGTATTCTCTCTTCTGCTTCACCCATTCTGTTTTTAATGCTTTCTAATGGGTTTGTCATTTGATCTATTGAGCTCTTCATTTCATTTTGATTTCTCTTCACTATCACACTTTCCTGCTCTACTAGTTTCTGCGTTTCATTTTGATTCTTCCTTAAAATTTCATTTTCATGAGAGAGATTTTCAATCCTGTCCATTAAGGATTTCTGTAGTTCAAGGATTTGCTTTTGAAAACTTCTAAATGTTCTTATCATAAATTTTTTGAAATCCGTATCTTGCATTTCTTCTATTTCATCATCTTCATAATCTTGGCTTGGGGTGTTTTGTTTATTTGGAGGCATCGTAGTGTCATCGTTGATCTTGTTCCCTCGATTTCTGTGTTTGTTGCTTGGCATAGTTAATTCTTTCGTCACTGTGCGTTTTTTTTTTTAATTTTTTTTATTTTATACTATGTCTGTGTTAAGTGGACTGCCTGCTGTTGGAGGAGACTTGGAGGCTTGAGATGGGTGTGGCCTGAGAGATCTGCTTGGTTCTTCTGGGTTATGGGTGTGCAAAGGTGACACCCTCTGGTTATGCGTCGTAAATCTCTCTCTTTTTATTTATTTATTTATTTATTTATTTTATTTATTCAGGGGGTAAGTAACACCACAGGGCACGGCTGTGCAGAATTGATGGTATTTAGCTTCCAGTCTCTGGCTCTACCCAAAGAGTCTCTGCAGGCTCTGTTTCTCCTCTGGACTCCCACAGGGTTGCCTAGGCTACTGAATTGTAGTGACTCAGTTCCTTAGCTCTCCCCTGTTGTTATTTTTTTTAATCTTTTATTTAATGAATATAAATTTCCAAAGTACGACTTATGGATTACAATGGCTTCCCCCCCCCCATACGGTCCCTCCCACCCACAACCCTCCCCTTTCCCACTCCCTCTCCCCTTCCATTCACATCAAGATTCATTTTTGATTATCTTAATATACAGAAGATCAGCTTAGTATACATTAAGTAAGGATTTCAACAGTTTGCTCCCACACAGAAACATAAAGTGAAAAATAATAGATGATTTTTTTAAATGATGATGCAATCAGATCAGACCTATTGTCATGTTTAATCCCAGTGAGAGTCAAGTTGGGAATTGATAATTTCTTTTTTCTTTTTTCTTTTTTTTTTACAGAAGATCAGTTTAGTATACATTAAGTAAAGTTTTCAACCGTTTGCACCCCCATAAAAACACAAAGTGAAATATACTGTTTGAGTACTCGTTATAGCATTAAGCCTCAATGCACAGCACATGAAGGACAGAGATCCTACATGAGGAGTAAGTGCACCATGACTCCTGTTGTTGACTTTACAAATTGACACTCCTGTCTATGGCATCAGTAATCTCCCTATGCGCCAGTCATGAGTTTCCAAGGCTATGGAAGCCCCTTGAGTTCTCCGACTCTTATCTTGTTTAGACAAGGTCATAGTCAAAGTGGAGGTTCTCTCCTCCCTTCAGAGAAAGGTACCTCCTTCTTTGAAGACCTGTTCTTTCCACTGGGATCTCACTCGCAGAGATCTTTTTGCCAGAGTGTCTTGGCTTTCCATGCCTGAAATACTCTCATGGGCTTTTCAGCCAGATCCGAATGCCTTTAGGGCTGATTCTGAGGCCAGAGTGCTATTTAGGACATCCGCCATTCTATGAGTCTGCTGAGTATCTCGCTTCCCATGTTGGATCACACTCCCCTTTATTTATTCTATCGGTTAGTGTTAGCAGGTACTAGACTTGTTTATGTGCTCCCTTTGACTCTTAGTCCTTTCATTATGATCAATTGTGAACTGAAATTGATCACTTGGACTAGTGAGATGGCATTGGTACATGCCACCTTGATGGGATTGAATTGGAATCCCCTGGTATGTTTCTAACTCTACCTATTGGGGCAAGTCAGCTTGAGCATGTCCCAAATTATACATCCCCTGTTGTTATGTAAATCGAGAGTGGGGGCCTGCTCTTTGTCTCTTGCACACTCTTGCAAACTCTTGCAAGCCTTGCAGAGAGAAACCCCCCACCTTTTTTTCTTTCTCTCGGTCAGTGCGTCCGGTGCACTTTCCCACTCCCCTCTAGATTCTGACTGCCGTTTCCCTGCCAATGTCTTGGGTTATTGAGCTCACCTCCCCTTCCAGCGCCGATGTGTGGACTCAGAGCCCTGGGTGTCCCAACTATCCCTGCTGGTGTCTGTGTGACATGCACTCCCCTTTCTGCACTGGCGCGCAGATCCTGCGGCTCCCGCGGCTCGGCTTCCGTACAGTGGGCGACCTTGTTCTCCCAGTAGGTCCTCCGAGTCACATCCACTAGATCCAGAAGAGTTTCCTCTGCAATTTTTTTCTGGTCCTTTTTCTGAGGCTATCGTAACTCCACTTTTATTAAACTAAATTTTCCCAGACTATCGCTGTGCACCCTCACTATTCCGCCATCTTGGCTCCACCCCGATTCAATTTTTAAATGTATCTATATCTTTAAGCATATCAAATGTCAAAATGAGATTATTGAGAAAACACATGGTAATAGAGAATTATTAGATTTATTTCAAAAATTCTTATTGAAATTTTTATAGGTTCTCAAAACTTGATGTAGCAATCTATTTTTTCTGGGACCACATTTGTTCCTTTGTCCACTCCTTTTAGCATTATTTGGCAAAAGTTGTACATTGAGGTACACGTGAGAGAATTATTACTCAATTTTCCTGGCCAGTTTTAGGTAAGAAATCAGGAAACAACCACAACCACCACAACAAACACCACTTTCTCAAGAGCATTTGCAAATCAGTTCTGCAGACTTCAAACGTTTTCAGGTTTGGAATGTTTAGACTACCGCTCTCATGCTAAATTCTCAGTGGATTTCTTTCAATTTCTGAATTGCTTTTTACAAACAGAATGCAGCATAAGGAACTGACAGCAAAATACACTGTTCCCCAGATGGTTCAAATAATAACTATGCCAATTGTTTGTATTTATATTGCAAACATCATATTTTCACCTAAGTATCACTTACCTCAAATGTTAACTGAATAGTTTTATAGAATTGTTTTTTAAGATTTATTTTCTTTGAGAGGCAGAGTTATTCTACAAAAAGAAATAGATATCTTCAATACAAACATAATTTTTATTCCTTCAAGTGATAGAGAAGTATGTTTTGTACCTTCAATTTGAACAGGATCTCCCCAAAATTAAATTAGATATATTGTTTACCAGTGTGATAAAATGTATTTCACAAAGAGAAAATATGATACAAAAATATAATTTACTTTATTTCTTGAATACTCATATATGTCTTGCTAGACTAAGAATAGAATCAATATATTTTGTCAATCTAATCATTATGAAACAAAATCGAATTATGAGTAATTTGGAAATGTTTATGAATTAGTTTTCTGTTTATTTCTATGGAGGAAGAAGGAATGATGGTAATGTTTCCAAATTCTTCTGGTTAAATGTGGAACAGTTAAAAAATAACATCATATAACTGTAAGTAGGTCTTAGGTATCCAATGCATGTGCAACCATACATGACATGAAATGTATTAAGTTAATACAATCCTTGACTTTTTTTTTAACAGGCAGAGTGGACAGTGAGAGAGAGAGAGACAGAGAGAAAGGTCTTCCTTTTTCCATTGGTTCACCCCCACAGTAGCCGGGATCCAGGTGCTTCTCCTGGTCTCCTGGGTGGGTGCAGGGCCCAAGCACTTGGACCATCCTCCACTGCCTTCCTGGGCCATAGCAGAGAGCTGAACAGGAAGAGGAGCAACCAGGACAGAGCTGGCACCCTGACTGGGACTAGAACCCTGTGTGCCGGCACTGCAGGTGGAGGATTAGCCTATTGAGCCACAGCGCCGGCCTATAGTTGTTGACTTCTGATACCTGTGGTGTCCATTCCAATGAAGATTCTGATTGGCTAGCTCATGGTAACATCAAGGACTCTGGTTGATGTGACTTTAAAACAACTATTGGATTGATTCACATATGTTAAACATAAATTTTAAAATATATGACTACTTTACTTATTAGTTGTGGCAGTTACTGTTACCTGTTCCCTTTTATCTTTGCTTTGTAAAACACACAAAAACATTCATTTGCCATATTCTTCAAATTAAGAAAATGGTTTACTGTATGATGATGTTTAGATTCTCTTTGATCACCCAAGGATTGATTTTTTTCTTGACATAATAAATCTACAAATGAAAACCTGTGATTCATTAATGATCTTGATCTGAATTAGTACAGAGCAGATGAGTCTGGGGCGCTCTTAGATATGAATATTAAAATCTATAGAAATTAAAGAAATTACAATGGGGAGACCAAAATTATTTATAAAGGATCATTTATTAAACATTTTTCACAAAATACAAAGATGGTTGTTCTGCAAGAATACATCACATATTAAAAAATAATGTGTTTTTACTGAATTTAATTTGAAGACATTCAGAATTGTTTTGTCTATCCCCTTGGGGAGCCCATTTGGCTTTGCTCCTTGTCTGACACCATTTCTAAGAAGGAAGAAACATTTTCTTGTTAATTAAGTCATATTCATAACAACTTTAATTTTATAGAAATAAAATCACAGTGTCTGCCACAACAAAGCTCTTTCCACAAAGTAACTGATTTGCCTATGATCCTATTTTTTTTTCAAGCTACAAGATAGGATAAATCAAGGAGGAGCTAGGTAAGTTGTATAATAATGTATTAGCAGCAGTGATAGTAAATTCAACATAACGTTTGTTTTGTCTGTGGTACAAGAATATGTCGTATTAGACTACTGTATTTTTCTCTACTTGTACACAAGTAAGTGCATACGGATTTCGCAGAATGACACATGCATAAAAAGGCAGGAAGCTGGCCTGGCTGGCATTATCAGTGCCTATTTTCATCAGCTAATATGAATGAATTGCTAAAATTAGTGAAGACAGGAAAATGACTTAAGGATAATATATACAGAGTTAAACTACATCCTTTTTAAAATCTACTTAAATGATCTCAGGCACTTTGGCTGTTCAGGATAAAAGGTTTTATGTTTTATTCTTGATAGCAATTTCTCAGTACAAGCAAAAGCAAATACCTGCCCACTGTCATAAACATGAACTCGTACATCTGAGAGGGTAAAGTAAGTTCATCTTCAACGTTTTCATTCTGGAGGCATCTCGTGTAGAAATGTGTCATAATTTGTTCTTAGTACCCATTTAATTTTTCAGTGCAAGCAAAGGCAAACATACCTGCTCACTGTCATACACACAACTAAACATCTCTGGACTATTCAAAGCAAATTCACCTTCTGATTTTCATCATGGAAACATCTTTGATAAGTGACACTTCCTTCCTCTATAAATCATGCAAAACAGACCCATGATGCCTGAATTTGATAATATTAAAAATCATGGCCATGGCCATCTCTCTGTGTAAACTCTGTTGGGTAAGGCTTGCCATCACGGTGCTTCTTTCCTGAGGATGGAGCTGGTCCTGTCTGTGTGGATCATAAGTGTGCATGCTCGGAGCTGTGGTCGCTGTTGTGGCTGTCTTCATTGTCCAGAGAGTCCCCTGTTTGCTGGAGCGTGGCCGCACCAATCCCTGACAGCTCTGAAGGGAGCAGGGTTCCTTTCTTCACGTTCACCAGTTCCTTTTCTCAGGCAGCAGTGCCCGGCTGGCCCAATTTTACCCTCTTCCTCTTCATCCGCCTGTTCTGGAACCACACTTTCACCTTGGACAAAGAAAGGAAACACACAAAGCAAAACAGAACATTAAATTCAAGTGCTTTCTCCTTTTGGTCTGCCTAGGAGAACCAGATTCTCAAAGGTTTACACGAAGACACCATGGAAGAGGGTAAATATAAAAATAATCCCACCCTGAGTTTAATCAGGTTGCATGTTTGTGATAATAACTTATAAACATTCAGAAGATGCACACAAATGATTACCTTTCATATTTAACAACAAAGGGAATTCATTGTAGTATTACCTCCCAGTTTTTGCTTTGTGGATTTAAAAATTAAAAATCACAATAATAAAGAGAAGTAGACAAGAAAGGGCTTATCATTCAAGATGTCTCCAAGGTATTTGGTTCTGCTCTTGCATGATAAACCTGTGATGGAACCTATGTGGATACGTAGCCAGGAGCTTCAATAGGTTGAATGTTATGTGAATGTTCATCTTAACACACTAATGTGAAAAAAAAAATGTTTCCCAAGGTTGTATCAGTTTAGTTTTCTTATTCATTCCAGGGCATAAAGGTTCAAGTTCACCCAAATCTTTGCCGGCATTTGGATTTACCAGGTTCAACTTTTTTTTTTTACAACACAATGACAATAAATGTTATCTTACTGTGCTTTTATTTTGCCTTTCCTGTTTTCTAATGGAGTCAAGTATCTTTGAAGAGTTAGGATCCAGAGTTGGTGCCCATGTCCCATGTTGTAGCACCAGGAGTCCTGGCTGCTCTGTGTCCAATTCACTCCCTGTTGCTGCGCCTGGAAAGTGCTGCCATTTGGGGAGTGAGCCAGTGTATGGAAGGCCTCTCTCTCTCATTTCTCATAGATAAATTAACGTTCTTTTTTTAAAAAATAATGGCCCACTGTAGTGCTTCTATGAAATACCTCCCTGTATCTGGTATGAATTCTTTTTAAAATTAATCTTGCTCTTTATGGACTTTAAAATGCCTGAGTCCTAATTTAATACCTTCAGTTGTATAGAAGCTACTATCTTCTCTGTTTTGTGCCCTCCCCTTTTCTTGGAGTATTTGTTGATGATCAGAAGCTCTTAATGTATTTATATTTACACACTGTTTCTTTAATGGTTAGAGCTATTGAAGGATACTCTCTGCTGAGGCCACAAATGTATTCTACATTTTCAAAGAGTTTAAGGTTTGCATTTCAAATTGAACCTGTCAAACCAGGAAGTATTGATTTTAGTATACAGAGGAAAGCAAATGCTTCCATTTATTCTGTGTGAATAACAAGTTATTCTTGGGGCCAGTGCTGTGGTGCAGTGGGTTAACGCCCTGGCCTGAAGTACCAGCATCCCATATGGTGCCAGTTCGAGACCTGGCTGCTTCACTTCTGATCCAGCTCTCTGCTGTGGCCTGCAAAAGCAGTAGAAGATGGCCCAAGTCTTTGGGCCCCTGTACCCATGGAGAAGATTGGGAAGAAGCTCCTGGCTCCTGGCTCCTGGATTCAAATCAGTGCAGCTCCAGCCATTGCAGCCAACTGGGAAGTGAACCAGTGGATGGAAGAGCTCTCTCTCTCTCTCTCTCTCTCTCTGCCTCCCCTCTCTCTGTGTAACTCAAATAAATAAATAAATATTTAAAAAGAACAAGTTGTTCTAGGTAGCTTTTTATGAAAGTCACCATTTTCTCAGTGATCACTGTTTCAATTCCATCATCAGTAAAGCTTCCATGTAGAAAGTGGCTTCAAAAAGCTCACAGAAAATGGAATTAAATGATAACTTCTTGTGTTTCAAGAGGTTTCTGAGGGTTTTTTTTTCAAGATTTATTTTATTTATTTGAAAGTTATGCTAATGGAGACAGAGAGAGAAACAGAGAAAGAGAAAAATCTTCCATCTGTTGGTTCACTCCCCCAGTGAGATGAGCCCACAACCACGTCTGGGTCTCCCATGTGGGTGGCAGGGAGTAAGTACTCAGGGCATTGTCTGCTGCTCTCCCAGGTGCATTAGAAGGGAGTTGAATCTGAAGCAGAGCAGCCAGAACTCAGAATGGTGCTCCACATGGCATGCTGGTGTTACAAACAGAGGCTCAATGCCCTGCACAACAGCACTGGCCCCATCCATGAGCTTTTCAAGGCCCCTCCTATGCACAGCTTTCTGCTCTACTCTGTTCTGTCCCTGGGTCAGTTTTTACCTGTGAGAACATAATATTTTCATTCTTGCTGTAATTTTATACCAGATCTTTGTATCTGATAGGGACAGGTCTGTTTCACCACCAAATATATTTCATTCTTTACACCAAATATATTTTGAATGTTCTGCATTTTCATATTTGAAATAATCTCAATTTCTGTGAATACACAGTTACAATGGGAATGTGATGAGAAATAACTCAAATTTCCAAAGAAATATTTATGTCTGTAACCTTCAAATCACATGATTCATAAAAGTATAAATTCCTTAGACATTTACACAATTAAATACTGAAATTGAGATGATTCTTAACTAGGGATTGTCACTGCTTTCACTGCTGGGTTCAATTAACATCATGTCTCATTTATTACCTATCTATACACTAGTCCATTTGATAAAAATAATACAATATAGTAAAAATTTTATTTAAAGTTCAGTGGTGAGGGGTCAGCACTTTGGCATAGCATGTAAAGCTGCCACCTGAAGTGCCAATATCACAAATGGGTGCCAGTTCAAGTCCTGGTCACTCCACTTACAATTCAGCTCTCTGCTATGGCCTGAGAAAGCAGAGGAAGATGGCCCAAGTTGTTGGGCCCTGCACCCATGTGGGAGACCCAGAAGAAGATCCAGACTCCTGGCTTCAGATTGGCTCAGCTTATGGCCATTGCTGCCATTTGGGGAGTGAAATAGTGGATGGAAGACCTCTCTCTCTCTCTCTCTCCCTCCCTCCCTCCCTCCCTCCCTCTTTCTCTCTCTCTCCCTCTTTCTCTCTCTGCCTCTGCCTCTCTGTAACTCTCTGCCTTTCAAATAAATAAAGATTTAAAAATATTTGATGGGAACTGACATATTATTACTGCTTACCACTCATAAGGATCACTGCATGCATCATGTTACAGCATATGTGCTACATGTGCTTTATTTCTAATACACTTTCCCCTCATGTTGTGAACATTATTTCTATGTTATGAATGAGAAAATTGAGGTAAAGTTTACATGAACATGACACAGATGGAAACTCTAACCCCAGGATTTAATCTAACAGCAGGATTTAAACACCTATGTCTTTATCTGGCTCCAGAATTAGGGTTTGGTTTTTTTATTTGAATTCTATCTCAAACTCCTGTTTTTAGAGCATTCAGGATAAGAAGATAAAGTACAGGATTGTGAAATGCGTGAGCACCATCCATATGGTGACTCTCATTCACGTAATTCCTCTACTTGCTGTGACTGGGTTGGTAAATGGGGTGCTATTTTCCTGCCCTGTACTTTAGGTAATTACACTACTCAGTCTAATCACCATGTGAGCTTGACAGTGCAGGTTGCATTAGATCTGTTGCACATGAGCTGGGTACTACTCTTGGCTTCACTTCTGAGTTTTTGTGTGAATTTGGGAAAACCACACTTTTCTCTGTCTCAATTTTCATATTTGTGATATTGGAATAATGAGGCTTTCAAGATTCTCCATAGGATAGTTTCTCCATTGACCATTCCATGGGGGAAAAAAAAAAAAAAACATGTAAGTCATCATCATAATCACTGTCACCAAGACTGAAATGTTCATGCAAAATAATCTTGACAGGAAACAAAAAATGGGAGGAATAGAGTTATTGAAATCCATGCTTATGTTCTTCTCTAGGAGAGGAGGTACAGTAATTCTGTAATACCAGCATCCATCTGTCATGTGCAATTTCACGTGAGAAAATTCTAAGAAGGTACGGATTTTAGGAATACGACTTTGTATTTAAAAGAAAGTATGTCCATTGGTTTTCTTTCTCACCATATGACATTTTACCATTTAATTTTTAAAAATTATTTGTTTTTATTCATTTGAAAGGCAGAATGAGAGAGTGAGAATGAAAGAGATTATCTTCCATCTCTTTGTTTACTCCCCATAACCACAGGAGCCAGGAGTGGGCCATACCATAGTCAAGAGCCAAGAACTCCACCTGGGTCTCCCACCTGGGTGGTAGGGACCCAAGTAATTCAGCCATCAACTGATGCCTCCCAGGGTGAGCATTAGCAGGAAGTTGTATAGGAAGTGGAGGTGTTATTGGAATCCAGGCACTTTGCACATTTGCATTTAATGTGTATAATATCCGGTCTCCTAGGCTTTACATTAGAGAAGAAAACAAATTATATATGAATCTATAGTGTCTCATAATTTCCTAAGGTGGCCACAGTGAATTAGGTTAATGGGAAGCTGAATCTATATAATGTCATAATCCATATTTATATTGTAGCATAAATGTATGACTTTTGTAGAA
This sequence comes from Oryctolagus cuniculus, assembly GCF_051225735.1. Classification (NCBI taxonomy): domain Eukaryota; kingdom Metazoa; phylum Chordata; class Mammalia; order Lagomorpha; family Leporidae; genus Oryctolagus; species Oryctolagus cuniculus. The sequence goes on from NC_142885.1 coordinate 31,344,317, forward strand.
ACAAACAACCATAACACCAAACATCTGGATGAAATCTGAAAATTTCAGTGACATATCCAGATATCTCTACACATCTGGAATTTTTAGATTTAATGTTCCAACTGCTTCCATTTTTGTCTGGGCACTTGAAACACTGTAGACACTGTCTAACAAATATTTATTCACATCATAAAGATGTGAAAACATGGAAAGAATCATTGTAAAAATACAATTTTCAGATTTAATCATATCCCAGTGATTAAAGTGGCTCTGGCAGTTAATGTAGACAACCCAATGTCAACAGGCCCTGCAGACTTAACCAAGTAGTTCAACGGCAAAGTGGGGAGTTGAAGTGAAGAATTCGAACCAAGGATGCTTTAAGGTAAGAATGAAAAAGAAAGAAAAGAAAGCCTCTCCACTTCTCCTGCCTGCAAGATAGACATATGTCTGCCTGCCAGTGGGGTCCCTCAGCTAGTTCCAAGCCACCAGCAAACTCTGCTCTGCAGATCTGCAGCTGTGCGTTGAGGTTGGGGGTGCTTGATGGAAGGAGTATAGGGATAGAATACATTGCATGACTAACAATTGAAACCCTATTTATTGGGCTGCCTCTTGCCTTTATCATTGATTTTAGCACAAAGCTGGTGATAGATGAATCATTTTTCTGTCTCTATAGTTTTCAGTTCTGAAACTTGTTTTTCCCCTTTACAAATCAATCTTGTAAAACAGGCTCTTTGATGTAGTCATACAAGTTTTACTATCCCACTTTTTTTTGCATCTTTATTTATTTCAAACACACACATATCAAGAGGGCAACAAAGAGGGATCTCCCACCCAGTGGATCACTCTCCAAATGCTAGTTACTGCCGAGGCTGGGACAGGTTGAACCAGGAACAAAGAATTCAGTCATATATCCCAAATGTGTGGCAGAGATTCAACAACTTGAGATTTCACCTGCTGCCTCCCAGGATGTGCATTAACCAGGACACTGGAATCAGGAATGGAGGTAGGATTTGAACCCAGTCACTTTAATTTGAGATTGCAGGTGTCCCAAGCAGTCTTAATCTCGACACCAAATGCCTCCCCCCACATGTTTTTAAGAAAACTGAATATTCAACAGCTATTGTGAGCCATGGATAAATAACATGTTGAACAATAAATAACTATTGTTGTGACAAATAAAATTTGATGTAAGAAATGTTAATCTCTTGATATTATTAAAACCAATCTTATGAAATCTCATTCTTCTTTACAAAAAAATGAACCAAAGTAATAATTCATGTGATGAGCAAAGTTGCTAGAAGTTTCATTCCTTTTAACTTGATCTTTTTGAAATGTCACAGCCATAATAAATGCTAATAATTTCTTCTTACCTGATGAAGTTCAATGAAAATTACTTATTTCATTAACATTTAATTACAATGGAAACATGCTACTTCGAATAACCACATTTCCATACAAGGTGAAAAAATACATACTGCTTTTAGTTATTCAAAGTGATATATCATTTATATGTGACTTTAGCAAATTGAGTGAAAATATCAAAACTAAGTTACTTGTTTTTTTCCTTTACTTTGTTATAAAATTCTTAGCTGGTATTAACTGAAGATATGAAATCTTTGTATTCAAAGCAATTACTTTATTTCTCTCTTTTTCTTTTTTTAACTTTAATATAATAAATATAAATTTCCAAAGTACAGCTTATGGATTACAGTGGCTTTTTCCCCTCATAACTTCCCTCCCACCCGCAACCCTCCCATCTCCCACTCCCTCTCCCATTCCATTCAAATCAAGATTCATTTTCAATTATCTTTATATGCAGAAGATCAATTTAGTATGTATTAAGTTAAGATTTCAACAGTTTGCACCCACACAGAAACACAAAGTATAAAGTAATGTTTGAGTACTAGTTATACCATTAATCCACATTTCTGTCTTTTTCAAACTAACAAGACCAACTAGAATGACAGCTTTTTTTCTCTTATCATCTTGCCTAATCTTTCAATGATGTTTAAAAGCAATTAGAGAGCTGAGGAGGCAAGATGGCAGAATGGGAAGGGAGCACACTGATAGTCCGGGGAGAGACAGTTTAATAAGAGTGGAGATACTGCAGATTCAAGGAAGAGTAGGGGAGGAAACAGCAGAAGAAACTCTTCCGGAACGCGTGATTCACAGCGGACCTGCGTGGAGAGTGTGGGAGCCCACAGTTCGGGACACCAGCGGCAGACTCAACACACCAGCGCTGGAACGCGAGGTGAGCTGAACCTCAATAGCCCGAGACACCGGCAGGCAAGCAGAGAGAGGAGACTAGAGGGAATGACCCCCAGGGGGGGAAAGTTCACCAGGCTAACTGGAAGAGAGTGAGAGAGAAAAAAAAAGGTGACTGGTACGGACACGGGTTTCTCTCTCTCCGCTCACCTCTCAAGGGCGAGCAAGACAAAGAGCAGGCGCCATCTTGGACATACGTCATAAGCAGAGTGACCTCAGGTCTGCACCGGCCCTGAGCCTAGCAGAAAAACCTGACTCTGGGTGGGGCGAATTAACAGGAGATTAGGACCTAGTAAATTTGTGGTGCTACTGAACTGAGACTGAAAAAAGAGACGGTGGGGGAAAGAACTCACAGAATTCACATGAGTACTCTCCAGAGATGCTACAATTCTGTAACTTTGGCAACCCAGTGGGAGACTGAAGGAGAATTTGAGCCCACCCTGAGGGCAGAACAGATACCCTGTGTGGTCCTTGGGAAAGAGCTTCCAATCTCTGGCTCCTGTGGGTATATCATTTGCCTGCTAACTACCTCCAACTTCATTCAGCTGTGCAGAATTACTTCCCTTTTGAATCAAAAAAAAAAAAGAGAGAGAGAGAGAGATCTACCACACCTAACCTGGGAGTGTCACCTTTGGCACACGAAACAGAGCTCTCAGGCCACACCCATCTCAAGCCTCTAAGGCTCCATCAAAAACAGACAGTCCACTTAATCTAGAGTCATAGTATAACAAGAAAAAGCACCACAGTGAAGAAACCAAATATCTCCAATATGCCAAATCACAAATGCAAAATCCGAGATAATAGAAACAAGGAAGTCATCATGATGCCCCCAAATGAAAAAGACACCCCAATTCAAGATTATGAAGATGATGAGATAGAAGAAATGCAAGAAGCAGATCTCAAAAAATTGATAAGAACATTAAGAAGTTCTCAAAAACAAATTCTTGAACTACAGAAATCCTTAATGGACAAGATAGAAAATCTCTCTCGTGAAAATGAAATATTAAGGAGGAATCAAAATGAAACAAAACAACTAGTACAACAGGAAACTGTGATAGTGACAAGAAATCATAATGAAGTGAAGAATTCAATAGATCAAATGAAAAACACAATATAGAGCCTTACAAACAGAATGGGGGAAGCAGAAGAGAGAATATCGGATTTAGAAGACAGAGAACAGGAAGGGATACAGTCAGACCAAAGAAAAGAAGAGGAAATTAGAAATCTAAAACATATTGTCAGGAATCTGCAGGACACTATTAAAAAAACTAGGAGTTCCTGAAGGCATGGAGAGGGAGAAAGGATTAGAAGGCCTTTTTAGTGAGATATTAGCAGAAAATTTCCCAGGTTTGGAGAAGGACAGAGAAATCCTAGTACAGGAAGCTCACAGAACCCCTAATAAACACGACCAAAAGAGATCCTCACCACGACACATTGTAATTAAACTCTCCACAATGAAACATAAAGAAAAGATCCTAAAATGTGCAAGAGAAAAACATCAGATTACTCTCAGAGGATCTCCAATCAGACTCACAGCTGACTTCTCATCAGAAACCCTACAAGCTAGGAGGGAATGTCGAGATATAGCCCAGGTACTAAAAGAGAACAACTGCCAGCCCAGAATATTATATCCTGCCAAGCTATCATTTGTGAATGAAGGTGAAATAAAGACTTTTCATAGCAAACAGAAATTGAAAGAATTTGTCGCCACTCGTCCAGCCCTGCAAAAGATGCTTAAAGATGTGTTACACACAGAAACACAGAAACACGGTCATCAATATGAAAGAAGGTAAAGGAAGTAAAGCTCACAGCAAAAGATCACAGGGAATTCAAAGCATATATTAGAACTTATCTTTGGCAAATGGCAGGGCAAAGTTACCACTTATCATTAGTCACATTGAACGTTAATGGCCTGAACTGTCCAGTTAAAAGACACCGATTGGCTGATTGGGTTAAGGAACAAAACCCAACTATTTGCTGCTTACAAGAAACACATCTTTCCAACAAAGATCCATACAGACTGAAAGTGAAAGGCTGGAAAAAGATATACCATACCAACAGAAATGAAAAAAGAGCGGGCGTAGCCATCTTAATATCAGACAACATAAACTTTACCACAAAAACTGTTAAGAGTGACAAAGAGGGACACTATATGATGATTAAGGGATCAATTCAACAGGAAGATATAACAATTATCAATGTATATGCACCTAACTACAGGGCACCAGTTTATCTAAAAGATTTGTTAAGGGACTTAAAGGGAGACTTAGACCCCAATACAATAGTACTGGGGGACTTCAATACTCCACACTCAGAAATAGACAGATCAACAGGACAGAAGATCAACAAGGATACAGTAGATTTAAACGACACTATAGCCCAAATGGATCTAACAGATATATACAGAACTTTCAATCCTACAGCTAACGATTTTACATTCTTCTCAGCAGTACATGGAACCTTCTCTAGGACTGACCACATACTAGGCCATAAAGCAAGTCTCAGCAAATTCAAAAGAATTAGAATCATACCATGCAGCTTCTCAGGCCATAAAGGAATGAAGTTGGAAATTAGCAACTCAGGAATCCCTAGAGCATACACAAACACATGGAGATTGAACAACATGCTCCTGAATGAACAATGGGTCATAGAAGAAATCAAAAGAGAAATCAAAAATTTTCTGGAAGTAAAGGAGGATAACAGCACAACATACCAAAACTTATGGGACGCAGCAAAAGCAGTGTTAAGAGGAAAGTTTATATCAATAGGTGCCTACATCAAGCAATTGGAAAGGCACCAAATAGATGAGCTTTCAATTCACCTCAAGGATCTAGAAAACCTACAGCAAACCAGACCCAAATCTAGTAGGAGAAGAGAAATAATTAAAACCAGAGAAGAAATCAACAGGATTGAATCCAAAAAAAAAACATTCCAAAAAATCAGCCAAACGAGGAGCTGGTTTTTTGAAAAAATAAACAAAATTGACACCCCATTGGCCCAACTAACTAAAAAAAGAAAAGACCCAAATCAACAAAATCAGAGATGAAAAAGGAAACGTAACAACAGACACCACAGAAATAAAAAGAATCATCAGAAATTACTACAAGGACTTGTATGCCAGCAAACAGGGAAACAAACCTATCAGAAATGGATAGATTCCTGAACACATGCAACCTACCTAAATTGAACCATGAAGACATAGAAAACCTAAACAGACCCATAACTGAGACAGAAATTGAAACAGTAATAAAGGCCCTCCCAACAAAGAAAAGCCCAGGACCAGAGGGATTCACTGCTGAATTCTACCAGACATTTAAAGAAGAACTAACTCCAATTCTTCTCAAACTATTCAGAACAATCGAAGAAGAGGGAATCCTCCCAAATTCTTTCTATGAAGCCAGCATCACCTTAATTCCTAAGCCAAAAAAAAGATGCAGCATTGAAAGAGAATTACAGACCAATATAGCTGATGAACATAGATGCAAAAATCATCAATAAAATTCTCACCAATAGACTGCAACAACACATCAGAAAGATCATCCACCCAGACCAAGTGGGATTTATCCCTGGTATGCAGGGATGGTTTAATGTGCACAAGACAATCAATGTGATACACCACATTAACAGACTGCAGAAGAAAAACCATATGATTATCTCAACAGACGCTGAGAAAGCATTTGATAAAATACAACACCCGTTCATGATGAAAACTCTAAGCAAACTGGGTATGGAAGGAACATTCCTCAATACAATCAAAGCAATCTATGAAAAACCCACAGCCAACACCCTATTGAATGGGGAAAAGTTGGAAGCATTTCCACTGAGATCTGGTACCAGACAGGGATGCCCACTCTCACCACTGCTATTCAATATAGTTCTGGAGGTTCTAGCCAGAGCTATTAGGCAAGAAAAAGAAATTAAAGGGATACAAATTGGGAAGGAAGAACTCAAACTATCCCTCTTTGCAGATGATATGATTCTTTATTTAGGGGGACCAAAGAACTCTACTAAGACATTATTGGAATTCATAGAAGATTTTGGCAAAGTAGCAGGGTATAAAATCAATGCACAAAAATCAACAGCCTTTGTATACACAGACAATGCCATGGCTGAGGAAGAACTTCTAAGATCAATCTCATTCACAATAGCCATAAAAACAATCAGATACCTTGCAATAAACTTAACCAAGGACGTGAAAGATCTCTATGATGAGAATTACAAAACCTTAAAGAAAGAAATAGAAGAGGATACCAAGAAATGGAAAAATCTTCCATGCTCATGGATTGGAAGAATCAATATCATCACAATGTCCATTCTCCCAAAAGCAATTTACAGATTCAATGCAATACCAATCAAGATACCGAAGACATTCTTCTCAGATCTAGAAAAAATGATGCTGAAATTTATATGGAGACACAGGAGACCTCGAATAGCTAAAGCAATCTTGTACAACAAAAACAAAGCCAGAGGCATCACAATACCAGATTTCAGGACATACTACAGGGCAGTTGTAATCAAAACAGCATGGTACTGGTACAGAAACAGATGGATAGACCAATGGAACAGAATTGAAACACCAGAAATCAATCCAAACATATACAGCCAACTCATATTTGATCAAGGATCCAAAACCAATCCCTGGAGTAAGGACAGTCTATTCAATAAATGGTGCTGGGAAAATTGGATTTCCACGTGCAGAATCATGAAGCAAGACTCCTACCATTCACCTTACACAAAAATCCACTCAACATGGATTAAAGACTTAAATCTATGACCTGACACCATCAAATTCTTAGAGAACATTGGAAAAACTCTGCAAGATATAGGTACCGGCAATGACTTCTTGGAAAACACCCCAGAAGCACAGGCAGTCAAAGCCAAAATTAACATTTGATATTGCATCAAATTGAGAAGTTTCTGTACTGCAAAAGAAACAGTCAGGAAAGTGAAGAGACAACCGACAGAATGGGAAAATATATTTGCAAACTATGCAACTGATAAAGGGTTGATAACCAGAATCTACAAAGAAATCAAGAAACTCCACAACATCAAAACAAACAACCCACTTAAGAGATGGGCCAAGGACCTCAATAGACACTTTTCAAAAGAGGATGTCCAAATGGCCAACAGACACATGAAAAAATGTTCAAGATCACTAGCAATCAGGGAAATGCAAATCAAAACCACAATGAGGTTTCACCTCACCCCGGTTAGAATGGCTCACATGCAGAAATCTACCAACAATAGATGCTGGCGTGGATGTGGGGAAAAAGGGACACTAACCCACTGTTGGTGGGAATGCAAACTGGTCAAGCCACTATGGAAGTCAGTCTGGAGATTCCTCAGAAACCTGAATATAACCCTACCATTCAACCCAGCCATCCCACTCCTTGGAATTTACCCAAAGGAAATGAAATTGGCAAACAAAAAAGCAGTCTGCACATTAATGTTTATTGCAGCTCAATTCACAATAGCTAAGACCTGGAACCAACCCAAATGCCCATCAATGGTAGACTGGATAAAGAAATTATGGAACATGTACTCTATAGAAATCTATACAGCATTCAAAAATAACGAAACCCAGTCATTTGCAACAAGATGGAGGAATTCAGAAAACATCCTGCTGAGTGAATTAAGCCAGTCCCAAAGGGACAAATACCATATGTTCTCCCTGATTGGTGACAACTAACTGAGCACCAAAGGGGAAATTTGTTGAAGTGAAATGGACACTATGAGAAACAGTGACTTGATCAGCTCTTGTCCTGATGGTTGATGTACAATGTAATACTTTATCCATTTTAGTATTTTTTTTGTTCTAGTACCATTGGTTGGACTCTGTAATTAACACACAATTATTCTTAGGTGTTTAAATTTTAACTGAAAAGTGATCCCTGTTAGGAATTTGGAAAACATTATGTTGAGTGAAATAAGCCAATCCCAAAGGGACAAATACCACTTGTTCTCCTTGATAGGTGACAACTAACTAAGCACCAAAAAGGAAACCTGTTAAAGTGAAATGAACACTATGAGAAACAGTGACTTGATCAGCCCTCACCCTGACTGTTGATGAGCAGCTTAATATGTTATCCCTCTTAGTATTTTTTTTTGTTTGTTCTACTTAATACTTTTGGTTGAATACTGTAATCAATACACAATTCTTCTTAAGTGCTGAAACTTAACTGAAAAGTGTTTGCTGTTAAATATGAGTGGGAATAAGAGAGGGAAGAGATGTGCAATTCGGGACATGCTCAAGCTGACTTACCTCAAACAGTAGAGTTAGAAACATACCAGGGGATTCTAATTCAATCCCATCGAGGTGGCATGTACCAATGCCATCTCACTAGTCCCAGTGATCAAGTTCTGTTCACAATTGATCGTAATGATAGGACTAAGAACCAAAGGGATCACATAAACAAGAATAGTGTCTGCAAATACTAGCTGATAGAATCAAAAAGGGAGAGAATGATCCAACATGGGAAGTGAGATACACAGCAGACCCATAGAATGGCAGATGTCCTAAACAGCACTCTGGCCTCAGAATCAGCCCTTAAGGCATGCGGATCTGGCTGAAATGCCCATGAGAGTATTTCAGGCATGGAAAGCCAAGACACTCTGGGGGAAAAAACCTAAATGAAAGATCTCCATGAGTGAGATCCCAGTGGAAAGAATAGGTCATCGAAGAAGGAGGTACCTTTCTCTGAAGGGAGGAGAGAACTTCCACTTTGACCATGGCCTTGTCTAAATATGATCAGAGTCAATGCACTCAGGGGGCTTCCATAGCCTTGGTAGCTCATGACAAGAGCCTAGGGTGATTACTGAGGCCATAAACAAGAGTGTCAATTTGTTAAGTCATCAACAGGAGTCACTGTGCACTTACTCCTCATGTAGGATCTTTGTCCTTAGTGTGCTGTACATTGAGATTTAATGCTATAACAAGTACTCAAACAGTATTTTTCACTTTATGTTTCTGTGTGGGAGCAAACTGTTGAAATCTTCACTTAATGTATGTTAAACTGATCTCTGTATATAAAGAGAATCGAAAATGAATCTTGATATGAATGGAAGGGGAGAGGGAGTGAATAAGGGGAGGGTTGTGGGTTGCAGGGATGTTATGGGGGGCAAACCATTGTAATCAATATTCTGTACTTTGGAAATTTATATTCATTAAATAAAAGTTAAAAAAACAATTAGAAACATCACTATCAATATACATTATTATAATTAACAACTTCTGCTTTTCCTACCATCTCAGGCATATCTATCAAATGTATTCAGTTAAAACAGTGAATCTCACCAAATTTATGAGTAAAGAACCATAGGACATTATCAACTTATTATGGTTGAATCTAATTGAATTAATACTGATATGTTCTGGTTGTTATCAGCATATATGTGAGCTCTCACTGATCATTCATTTACTAATTTAGAGACTACTCCCTTATATCTAAAATCATTATAAGAATTCACAAAGATTATCATTACTATTGTATGAGTACACATTGATTCCTTTCCCCAAAATAGTCAGTAATTTCAATAACTGGAAGGAAGCAAACAACTATAAAGTATATATTATGCATAATAATTGGGAATGATAAAATGCTTTAAAGTACAACATTTACTTTAAATTGAATGCATCTCTGAGTTTTTTGTAAGTTATGGGAATTTGGAGAGCAAATAGCACACTTTTATAGACAAAGTCTCCAGAAATAGTTCTCTTTGGCCTGAGTTCATTACCTTTTAAAGCAACTCTTGTTGAAATTAAAGATGTCAACACAAAACTTTCACTGGCTTTTCAAACTTTCTAGAATTTTCTCATGAAATAAAAAAATGCATGCAAGGCTAGTGTGAAAAGAAGTGCAGGAAGTGTCCTCTCACAGCCAAAGCTCCTTCTGTAGCATCACACATAAACCATGACATTTGGCTGTGATCCACAATAGCCATCAGAATGTAACTGCTGACTTGTTGATTAAGTGCAAATTAATGTTTTAACTGCTTATTGAAGAAATTCAGGAGCCAAGTATGGAAAATTCTTAGACAATGCTGTCTTCGATGATGTTGTCCTTTCATTGTACTAAATTGATGAATGCTCATGATAGCAAAAAGTACAACAAATTTCAATTATTTAAAGAAAACTCATTTTATATGTATATGTACACATATATATGAATACATATACACAGACATGTAGGTCTGTGTGTGTGCTCAGAAATATTTCTTCATCTTTATAGCTGTGTGTCTATCATCTACCTATCTACCTCTCTATTATCTATGCAGGTTAAGAATAGCACTTTTAAAGAAAAAAGAACATTCTCAAGGGCAGTATTAGGATATGACCTTATTTTCAGAGTTTTTGTCTTTATCATTTCAAATTTGAATATTATGGTTATGAACCCATTACTTATTTCTCAGTCTTCTACTTCATATAGGCAATATTTTTGAAAATCAGTGTATGGAAGGTTTGAAATATTGGTCGCTGTATAGCTTTTTTTTTTTTTTACAGGCAGAGTGGACAGTGAGAGAGAGACAGAGAGAAAGGTCTTCCTTTTGCCTTTGGTTCACCCTCCAATGGCCGCCATGGCCGGCATACCGCACTGATCCAAAGGCAGGAGCCAGGTGCTTCTCTTGGTCTCCCATGGGTTGCAGGGACCAAGCACTTGGGCCATCCTCCACTGCACTCCCTGGCCACAGCAGAGAGCTAGCCTGGAAGAGGGGCAACTGGGACAGAGTCCGGTGCCCTGACCAGGACTAGAACCCGGTGTGCTGGCGCCGCTAGGCAGAGGATTAGCCTACTGAGCCATGGCACCAGCCAGATCTGTCTTTAATGTTACTATTTCTTAAATTATTTTTTTACTTACCATAAACTTTTTGTGTATGTGGAACCTACACAAAAGAAGCAACTGACTTTTACTCCAGGTAAGTGTTAAATACTGATCCAAAGAAAGAAACACTATTATAAAATCATTGGTAAGAAAGACCATCTCAGAACAGTTGAACAGACAATATGGTGGCTCACGGAAACAAAATCAATTAAACTAAGTGTTTTTATAGTAATTTACATAAATAAATCTAGAATGGAAAAAAAATTCTGTTAAAAATGTGCAAAATTTTTATGTGGTGTACAAAATTATTTCCTTTTTTATACTCATCCAAAAAAAAGTGGATGGCTATGTTGAAAATACTTGGCATTGAGCCACTGAATGACTTACAAGTAGCAAACAAAACATAATCCTTCTTATTACCGCCAATGCAGTATAATCCAACAAGGTGGGGATTTTCCATTTATCTTGGCAGAGGTATTGAGTTCTCAGTATGTTTATTCCACTCATTTTAGCTGCTTTAAAAATCCACAATATTGCACCTTTGATTAGCACTGTGGAAAAGATTTTGTGAAGTGGCAGGATCTCCCACTACTTCTACATTTGGCAGCCTTCACTCTGTAAAAATGTCCTTTTTACCACTCCCTGTTAAATTCCCATGCAGCTGTTTTCTCTTTCTTCCCCCTGTCAGATACCAGATATCTGGCAGGAGACTTCTCCAAGCTTATCTGGATGAAGAAAAAAAGCCAGAATAAGCTCATCAGACTTAAAAATGCCTTGGCACAGGAGGATCTTTAGACCGACTGGCTCTTCAAAATATTCTAAGTGGCCCTGCCAATTGAAGATTATTAGCTGTGGCTCTTGGGGATGTGGGAGGATAGGTCATAAGCTGGAAGCTTTGAGTTAGAAGCTGGAGAGTGACTGCAGTGATAAGTGCTCCACAACACAGCTTTAGAATTAAAAGACTTGAACCTCATCTTTGCTCTAAGGTTAGCATTTTTAGTGGAGCTGGTTTTCAATACGAGCCTCTTGTTTTCTTTCTGGTTGACCAGGTGGATTAGGGAAGAAGACACCATTTAAGAGTCTGCCTTCTTTGAGAAATTTCACAACCACTCTTACAGATGGAATTCTGAAAATTTGAGAGATATTTAGGGATTTAATGCATCTTAGGTTTTTTCTAAAATGAGACCCAAGGATTGCAAGCCTTCAAGATGACATGCATAAGGCTTATTATGAAATGCATTCAATAAATAAGGTAGAGGTAGCTAAAAATGACATCAGTTATAGAAATGGATGTTTCATAAGTAATCACAATAAATTTATGTATGAAAACCTGTCAAAGACTAGTTTTGATTTTAAAGTCAGTTGTCATTTAAGAGAAATTTATTTCTCTTACACAATCCTACCATGGAGCTAGATGAGTTAACACTTACTGTTTTTCCCATTTGCAGGATAGAATTTCATTGTACTTCAATCTTGAAAAGCTTTGGCAAAGTCAAGACAAGCATTTGTTAGATTTAGAGGATCCTATTTAAGTGAAGGAAAACATTGATCAGTATGAGGTTTGATACAATATTCCTTTGTGAGTATGTGTAAGTTCCTGTACTAAATCATAGTATTTCAAAGTGTGCATTGAAGAATGCAAATGACGAGAATGCATATATGTATTTAGATTTTTTAAAGATTTGTTAATTTATTTGAAACTCAGAGTTATGGAGAAGCAAAGAGAGAGAGAGATCTTGCACCCTTTAGTTAGAGCATTTAAAATGTGGAAATCCTGCAAAACAGTATCACTCAAGAACAAGATGAGGATTACATGATAAGCATGTATGGCATTAGTGAAAAATTAAAGTAATTGAATAGCTATACTGTAGTTTGAACATTTGTACCTTCTAAAACCCAAATGTTAGAATCCTGTCTGTGAAGGTGACCACATTAAAAGTGAGGTCTGAGACCCACACACTGGTGCAGTGGGCTAAGTATCTGCCTGCAACACTGTCATCCCATATGAGCTCAAGTTCAAATCCCAGCTGCTCTACTTCCAATTCAGCTCCCTGCTGAAGGGCCTGGGAAAGCAGCAGAAGATGGCCCAAGTTCTTGGGCTCTGCCACCCACCCACACAGGAGACCTAAATGGAGTCCTGGACTCGTGGCTTCAGTCTGGACCAGCCTGAGGCAGTTGTGACCATTTGGAGAGTGAACCAGCAGATGGAAGATCACCCTATCTCTCTCTACTTCTCTCTCTCCCTCTCTCTCCCTCTCTCTCTCTCTGCCTTTCAAAAAATTAATTTTGAAAAAATAAGGACTTTTGAGAGTGATTAGCTCATGTGGGCAGAGCACTTGTGATTGGGCTGGGTGCCTTGTAGAATAGGCCCCAGAGATCTCAGCCAAACCTCTCACCCATGTGAGATGGTTGCTGTCCAGGAAGAAGCAGGCTCTCACCAGACAGGAACTCTGCTGGTGTCTTAACCTTGATCCCAGTCTTCAGCTGTGAGCAACTAGTTTATGCTGTCTGTAAACTACCAAGTCTATGGGATTTTGCTCTGGTAACCCCAATTGACTAGGAAAGGCAACTTCCCAATTTAGGAAGGTAGGATTCTGTGTATAACTCTATGTCTATAACTTTAAGAGCCCAATCTTCAGAAAATAAATTGAAAATATTTTACTGGATGAAACCCAGGCATTTTGGAGAAATACATATTTGGGTTACTAATGATAGAAAAATTGATTGTTCAAACCTACAATATTTCTTCTGATAAGTTCAGCACAGTAAAATTCAGCCCAGAGAATAAAAATAAAGCCTTTAGAATCTGAAGATGCTGTACAGGTGCAGAAGGATAAGAATAAATTTATATTTGATGAAACCAGGAACATATTCGTATATGATCCTGTCATTCTTCTCTTGTGACATTCAATGCTGACCACAGTGTTGTTACTAGTTCAGTTTTTGCCTCTTCTATGTGTTCAGGAAGTTACTTTTCTAGCTTAATGTAACAATATTTTACATCTAATACCTGGCTCAACGTATATTTGTATTATAAAATAATTAGTTGACATGTATATCAAAGATTTTCCTCCTGTGGTTGATGGTTAGGTTTTGTATTTTATGCTAAACACTCTTTCATATGCATTATAATATAGAATTCTAAGGAAAAGAAACAGCATGCAATTTTAATCTCCATGTTGTGTCTTGAAAAGATTGTTACTTACCTAACAATACACAATTCTAAATGGCAAATCTCAGAATTCTAATCAGAGTTCTGCATAACAATTCAATTCTTTCTGAGGAACCCTGAGGACTTACTTTTAATTGGGAATTTACATTCCACCCACATTCATCTCCTTTTCATATTATCTTGCAAAACTGCACCTAAATATTTGTGGAATAAATATAATCTGCATAATATCAACTGTTCAGTTCTTTGAAAACATAATTATTACTCAAGTGTTTTGCTGTTTGTTTGTTTTTTCCACCAAGGCCATGCTTAGATTATTCTAGGAATGTCTGGCAATGACATAATCTCCTTCTCCTGTCCACACTGAGTTTGATTGTATGACTTTCTCTGGACAATGAAACTAAATTAGCCAATATGATTCAAGCAAAACTTGAGAAACCTTGCATGTTGCAGCTTTCCCCCTCAGAGCTCCTAGAAATGCTTCTACAACCACCTGAAGATTGGGATTCCAGCCTATCCTGGTAGAAGATGGAAACACACACAACAGAAATGCATTGTTTTAGTGGAGGCCCAGCAGGCTCATAGTCAACCCACAAGCCAAGTGCAGATTCATGAGGAAGCCAGGTACTGCTGGCAATAAAACTGGCCAAGTAATTCCAGTCCAAATCTGATGCACAAGATTGTGAGTGAATTACAGCTCAATATCCATTAAGATCCAGCAATGTGTAGAGTGGTTTGTTATACAGCATTGGCTTAACATCATGGCATTGAAAAGGGACTTCAAAGAAGTAAATAAAGTTGTGTGTGCATGTATGTGACATATGTAGATATATCATATTTACATATAATTATTTTTCAATAGTGTTAAGTCACTTAGGAAAAAAAAAATATCCAAATACCTTCAAAACCTCTCAAACTAGGCTTATAGAATTACTTTTCAAAAGGAATTACGCTCAGACAAAAGTGAAACCTCTGTTGAAAGCCTAGATAGCTGGGGAAAACCAAGATCCCCAGGTTAGTAAACACAGAGTTTCTACTTTGTTCTTCACTGAAGGCTCAGTATTACAGCCATCATTACATACACTGGAAGCAAACTCCAATTTCCAACTTCCTCATGTATTATATAAAACACAGTTAGCTTTCCTGGAGTTCACTGTCTCTCTATAATGACAGAAATTTGTGGTTCTCCCTGCCTATTGTCCTGTTCCCAGTTAAAGAAATAATTAAACAAGAGCAAAACACAGGATAGGCTTTAGTCTAGCAGTTATGATGTTGGTTGGTTGCATTCCATATTGGGTTCAGCTCAGCTCCTGGCTCCAGATTCCTGCTAACATAGATCCTGGGATGCCACTGTGGTAACCTCAGTCAACGACTTCCTTACTACTCACAGGGGAGACGTGGATTGGATTCCTGGCTCCCAGCTTCAGCCCCCAGCCGAGGATCATCATGTACACTTGGGGTATGAGCAAGCAATAGTTGTATCCCCTCTCTCTCTCACTCTCTGCTCTCAAATAAGTAAATAAATAATAATTTTTTAGAAATTAAAAAACAATAAAACAAATGCCCCCTCTCTTTCTCTCTGCCTCTCAAATAAGTATATACATTTTTAAGTAAACAATTTTTTAGAAATGAAAACATAGTGAAACTATTGTCTGATGATATAGATTTTGGAACAGGCTTTCTTGCATGCCATAAGCTGTACACTTATAGATGGAACTTTGTGAAGTTCAAGGGAAGGAAATGTTATGCTCCATAAGTTAGGTACTAGTCATGATTAATAAAACACAAACTGACAATGTATAAAAACACACGAAAGTGTTCCTTATGCATTTTCCCCACCCAGAAGTAACCTAACAGGCTTGAGATGTAATATTAACAGAGGAAAGATGATTTAAGAAATTAGATGAACAGTTTTCTCACCTAAGATATGCATTCAAATGTCTGCACCCTGTTGATATTTCCTTGGTTCCAGTGGGATCCTGGAGGAGGTGTGTACAGTGAAAGAGGAAATGAGAGTCCAGCCCTCCAAGTGCCAATAATAACTGCACTGTCCATAAAGATCTTTGCATTTGACTTTCAGGAATGTTTATCTAAAGCTGAACAACTGGTAACTGTAAGTCGGTTAGATTCTCCCAGGGCAAGTCACAGCCCTTACAAAGAGTGTGCTGGGAACATCATAAGAGGAGACCATTTGTCATCCAAATAAAATTCAAGAAGGGGATCTAGGAAGTAATTAATACAAAATTAATGTAATAGTACTCTTTAGGTCTTACTATTTGAGATCCACAAATTTTTAATAATTCCAAAGTATTCTCTGAGTTTGTAGCAGAAATTTGCATTACCAAGACCAGCACAATTTCAAAAATATTTGGAGTAATGGGACAAAAATATTCATGAATGGTCTACGTGCCCTTGTATTCCATCATTTCCTTTACGTTGCACCATTTGATGATTTCTGAACCTGAAACATTAATGTGGGTCATGGCCCATGCAAGCATTCAAGGGCCAGTGCATGAACTCGCAATGACTTCTCACCTTCTGCGGTTCCCAATGACATCATAAGTGGAGATGCCAGAGAGCCACCATGCTGGGAGTTTTTATTTGGAAGCTAGACTTAGGAGACTCAGTATGGAGAGTGAGCAAATGAGCATTTTTGTATCATGCCATTGAGGCTCGGAAGCTAATGTGTTAGCGCAACATAACATACCCTATTCTGACCAATACAGGAAACTACTCAGGGGTTGTCGACTTTCTGACATGCCAAATAGGAGATTTTGAAAGGATACAAAATTCCTCACCACATTCCATCATTATGTCAAATAAATATTTTCACACACACCTCCCCACCACCAACAAATACAGAAAGAATGTTATTGCAGAACACAGAATTCTTCTTTAAACTCAATAAATGTAGGGTTTTTCCCCCATAAAATCACTCACCAATTTTTAATTTTTTCATTTTGCTGGGTAAAAATACTTAATCATTAAATAGCACACCTTTCTTCCTTTTGATAATTAAGAACAATGATTTGGATATTTAAAAAATGGTACAAGAGGGTTATTGAACCAAAGCAATGAAAACAATCCCTGGCAATGCCCAGCTTTACCTGTCTTTTGGTGAGATCCAGATTCTCTGCTATCTTGTATCTCCTCAGTCTAGTCACATAGTTGTGATGGGCAAATTCTGCTTCTAGTCCTTGGATTTGCTCTTGGTAAATGCTGTCCTTTCCTTCCTGGGCTTGCTGTTGACTTCAGACTTGTAATTTCCTTCTTGGGATCTGAAAAAAATTAGTACCAACTCATTCATTCAAATATATGTAATCATGTGATTTACTGTATTCATCATGGCTGAGTTACTGCTTTCCCAAGTGCTGTGCTAGTCTTGGGACAAATGGAGAGCAGAAGCAGTAAAATACTCTCACCTCCATCATGGGCAACACATTCCTTGGTTTTCCAATCTGCCTTCAAACAACTAATGACCTAATTGGAGATGTGTCAAATTTTCTCCTTACAAAACATGAACTGTATATAACCACTCATCATACGATATTATAATAAGATGGACAAAATCCTCTCTAGAAGACAATTTTAGATATGAAATTAGTAAGTTCTTAACATGCAGGCTTGAGGTCTAAGTATGAACAGAATGATTCTCCATTTTTAAGCATTATTTATTTAGTTGAAAGGCAGAGCAAGTGATAAAGTGAGAGGGAGAGACAGACAGAGAGAGAGATCCTCCACCCACTGGTTCACTCCCCAAATGACCACAAAGGTCTTGAGCTGGGTCAACCAAAGCCAAGAGCCAGGAACTCCATCTGCATTCTTCTGCTACTTTCCCAATAGAATTAGCAGGGAGCTTGTTGGGAAGCAGAAGAGCCAAGAACTTGGGTCCCTGCCACCATGTGGGAGACCCAGATGGAGATCGGGCTTGTTGATTCAGCCTGGCTCAGCCCTGGCCATTGTGGCCATTCAAGGATTGAACCTGTGGATGGAAGATCCTTTTTCTAGTTTCTCTCCCTCTCTATAGAGCTCTGCCTTTCAAATAAATAAATCTTTGAAATTAAAAACAGAAGAATTAGAAAATACCTCTATTTAATTATGATACTAAGTATTGCTATGATAACTAAGACACACAAGCAGAGTCTTGGTTACCCAAGAAGCCACATTCATCTGATGTTAAGAGCACAACCTCTGCCACTCACCTGCTTATTCAACCCTACTTCCTTCATTTCCTGACCTTTAACCCAGAATTCATGTGAAGATGGTTAAATTAAGTAAATAATTTAGATAAATGCCCGCATATTGTAGGGATTCAATGATTAATTGTAAACTCTAACCTTTAAGAGAGGACTGTAGCCTAAGGCCTTAGTATTTGGAAATAATACATTTAATACAATGAAGAATTAGAAAACATTTTAAAAAAATAGGAAAAGTTTGTTCTTAAAATGGAGCTCAGTCTAAAATGTAAAAGTTTAGAATTCACACAATGGGGCCGGCGCCACGGCTCACTAGGCTAATCCTCCACCTTGCAGCACCAGCACACCGGGTTCTAGTCCCAGTCGGGGCGCCGGATTCTGTCCCGGTAGCCCTTCTTCCAGGCCAGCTCTCTGCTATGGCCCAGGAGTGCAGTGGAGGATGGCCTAAGTGCTTGGGCCCTGCACCCCATGGGAGACCAGAAGTACCTGGCTCCTGCCATTGGATCAGCGTGGTGCATCGGCCACAGTGCGCCAGCCATGTGGCCATTGGAGGGTGAACCAACAGCAAAGGAAGACCTTTCTCTCTGTCTCTCTCTCTCTCACTGTCCACTCTGCCTGTCAAAAAAAAAAAAAAAAGAATTCACACAATGGATAAGTGCGTTCTAATTCACAGTGAAAAATAGCTGAGCTCCTACAAGGAGCTGTATGTTATTTTCTGCCAGCCCACAATGAAACAGAAGGTGTAGCTATGATTTCCAAGGCCCAGTGGCATCCAGAGATGAATTTATTTCCCTCTGAAAGGTTTTTTTGGAATGTTTGATGAAATATAACTAATCCTAGCCTGCCCAATTAACTAGAATCAGATAGTATAATTGTGTGTGACTAAGTATGAGTGAGTGTGTGTATGGGTGAGTGTGTGTATGAGTGAGTGTGTATGTGTGACTGTGAGCGTATACATGTGATATATGTGTGACTGTGTAAGTATGGGTGAGCATGTATGAGTGTGTGCCTGAGGCTGTGTGTGTGTAAGTGTGTAAGTATGAGTGACTGTGTATATGAGTGTGTATGAGTGCGAGAGTATGTGTGTCAGGATGTGTGTGTGTGTTTCTTCTCCTTTAAAGAGTCCCAGTAAACAGATACATGGATTTACTAAGAAGAATCACATCATGCCTAACTGTTAGAACATACAAAATACTATAACTTGTACTCTTAAATGATTTTAATCAAGACAAAATTTACTAAAAACATTCCTTAGCCCATTCTTTAAAATATTATGCCTTTATTATTTACTAGGATGTATAATTTTCTTCATTTGGAGGGTTTGAGAAGCAAATAGCTCACGTATTTTTTATTTCTGGATGATTAAAAGTCAATAATCTACCTATTTATTTCACTTGCCTTCACAGTAGAAACTGTAAATTATAAAAATAAACAATACATAAAAGTAATGATATAAAATAATCTTAAAATCTGAGACAACCTGAGTTTCCAGCTCATGTATTATACAGCAGTTTGCTTGCATCTGCTGCTGGAAAGAAATGTCTTGTGATCATTCCCTATTGCAGTCGCACTGGCAAGAAAGATCATAGTCTTTGGGTGAATCTTCTGCAACACATTTCTGACTGCTTTTCTAAAAGGACTTCCCCAATATGAGAAGTCAAAAATCATAGATGTTCCATTTGTAGGACACTGCTTAAATACCCTTCACAGGTAGAATCCTGTTCACATTGAGTAAGTAGTACTTGCTTTCCAAAAAAGTAAAATCAGCCAAAGAGAAAATCAGTGCTCTGCAATAAAGTCAACTTGTTGTACAACATAATGATTTCCTCAAATAACAGGGAAGCTCTGATGTAAACATGTTTAAGCAAAATAACATGCAAATGACAAAGAAAGGCTTCCTCTTCCCAAACTGTGTAAATCATATCTCCATTGTCTTCTTCATCATTATTACCATTACTTTATATAGGGAGAGGCTGTGTGCAGGAGGGAGGAGAGAGAGAGAGAAGAAAACATTAAGTGACATTTACTTAGAAAACATACTGAGGCCAGCGCTGCAGCTCACTAGGCTAATCCTCTGCCTGTGGTTCTGGCACCCCAGGTTCTAGTTCCAGTTGGGGTGCCGGATTCTGTCCTGGTTGCTCCTCTTCCAGTCCAGCTCTCTGCTGTGGCCCGGGAAGGCAGTGGAGGATGGCCCAAGTCCTTTGGCCCTGTACCCACATGGGAAACTAGGAGGAAGTACCTGGCTCCTGGCTTTAGATAGGTGCAGCGTGCCGGCCATAGCAGCCATCTAGGGGGTGAACCAATGGAAAGAAGACCATTCTCTCTCTCTCTCTCTCTCTCTCTCACTCTGCCTATCAAAAAAAAAACATACTGAATGTGAGATCCTATGAGAGGAATGAAATGATCATCAACAAATTTCTGAGTGTAAAATGTGAAGAATTGCTGGCCTAGCCTGTGTAGAGTACACAAGCAAAGAAGGTTGGTAACAAGACTGGTGAAGGCAGAATGGATACAGTAGCAATGATTATGAATAACAGCAGAAGAGGCTTGCATGTGGTGCATAAATGCCTTTCTAGAAGAAGAAGAAGAAGGTGAGGTCAGAGGCACTGATCCTAGTGCATTTCTTGAACAAAAGAGGCTATGAAAGGCAGTGAGTGTAGGATTGGCTTATGTGTGTGGAGAAGGGGGAATGGGGAATTGACTATCTTGCTGAAATAGGAAACTCAAAAATAAAGTATCTTTTAAATACCATTTGATACTATTGTCCCTTTTAGAAATGTGTACACATAGCGTATACCCTATGGTGAAAGTGTGATATGTGACGTATGTGACATGTGACAATCATGAGTAGTTTGCTGTACAATATACTATGAAATACACAGATTAATATGATATACTACCTATCCAGAAGTACCTTACAATCAAGTTTTGGATAGAAGTGACTTAAAATTAACCATAAATAATTATAAATAGTAGTCCTTGGGGTACTATCAAGCTATCATGTGTTAAGGGTTAATACTTTGGGATACATAACCTTTTTCTTTGCTAAATCAATTTATGGGAAATAGCAATGATAATACCATGAAGTGGGTATTTTGTTAAGCAGTTAAGAAGCTGCTTGGGACACCCACACTGCATATTGGAGGGCTTCAGTTCAAGACCTGGTGCTGCCTCCAATTTCAGCTTCTTCTGACTCCTATGCTGGGAGGCAGCCCCATGTGCTTGGGGCCCTGTCTCCTAAATGGGAGATGGAGTTTAAATTCCTAGCTTGAGGCTTTGGTTTGATCCAGCCATGCCTACTGTAGGCATTTGTAAGTGTATCAACAAATGGTAAGTCTCTCTCTTTCTCTTTACCTTTCAAATAAACAAATAAATAAAGATTTTAAACAGGAATTTTAATTCTGTTATTATGTATGCATTTCAGAGACTAACCTAAATGTTATGTTAAGCAAATTTTCCTAGGAGAGTAGCTTTAACTGAAATCTGATATATTTTTTAAAAGCCAAATTTTAGATTAGATACAAAAAAATTTCCACACCTACTTCTAATTTCTCCCAAATGGCATATGAGTAAGTTTATGTGAATGTAAGTAAGTTTATGTGAATCTGAAGATTTCACCTTGCAGATAATCCAAGGGTACTGATTGTGTATTGGATCAAGGCACTCCATCCAAACCCATACTTTGATATTTTTTCATATGTCATATATCATGGCTCATAACTTTTGAAATATTTAATAAGTTTTTAGAATTATATACTAGATAGAAGATAGCATTTCATTACACGGAGGGGGGAAATGAACTGGGATTGTACATTTTTCTTGTACTTAACATGTAAGCTGCCACTCTCAAAAACGGACATTTGTTCCTAAATGTTATTTATTTACCAGCATCCCTACCCTTGCATACACACAGCACACAGAAACACGAGTGAAGCACATCATTTGTTTCATATGGCAATAACTGTCAGAGTAGAAAATAAATCTTAGTAGCCGCACATGCTTTTAAAGTTTTGCACTGATTAACCGGAACTCTGGTTAAAATTAGTTTGTAATGGGCATATTTTTGCTTAAAACATTTACAGATTCAGAAAAGAACAATGACTTGGGGAAAATAGCAGAAGGTTTGACACCTGAAGACTTGAGTTGAAAATCATTGCAATTTGCCACTTCCATGGTCTTCTAAGCCAATTCTCTTTTCAAGTTCAGATTCCTAATCTATAGAATCCATGCATGATTGTTGCAAACAGAAAATTGAGAGAATTTAAAGTACAGATGTGGGAGATAGAAAATAAGTTTAGTAATAATACTATTGATAATATCAAATAAAATGTACCATGAGTGAGATTTAATTAACTGAAAACAATTTTTAAGGATTTACCTTAGTTTTTTTGAAAGGTAGAGTGACATAGAGAGAGGGAAAGATAAGGAAAAAGACATCTTCCATCTGCTGATTCACTCAGGAAATGGTTCACTCCCCTCAGTGGTTGGGCCAGGCCAAAGCTAAGAGCCTGGAACTCCATCCAAGTTTCCCACGTGGGGAGGAGGCGGGACCCAAGGACTTGGACCATCTTCTGCTGTTTTCTAAGGCACATTAGCAGGGAGCTGGACTGGAAGAAGAGCAGCCATGACTCGAACTGGGCTTCAAATGGAATGCAGGCTTTGCAGGTGGCAGCCTAACCTGTCGCACCAAAATGCTGGCCCCTCAACTGAAATTTTTACTGACACATTTACTGGTATTTTAATTCCACTTAAATCACTTCACTGTCACTTGACATGTAGCATTTAGTAAAATGCATCTTTCTTTTCTTAAAAAATGAAATTCATTTTATAAAGGAGGTGATGCTCTTTCTACTAATACATATTTTTAAAAACGTGGCTGTGCTCACAATTCCTTTGGCCCGTCAGTTAGGGTTAAGTATGCTTGCTTTTAATAAATAAAAGTGTTTTAGCAGGTCTGAGTGCTTTTATTTCTCTCATACTATCTTTTTATAGCTCTGTTACTAAAAACTCCTCAAACTGAAGCATAAGTCAGTTTTTAAACATAATGACATTGTCATCTACTTTCAAAGTAAGTCAAACTAAAAAAATGTTGATATATATTTTATGTATGTGTGGAAATAATTCAGGGAAAATGAAATTAAAAGATAAGTTTGTGGGGTTGTGACACAGTCTCCTTCTGCAGCACCAGCATCCCAAAACACCAGTTCATGTCCCAGCTGCTCCACTTCCAAACAAGCTCTGTGGCCTGGGAAGGCAGCAGAAGATGGCCCAAGTGCTTGGGCCTCTGCACTTGCATGGGAGACCTGGAAGAAGCTCCTGGCTTCGGATCTGCCCATCTCCAGCCATTGCAGGCATTTGGGGAGTGAACCAGCAATGGAAGACCTCTCTCTCTGTCTGTAACTCTGCTTCTCAAGTAAATATATAAATATTTTAAGAAAGTAAAATTATAATCTGAAAAAGTAATTTTTCTATGTAATTTATTTTCAATACATTTATTTTAAATGCATGATAACTTCCTAATCTGAAGAAAGTAAGCCTACATTTGAAACTCACTATATTTAAAATATCTTTCTGAGCAACCTTAGCTATAGAGAAATATGAAGAGAAATTTTGTTGTTAATCATTGTATACAAAATAAACTTGAATGTTTATAGTTGCTACCTAGTATAATTTAAAAAGATAAGTTTACGTCAGTGTGAAGAACTTTTAAAACTATATACACTTTTTAAATAATATGCAATTTTCATGAACTTTAAAGATTTCCAACATGCATAGCTCCAAATCTTTTGTACCCCAAAATAAAATTACACTTTAATTCCATTTTTCATGAACCTTTTGAAATCCTCTCAGATTTATAGTTTAAATATTTTAAATGTTTTAAATTGAATCATCATTTATCACAGATACATTTATTCAAATGTATGCAACTTTTTTGGTGCATATATAAAAACACTTCTAGAATTTTGATCATCATTCACTAAAGAAATTTCAGAATCCTCTTTATTTAAAACTAATTTGTGTGGTGCAGAATGGGGAAATTGCTCTGACTTGTACAATTGGCCACGTTCCATGGGACATGTTCCCTGCACACAGGGAATTTCAAAGCTGAAAGCTAAGATGACATCAAGCAGCTCTTGAACTTCTGGAAAATTTAACAACTGGCTACCTGAAGCCCCTATTAACCTGTTCCAGCACACTCAAGACTGCCACACTTTACTATTTCAAAAAAACAAAATCCTGGTGTTCAAAAGCTGTCATACAATGTTGGATAGTGAGAAAACGTTAAGAGAGAAGAAGATGAGTCTAAGAGGATAGGATTACTTCTTTCACAAGTGATGCTAATGATCAGACACTAGTATTTAGAGTAGTATTCTATTTTTTTATATTTTAAGCTTTTATTTAGTGTGAAAGATGCATAGGAGAGTGAGGGCTTTATTTATAGGAGAGAGAGAGATCTGCGTTCATACCAAGTACCAGGAACCAGCCACATGGAAGAGCATCCAGGCCAGGAAGCATAGGGCAGGTTGGCCCGAAGGCCATGTGCCCTGAAGGCACAGGGCTATAGCCAGCCCCCTACTGGCAAGAGGCCAGGGTGACAAAAAGGAATAAAAGGGGGGATAGACACACTGTGTCACAGATTTTTAATCCATTATCAAAGGGGAGTGGCTAATTAACCTGATTGGCCAGTGGGTGCTCAGATGCGGCCAGGTAGGGGCATGAGGTCACACAGGGGTGTGGCAAAGGCATGGTCTTCCAGCTCACAAGCCTAATCAATTTTAACCTGTATGCCTGTCTACTTCATTTCCCCCTCAGAGACTTCATCCCTTAATCCTAAGGGAAGTTGATAGGTGTAGAATTATCTCTTCTGTAAATGCTTCCTGCTTATGGGGGCATAGTGCAGGCCCTGCCGATGGGTCTGGAATTCTCTGCATAGCCTATCTAACAAATTCGCTTTGTGAGCGGGAGCAGTCTTGGTCATTGCCAATGTCTGTTTCCCCTGCATGGTCAGTTACTCCCAGAAGTTGAGTTCTGAAACATATAAGTTTGCTGATTAGCATAAACAAAACTGGAACAAAACCAATTATATTTGGGGTGCCCCTTAAGATGAAAACAACATATTTTTCAGATTCCCAGATAGTGGGTAGTGAAAGGTTACCCTTATGTAGATTATAACCCATTTAGCTTGAGTATAGAGAAATATAATAGAAATAACTCATTAGGTAGCTTTATTCTCAATAACAGTTCCCAGAGATAATGAAGAAATGCAGGTACAGCATTTTTGCCTTAAGGTACAGCAGTCTTGATGTGACAAAGGCAAAACTTTACTTATCCTTATTGCTTTGAAGAGGTACTAAGGTCTCTGATTGGCTTACAGGAATAATCAGGCATGTCTTTCACATTCACCTGTGAATATGTAAGAGGCAAAAGTTTAATCTTAATTTAACAGAGGTGGTCATGCTCAATATCACCTGGTAAGGTCCCTTTCACTTAAGCTGAAACTGATCTGAAGAGAATCTTCTTATGAATGGTTTGCTCAGGAATTGTTAATGTTGGAGTTTTTGTTAAAAACGCCTTGATTCCTTGGAACAGCTTTTGTAGCTCCCATGCCCAGCACATTGTGTCTATGTCAGAGGCTTTTTAAGCAAACACAGCTTAGAATCCAAATCCTGGAATCCATAACAACTTTTGTTGCTACACTTTTCAATACAGAGTCTGCATCAGGGCTTCTTTAAAGCTGTATACCAAAGCTTGGAATTCAAATCTTGGAATCCAAATTCCACAGAATTTTGTCATTCTCAGAAATCTCCTCAGCTGCCTTTAAATAGCTGACCCTATGTTAAAACATATGAGATAGAAATTTCACAGAGAGACATGTATCCAAGATTTTACATTTGAGGCACTTAATAAACTTTAAATAAATACCTAAGAATACAGGCAATGGAGCTTGACACTTAGCCACAGCTAGAACTTATGATGAATAATATCACACAATAGCACAAAGTAAATCTTTGGAATTAATTTTTACCATTAATGTTAATACTGTAGCTCTTTTGAGAACAGAGGTCCTACATGGGAAGTTAGTACACAGTGACTCCTGTTGTTAATTTAACAATTAACACTCTTATGTGTGACATCAGTGATCACCCGAGGCTCTTGACATAAGCTGCCTAGGCCATGGAAGCCTTTTGAGTTCCACAAGCTCCATCAGTATTCAGACAAGGCCATAAGCAAAGTGGAAGTCCTCTCCTCCCTCGGGAGAAAAGTACATTCTACTTTGATGACCACTCCCTTCCACTGGGGTCTCACCCAGGGAGGTTCTCCACATAGGGACACTTTTTCCATGAGTGCCCTGGATTTTCATGCCTGAAATGCTCTTGTGGGCTTTCTAGCCAGACCAGAATGCCTTCACGGGCGATTTTGAGGTCACTGAGTGCTACTTAAGGAGATTGCCACTCTGTGAGTCTGCTGTAAGGACTCCCTCCCATATTGGAGCATTCGCTCCTCTTTAATTTTATTTACTATTAGCAGTTAATACTTAATCCTATAGACAGGATCACTTTAAAACTTAAGATGTTAGCATTACCATCTAGCCCAAGGGGATTTGTGATCCCATATCAAGTTTTAAACTGTACCCTTAGAAGTAAGTCTGTAGGAATGTATGCAGAGCTATACAGCTTTACAGTCTCTGTAGGACCTGAGAAAATAAAAACAGACACAGGTCTTCATGAGCTTAATTATTCTTAAGCATTTTACATGGATACATTGCAATAGCTATAATTTCTTAATCCTTCTAGTTGAAGGGCCTCCCAATTATTAAGTGTAGATCTGTCATGGAGTCTCCAAAGGAGCAGATGTAGAACTATCCATAGTTAAATCACCTTGTGGGGCCAGCGCTGTGGTGCACTAGGCTAATCCTCTGCCTGCGGAGCCAGCATCCCATATGGACACCGGGTTCTAATCCTGGTTGCTCCTCTTCCCGTCCAGCTCTCTGCTGTGGCCCAGAAAAAGCAGTGGAGGATGGCCCAGGTGCTTGGGCCCTTGCACTGCATGGGAGACCAGGAGGAGGCAACTGACTCCTGGCTTTGGATCAGCGTAGCTCCAGCTGTTGTGGCCATTTGGGAGGTGACCCAATGGATGGAAGACCATTCTGTCTGTCTCTCTCTCTCACTGTTTGTAACTCTACCTGTCAAATAAATAAATAAATTCTTTTAAA
Source organism: Oryctolagus cuniculus (assembly GCF_051225735.1). Lineage (NCBI taxonomy): Eukaryota > Metazoa > Chordata > Mammalia > Lagomorpha > Leporidae > Oryctolagus > Oryctolagus cuniculus. Next base: position 31,371,962 of record NC_142885.1, read on the forward strand.
ATCACCTTGGAACCTGGGGAGACAGGAGGTAAATAGGGCTAAGCTTTGGCCCAGTTATATCTCTGATCATCTACCTTAACACTTAATCTGACATCTCAGAGCTACTATACCTATTATAGAGCTTAATGTATAAAATCATAGTCAGAGGGAAAAATAAGGAAATAACGTAGTAAAATCTTATTCAGAGGTGAAAACAACAAACTAACATAATAAAGTCCAGCTCAGAGGCGAAAGTAACAAGCTAACATAATAAAACTTGATTTAATATACATTGCTCCATTAATCAGGCATGTAGCATGTGGTTGGTCATGGGGGCCACCACCTTGGGGCGGAGTCTGTTGCCCATCTTACTATGAGGGTGGAAGTTCCCATGGTGGGTCACCATCTTGGGGCATAAGTCCCACCCTCCACATAGAGTGGTATTCTAAAGTTCATCTGTAATGCTCAGAACATTTTTCTGATTCATTATTTATACTTCTTGCTGTGTTGATCTGACAAAGAATCCATTGAAATATATAAATTGCTCTGCTGCAGCCATGGTGTACAAAGAAAATCCTCAGCACTGTTGTACATAGTGAAACATATTTCTTTTCAATCATATGTAACACAAGTGTACATGCATTAACAATTGCTACTCATAGATTATTGGGATTTCCAGCAATGATCACCACATCCAAATGTTTTGTTCTTTAAATTAAATAATAGATATGTCCATCCCAAAGCACAGAAAAAATTATAGCACAAAGAGCTTCCCTTTGTGATCTCAATATTAGAAAGCAAAAGTAGAGAAATGGTTTCACACCAGTGGGAAGAAACTACACATTTCTCCTGATTGTAAGAACATGTTTCTTTCAGGATAGATATTGGAATCATTTATAATAATTCTACACTGGTGTTACTTGAGGGATTGGCAACTCAGCTTTGGAAGTAATAGAGAATCCAAATTGGCATGTTCCCCAACCTTTCCCAGAAAAAACGGTCTCCTCCCTGTTCCTCTAGGGGCCTGGAACTCTCCCTAGTTGAGCTTACATTTTTGAATATGTTTTTTTGTTTGCCTTCTCACTTCCACAATACCATTTTCTGACACTCATATCCATTGTTATGGTGCATTTGACTGCATTTTAATTGTGTGTCTACAACTTACTGATCTAACATCTCAGTATCTCTGAGTCTATTTGTCTTCTGATAACTGCCCACATTCGATATTTATACATTGTCCTCAATTAAGAATGGCTTTAAGATGCATATTTGTCTTCAAATCCATGCTTGCATTTTCTTCTAAAAAACAGCTGGTTGATGCAAGTGTTTATTTTTAAAAAGTTCTTTTGTAAAATCATGCTCTTTATGTTTCACTTTTAAAGATGCTTCATTTTTTATCATATTTAGTTTCTCTTGGTGATGGAGTTTTCATAATCTCTTGTTCTGTTGAGAAGGTCCCTCTTTCAGCAGATGAAGATTAAGAAGGTTGGTCCTTATGTCTAGACCAACAGGACACTTTAGTGGAAGGAAGGGTTCTGCACTTGCATTATCCCATGTGTGTGCATGGAATGTGGTTCATTGAATCAACGGATTGCATTTTTAAGTTTACCTAATGAAAATTTAAAAAGCCTTAAGTGGCTATCAGTTCCCTTACTACACAGCATGAAAGAGTATTATAATGGAATAGGCAGGAATGTTTGTGTCCCATGTGGATTGAGCACCTGGTTTGCAGTCACTGTTGCAGTCCTGGCTTCACTTCCAATTCCAGCTTCCTGCTAATGTATTGGGAGCAGCAGGTAATGAATGAAAAACTTAAGTCAGGGCCACCCACACAGGAGACCTGGATGGAGTTCCAGGCTTCTGGCTTTGCCCTGGCCCAACCCCAGCTGTGGCAGCCATTTGCAGAATGAATCAGCAAATAAGAGATCGCTTTCTGCCTGTGTCTGTCTCTCTGTTCCTCTGACTTTCAAATAAATAAAATAAAACAAATATTTTTATAAAAGGGAATATTACAATTATCACTGATAACCACAGATACAAGCCGTGCATTGTAGTAAATCTGTAATGCCTTGTTGGGCAGACATGTCTGAAAAGAATGACATCCAGAGGACAAGTGCCTGTGTCTTAGGACTTCTCATTGAGAAAAGAGACTCTTCTTGTCTTGGAATTCTCAACCCTGATGGTGTGTAAGAATCACCTGGGGACTTTTTGTAGGCTGACAGTGTCCCGATGAAATGATGAGACACTTGGGACTTGCACCAAATTACTGGGAAAAATGAGAACAGAGACTAGGATGGCAGAAATGAGCTGTCATTTGTCACGTGCTGAGGAACACTGAACAGGACGTGCACATGTCCCATACCCCATTCTCCCATTTCATGCTATGATTTCCATGTATTGTCAAATTTAACACATGGCAGCTCCACTCTAGATGAACTTAATTGTAATCCAAGAGGCTTCTGTATCTTTCGAAAGGACTTGTATTACTCCAGTGCTCACAAAATTTGAGAATCACTGGTTTATGAAGAAGTCCTGCTGCACAGAGAATACGAACTATCTTTCCTTAAGATCCAAAGAGATCAGGAAAAAGGAATCAATAGCAAAGTCATGGAAAACAATATTTATTTAAAAAAAAAAAACACTCATCATGGAGCAGGCTTTGTGGCATGGCTGGCTAAGCCACTGCTGGTGACATTGGCATCCCATATCAGAGTGCAGGTTTGAGTCCCAACTGCTCTGCTTCTAATCCAGCTTCCTGTTAATGCACCTGATGGTCCAAGTACCTGGGCTCCTGCTACCCATGTGGCAGACTAGAAAGGAATTCCTGGCTCCTGGTTGCTGGCTTCTGCCTGGCCCAGCCCTGGCTGCTTTGGCTATTTGGGAAGTGAAGCAGTACATGGAAAACCTCTTTGTCTTTCTTTCCCTCTCTGTCACTCTGCCTTTCAAATTAGTAGATACATAATCTTTTTATAAAAAGAAATAAAAAGACTGACCAAAATGCATTGCCATGTGCATTATGTTAACTCCCTTACAGAAAATAATGGTAACTGTGTTGCACAAGTAGATTTGCCACCAACTTTCCTTTCTAGGTGGTTTATGGAACCTATCTCAGAAGATCCCATGGGAAGATTACTGATGGTCTGCCCACCCTCCCTTTCCTTGTATTTTATTCACTGGCCAGGCCACCCATGTGGTCATCAGTGTCCCAGATCCATGGTCCCTAATCCTGTAGCACTGTTTGACAAGGGTTAACAATAATCCTCTGCAAAGTGGATCATACAGACACAGACATCCTGGACTGAAGCACCATCATTCTATCAAGGTCCTCATAAAAGGGATTTTTAATCTATTTTTTAAAGCCAGTGAATTTTAAAAATTTGAAAGCAGTTTATTTTTCTTTAACTCACCAATGTTTGTGCCACTATCAAATAGTACAATGCAGCTTGCTTAATAGTCCTTATTTTTCCCAAATGTCCAATAATTTCAAGTTTTATTTAGTACTTGGCATTTTAAAAAAGATGCGCTGACTATATATAATGTTCAACAATGCATAAATGTATAAAATGCATAAAGCTCAACAATGCATAACTCTGCAGAGATGGCTATAGCATCTCATGTCTCATATAAAAGTAATGCCACAGGATATTCATACATATTGGTTAATAGGAAATTGGATTTCATAGTTACCAGATTATTAAAAGTATAGACACCATATATTTTAAAATAAACATTTTTAGCTTGGTTATGATAAACTTTTTAATAAATGTGCATTTATTTTTGTCCAGACTTAATAAAAAATGGTAAATATATAACATATAACCAAAGGTATTAGATGTTAGAAAGCATCCATTGATATCAACCATTCACAAACACAAACAATGAGACTTTAGTGACTGTTCATTTACTTTTCCTGTGGGTTGACCAAACATTTTCCAGGTTCACCCTACTACTAAAAACATTGATCTAGGAGCCTCAGAAAATCTCAACCATGGAGGATTCATTCATCTTCAGAGCAGCAGTTTCTATACCAGAAGTAAGATTTGCCAAACAAATAGGATTTACCTGACTCTATGCAAGTAATAGTCTTTCCTACCAGCGGAAAATGTGATGAGTAATTAGGGGGTATGCATCTGACAAGGTGTCATGCAGATTTTAATAAAAACAAGGCATGCAGATTGGCAAAAAGATACTGCAGTCTGTGGGTTAAAAATAAATGAATCTGATAAGCAATAAGAGCTAAACACACACACACAGAGCATGTAAAGCTAGTGAAATCTGGGTAATGTTGATGGATTGTATCAAAATGAATTTTCTGGTTGTGCTATTATATTGCAATTATTCAAGTTACTGCTGTTGGGGGAAGCTAGGTAAAGGATTTATAGGATACCTCTACATTATTTCTTTAAATACTGCACGTGAATTTACACTTGTTCAAAATGGAGTTTTAGTAGTGAAGTGCTAAGCAGAAACAAGTCTATTGGGCAAGGATTTATTAAAACCAAACAAAATCCATTATCAGTGCAAAAGTAATCAACTATTCAATAAAGGCTTTAATGATTGGGTTAAGAAATTCTAGATGAAAGCCTATGAATAGATACTCCAAAATTCTTATCAAAGGAAATCAGATAGTGAATACAGTATTGCAATTCACTAGGGGTTCTTGGCTAAATGATGGATGCAGAACACCTTCTGGAAAATTTCCTGAATGAATCCTTCACAGTGAGTTCTAGGTACTCACATCATGAAGTAACAGAACACTGTCTTGAATGCTAATGATGTATAATCGTGCTCTAAAGAATAATTTTGCCAGAAAAACACTGCACTCAATAAAACAAGATTACACTCAAGAGCCAGTCCAAGCAAAGTTACGTAGTGTGTCAGCGATAGATATCAGGCACTTTGTGTGTCATATGCATCAAACTTTATGATTAGACATTTGTATAACAAGTGTGGAATAGCTTCAGGTTAATGCAGAATTCTAAGAAGATAAATGATCGAGTCAATATATTATTGTGTGGTATAGTAAAGAAATCCTACAAGATCCCACTAGGGAAGAATAAAAACAGATAAAAATGCTCAGAGGACAGTTAACTTAGGAGTTCTGTGGGGAGGGGAATACATTAAATTCCAGAGACACAAAGTGGCAATAGGAATAAAATAAAGGATGATGTCAAATAGGATGAATTTGGTCCATGCTGAGTAGAATAAAACCATGGCACTGAGGACCAAATGTAAGTATGGATGAGAAGGAGAAGTCATCAATGGAGATCATTAATGTGAAGACATTTGGAAAGCAAATTAAAATTAGTTGTGTAAAGCAGGGATTTTTATGTGTGTGTTTGAGATTAGAGTCATGATTGACAAAAAGAATGTGGAAAAATCAACCCTATTTTCCACACTTGATTTTGTTTTGAGAGTCTTGAAAACACAAGGATCTGGGATAACCATGAGAGGTCAGAGTTAGGGTCTTTGTGGAGTTCAGTGATTATTGGAGGAGGAAGGAACAGGTGGGTCTGGTGTGCACAGGTGATGGGAAGATGATGTGGACCGGAGAGGGGGAGAAAGAAGAAAAGCATGTCTGCTTAGTGAAAACAAAATGGTCAATCATGGATATTTTTGAGCAGCTGCTGGAAAAGATGACCGTTCAATTTAAGAAACCAGCAGTTACTCTGGCCTCAGAATCAGCCCTAAAGGCTTTCTGATCTGGCTGAAAAGCCCATGAGAGTATTGCAGGCATGGAAAGCCAAGACACTCTGGCAAAAAAAAAAAAAAAATTAATTAAAAAAAAACTTAAATGAAAGATCTCTGTGAGTGAGATCCCAGTGGAAAGAACAGGTCTTCAAAGAAGGAGGTACCTTTCTCTGAAGGGAGGAGAGAACCTCCACTTTGACTATGACCTTGTCTAAACAAGATAAGAGTCGGAAAACTCAAAAGGTTTCCATAGCCTTGGAAACTCATGACTGGAGCATAGGGAGATTACTGATGCCATAAACAGGAGTGTCAATTTGTAAAGTCAACAACAGGAGTCACTGTGCACTTACTCCTCATGTAGGATCTCTGTCCTTAATGTGCTGTACATTGAGACTTAATGCTATAACGAGTACTCAAACAGTATATTTCACTTTGTGTTTCTATGGGGGTGCAAACTGTTGAAAGCTTTACTTAATGTATACTAAACTGATCTTCTGTAAAAAAAAAAAAATTATCGATTCCCAACTTGACTCTCACTGGGATTAAACATGACAATAGGTCTGATCTGATTTCATCATGATTTAAAAAATCATCTATTATTTTTCACTTTATGTTTCTGTGTGGGTGCAAACTGTTGAAATCTTTACTTAATGTATGCTAAACTGATCTTCTGTATATTAAGAGAATCAAAAATAAATCTTGATGTGAATGGAAGGAGAGAGGGAGTGGGAAAGGGGAGGGTTGCGGGTGGGAGGGACGGTATGGGGGGGGAGCCATTGTAATCCATAAGCCGTACTTTGGAAATTTATATTCATTAAATAAAAGTTAAAAAAAAACAGCAGTTATCTAAGAATGAAGAGAGAAAGTTAAGCACTTGAGACAAGGAAGGGTTGCTTGGTATAATTGGAGCTATTTTATTTTATTACTTTATCTGGACACAAAGACAAATAAAACCATAAGTAAAATTCAATTTCACAAAATTGCCTTAAAATAAAAAAAAATTTGAAGAGGAAATAGATTCTTCAATCCATCAATGGTTATCCAAAATATTATTCTATTTATGGAAAGTATCTCTAATTTATAATAGATCCCATGTGTACATGACCAGATATGACACATTAAAAGGCTATGAGGTGTCAAAAATATTCAGGCACTTTGTTAGCAGGAGCTACATCACTGGAATGTTCAAAATCTGAAGCTAAGAAAATGTATCAGTGTTTATATTCATAAAACAAGGATGAAAAATGACTTAGGTAATCATAAAACCTGATTCAGGGAATGGTATCTTACACCCAAGTAAAGTGTTTTGTCAAATTTCATTGTGTTCACTCAATGGCAGTAGCCAACATTTTAAATGATGCTGAGATTTATTTTTATTGGGAAGGTTAAAACTTAAGGTTTCAATAGGGGCACCGGTTTGAGTCCTGGCTGCTCCACTTCCGATCTAGCTCTCTGCTGTGGCCTAGGAAAGCAGTAGAAGACAGCTCAAGTCCTTGGGCCCCTGCACCCACGTGGGAGACCTGGAGGAGGCTCCTGGCTCCTGGCTTCAATATACTTCCAGTGTTGTGATAAAAGCCAATGTTTTCAAGCACAGAGGGAAGAGGGGTAATGAACAAAACATGTTTTTTTTTCAGTTTAAGATTAGAAATCAGCTTACAGGGTGTCAACATAATGGCCTCCATTCATAGTTACTATGAAATAAAGATTAAATGTTAAATATTTAGCATCAAATTTCTAATCTGAGGGAAAGCTTATATATTGTCATATCTTGCACTTAATGGTTTTCCTTTTCAAATATTTTAGAGACGTACACAGAACTGGAAAATATTCCCATTTTTATTTACATTCTTCCTTTCATTCACTGATGACTTTCAACAATAAAGCATCTTCATTTCGAAGTGTTCTTACCCCAAAATTAATCTACTACTCCAAGAAAAAGATTCTATAGCTTTGAGACTTTTAAATTGTTAAACATTCTCCTTAATCTTTGAGATCCAACAGAGTACTTTTTCTACTCTAAAGCAAATACTAAAATACACAACTCAGTAACACAGAAATGAAGAGTAAAACACAATGATGGAATATCTAGGAAAAATTACAATATGATGCACAATTAGTTTGAGTAAGATGTAACTTTGGGTTTAACTTTCAATTTACTAAGTGCACTGTGTACCTGTCATTCTACAATGCCAAGCATATAGACAAACACTGTTCCACAACAAATGTTTTATGAGTTGGTAGCTATAAATAAAATCTTTGCCATTTTACAAAAATCTAATATAATGCAACATCTAATAAAATTCATGTCCCTAAATCATGTCCTGTTTTGGATTAAGTTCTGATTTTTAGGAAATACATACTTATATTCACTAATTTGAGAGAACATACTTAAAATATATATTGTATATCCCCCACAAAAAAAAAAAAACTAGCATTACACCGATTAATCAATTTTAGTTATTTTAACTGAAAGTGGGCAGTTTATACCCAGTTCCCACACTGCTTGGAGAACAATCAAATGCAATGGAAGCCAAGCAATTGACACTATTTATAGATTCTCAGAACCACCTACTTTGTATTGATTGTTTTAAGCATCACTGTAAACTTTCGATTTTTAAGAGTCCCTTTAAGATGTAGCAGATGCTGGCTTTCTAATCATGCTGGAAAGCATAGTGGGTTCAAAGTTACAAAAATGTTAACACATATAAATTAGTATTAAACTTGGTTATTTTCGATTGTCAATAAACTATAATGAAGGCCTAAAGTCCATAAATATTTGTTTCTGAACCCCTAAGCTTCTGATTTGTATGTGTGTGCATTCATGTGTGTCTGTGAAAGGGAAATGCATATAAACGCATACTGGGAAATGTTACACATTGTACTTTTAGCATCATTACTATGGATACAGATGCAAGGCTTATAAATATTTGGGTTGCTTTTCAATATTTCTAGTGATTCAAATGCTGTTAGAATTTAGCATGGTCATTAACACTACATGTACAGTTCAGTGTTAGATTCAGGTGTTCAGACTTTACCATAGTTGTATGCATCATGTTCACTCTCCACTATAACTAGACAGTGATTATAAACTTTATGACCAAATGCACATGATCACCCCAATGCATGATCTGCATTTTACTTAACACAATTTCAATTTTCCAGAGTTCAGAAATCAACTTCATTGTAGGTTTTAGAAATGTTAGAGGGAGCAGGGGCAGGCCCTGGAGGGCATGGAGGGAAGTGGGGTCCTGCACTGGAGGGAGGCCAGCGGAGCAGGGTCGGGCCCTGGAGGGCGAGGATGGGAGAAGGGCCCAGGCCCTGGAGGGCGAGTGTGGGAGTGGGGCCGGATCCTGGAGGGCGAGGAGGGAAGCGGGGTCCTGCACTGGAGGGCAACAAGGGGAGCAGGGTCCAGCCTGAGAGGGTGAGGAGGGGAGCTGGGCCAGGCCCTGGAGGTCAAGGAAGCCAGAGGGTCAGGCCCTGAGGGCGGTGAAAGGAGGGGAGACTGGTCCAGGATGGTGAGGAGGGGAGCAGGGCCTGGCCCTGGAGGGTGGGGAGGTAAGCTGGGCCTGGACCTGGATGGCAAGGAGGGCACCGGGGCCTGGCCCTGGAGGGCATGGAAGGGAGCTGGGCCCAGGCCACGGAGGGCATGGAAGGGAGCTGGCCAACCCCTGGAGGGTGAGGAAGGGAGCAGGGCCTGCCCCTGGAGGGCAGTGAGAGGTGGGGGGCCTGGACCTGGAGGTCGAGGAGGGGAGTGGGGTCAAGCCCTGGACGGCAACAGGAACAGGGCCAGACCCTGGAAGGTAGTGAGGAGATCAGGGCCCAGGCCATGGAGGGCATGGAGGTGAGCAGGGCCAGGCCTTGGAGGGTGAGGAGGGGAGTGGGGTCTGGCCCTGGTTGGTGGCAAGGGGATCCGGGCAAGGAAATGGAAGGCAGTGAGTGGAGCAGTATAGGGCCCTGGAGGGCATGGAGGAAAGCAGGGTCAGGCCCAGTAGGGCAGCGAGAGGAGTGGGCCAAGGCCATGCAGGGCGAGGAGGTGAGCAAAGCCCAGCCCTGGGGTGTGAGGAAGGCAGCAGGGTCAGGCTCTGGAGGGCAGCGAGCGGAGTGGGGCAAGGCCATGCAGGGCTAGGAGGTGAGCAAAGCCCAGCCCTGGTGGCAAGGAGGTGAGCTGGGCCTGGACCTGGATGGCGAGGAGGGCACCAGGGCCTGGCCCTGGAGGGCATGGAAGGGAGCTGGGCCCAGGCCATGGAGGGTGAGGAGGGGATCAGGGCCAATCCCTGGAGGGTGAGGAGGGGAGAAGGGCCCAGGCTCTGGAGGCGAGGAGGTAAGCAGGGCCTGCCCCTGGAGGGCAAGGAGGGGAGGAGGGCCCGACCCCAGAGGGTGGCAGGGGGAGCAGGGCCTGGCCCTGGATGACAGCAAGAGGTACAGGGCTTGGACCTGGAAGGCATATAGGGGAGGAGGGTCCATGCCCTGGAAGGCGAGGAGGGGAGCAGGGCCTGGCACTGGAGGGTAAGGAGAGCAGGGTCCAATACCTAGAGGGTGAGGAGGGGAATGGGGCCTGGCCCTGGAGGGCAAGGAGTAGAGGAGAGCCCAGCCCTGGAGGGCAAGGAGGGGAGAGGGCTCAGGCCCTAGAGTGTGGCAAGGGGAATGGGGCCAGTTCCTGGAAGGCAGTGAGGGGAGCAGGGTAAGGCCCTGGAGGGCGTGGAGTGGAGTGGGGTCAGGCTCTGTAGGGCAGCGAGTGGAGCGGGGCAGGGCAATGGAAGGCAAGGAGGGGAGTGGGGCCAGGCTCTGGAGGGTGAGGAGGGGAGCAGGGCCTGGCCCTGGAGGGTGAGGAGGGAAATGGGCACAGGCCCTGGAGGATGAGGAGGGAGGCAGGGCCCATGCCCTGGAGGACAGTGATGGCAGTGCCCAAGGGGAATGGGGCCTGACCCTGGAAGGCAAGGAATGGAGTGGGGCCTAGCCCAGGATGGTAAGGAGGGCTGCAGGGCCTGGCCCTGGAGGGCGAAGAGGGGAGCAAGGCTGGGCCCTGAAGCGTGAGTAGCGGAGCGAGGCCCGACCATGGTGGGCATCAAGGTGAGCAGGCCCAGGCCCTGGAGGGCAAGGAGGGGAGCAGGGCCTGGCCCTGGAGGGTGGCAGGTTGAGCAGGGGCCAGCCCTGGAGCGCGGCAAGAGGAGCAAGGCTGGGCCCTTAGAGGGCAACATGGGGAGCGGGGTCCATGTCCTGATGGGCAGCGATGACTGTTTATGAGGGCTGGACCCTGCTCCCCTTCTCACCTCCAGGGCCTGACCCCACTCCCCTCCTCTTTCTCCAGGGCCGGACCTTCCTACCCTCCTCGCCCTCCAGGGCCTGGGGCCTTGTGCCCTCCTCGCCCTCCAGGGCCTGACCCCACTCCCCTCCTCACCCTCCAGGGCCAGGCCCGCTCATCTTGCCGCCCTCCAGGGCAGGGCCCTGCTGCCCCATTGCCCTCAAGTGCAGGACCCCACTCCCCTCCTTGCCCAAGAAGGCTGGGCCCCACTTCCCTCCTTGCCCTCCAGGGCCAGGCCCTGCTCTACTTTCCTCCCTCCATGGATAGCTGGGCCCCGCTCCCTGTGCCGCCCACCAGGGCCAGGTCCTGCTCCCCTCCTAGCCCTCCATGGCCCTGCCCTGCATACCTTCATGCCCTCTAGGGCAAGGCCCCACTCCCCTCTCTCATGGCCCTCACTTCCGTCCTGGGCATGGGCCACGCTCCCCTCACTGCCTTCCAGGGTCTGACCCTGCTGTCCTTGCACTCCAGGGCCAACCCTGCTGCCTTGCTCACCCTCCAGGGCTACGCCCCACTCACATGTATGCCCTCCAGGACCTGGGCCCACTCCCCATGATGCCCACCAGGGTCGGGCCTTGCTCTGCTACTCAGGCTCCAGGGCCCAGCCCTGCTCCCCTCCTCACCCTCCAGGGCCAGCCCTGCATCCCTTCTACCATCCTAGGCTAGGCCCCCCTCCCCTCCTCGCCCTCCAGGGTCAGGCCCCACTCCCCTCTGGCACGGCCATCACTGCCCTCCAGGGCATGGGCTCTGCTCCCCTCCTCGCCCTCCAGGGCCTGGCCCCGCTCCCCTGCTTGCCATCCATGGTGCTGTCCCCTCCATTCGTTGCCCATCAGGGCTTGACCCCACTCCTGTTCGTACTCTCCAGTGCCTCACCCCGCCCCCCTCACTGCCTTCCAGGGCCTCACCCAGAAATCCTCGCCACCAACCAGGGTCTGACCCTGCTCCCCTATTCGCCCACAAAGGCCTGGCCCTACTCACCTCCATGCCCTCCATGGACTAAGACCCACTCACCTCACTGCCTTCCAGGGACTGGCCCTATTCCCCTCGCCACCCTGTAGGGCCTGACCCCGCTCCCTCCCTCGTTCCCCAGGGCTGGACCATGTTCCTCTCCTTGCCCTCCAAGGCCTGGGGTCTGGTGCCCTCCTCACCCTCTAGGGCCAGGCCCTATTATCCTCAGGCATGGCCATCACTGCCATCCAGGACATGGGCCCTGCTCCCCCCTTTGCCCTCCAAGGCCGGGCCCGCTCCTCTTGCCTGCCTCCAGGGCAGAGCCCTGCTCCCCCACCACCCTACAGTGCAGGACCCCAGTCCCTTCCTTGCCCTTCAGGGCTGCGCCTTGCTCCCCAACTCACCCTCTAGGGCCTAGACCGGCTCCCCTCCTCACCCTCCAGGGCCAATCCCTGCTCTCCTCATCGCCCTCAAGGGCCTTAGCCCCACTCCCCTCCTTGCCTTCCATGGCCCTGCCCCACTCCCCTCGCCACCCTCCAGGGCAAGTCCTGCTCACCTCCTGGCCCTCTAGGGCCTGGACCCTGCTCCCCTCTTAACCCTCCATAGCCCTGCCCTGCATTACTCCATGGCCTCTAGGGTAAGGCCCCATTCCCCTCAGTCTTGGCTATCACTACCCTCCTGGACATGGGCCCTGCTCACCTCACTGCCTTCCAGGGCCTGACCCTGCTCCCCTCCTCGCCCTCCAGGGCCTTTCCTGCTGCCTTCCTCAGGGCCAGGCCCGGCACCCCTCCTTACCATCCGGGCTAGGCCCCCCTACCCTCCTCACCCTCCAGGGTCAGGCCCCACTCCCCTCAGGCACGGCCATCACTGCCCTCTAGGCCCTAGTCCCCTCCTCGCCCTCCAGGGCCTGGGCCCCATTCCCGCCTCACCCTCCAGGGCCTGACCCTGCTCACCTCCATGCCCTCCAGGGCCTGGGGCCCATTCCCTCATTACTCTCCAGGGCCTGAGCCCCACTGCCCTCCTCACCCTCCAGGGCCAGGCCCCACTCCGGCCAAAAAGGGCCGGGCCCTGCTCCCCCTGCCACCCTCCAGTGCAAGACCCTGGTCCCCACCTTGCCCTCCAGAGCCAGGGCCTCTCCCTTCCTCACCCTAAAGGACCAGTCCCTGCTCCCCTCCTCACCCTCCAGGGCCTGGCCCTGCTCCCCTCCTTGCCCTCCATGGCCCTGCCCTGCTCCCCTCATTTCCCTCCAGGGCCTCCCCTTGCTCCCCTCCTCACCCTCCAGGGCCAGGCCTGACACCCTCCTTGCCCTCCTGGGCTTGGCCACACTCCCCTCAGGAAGGGCGACACTGCCCTTCAGGGCATAGGCCCTGTTCCCCACCTCACCCTCCAGGGCCAGGCCCCACTCCCCTTGCAGCCCCTTGCAGCTCCCCTCCTAGTCGTCCAGTGCCTGGCCCCTGCTCCTATTGCCCACGACCAGGACCGGACCCTGCTTCCCTCCTCACCCTCCAGGGCCTGGGACTGCTCCCCTTGATGGCCACCATGGTCAGGCCTCGCTCCTCTACTCAGGCTCCAGGGCCCAGCCCTGCTCCCCTCTTCGCCCTCCAGGGCCAGGCCCTGCAGCCCTCCTTACCATCCTGGGCTAGGCCCCACTCCATTCCTTGCCTTCCAGGGTCAGGCCCCACTCCCCTCAGGCACTGCCATTACTGCCCTCCAGGGCATGGGCCCTGCCTCCCTCCTCATCCTCCAGGGCCTGTGCCCCATTCCCTCCTTGCCCTCCAGGGCCTGGCTCTGCTCAACTCCATGCCCTCCAGGTCCTGCCCCGCTCCAGCTCCACTCGCTGCCCTGCATGGCCTGACCCAGTTCCCCTCCACTCCCTCCAGGGCCTGACCCCGCTCCCCTCCACTCCCTCCAGGGCCTGGCCCCAGATCCCCTCGCCATCAACCAGGGCCTGACCCCGCTCCCCTATTCACCCTCCAAGGCCTGACCCTGCTGCCTTCCTTGCCCTCCAGGGCCAGCCCCCGCTCACCTGCAGGCCCTCCAGGGTCCATTACAGGACCCTGCTCCCTTCCTTGCCCAAGAGGGCCGGGCCCCACTTCCCTCCTTGCCCTCCAGGGCCAGGCCCTGCTCCACTCTCCGTACTCCACGGCTGGCTGGGCCCAGCTCCCCTTGCCACCCACTGGGCCCTGCAACCCCTGCCTCCCTCCAGTGAAGGACCCCACTACCCTCCTTGCCCTCCAGGGCCACGCCCTGCTACCCTCCTGGCCCTCTAGGACCTGGACCCTGCTGCCCTCCTAGCCCTCCATGGCCTTGCCCTGCATACCTCTACGCCCTCTAGGGCAAGGCCCCACTCCCCTCAGTCATGACCATCACTTCCCTCCTGAACATGGGTCCCGCTCCCCTCACTGCTTTCCAGGGCCTGACCCTGCTGCCTTCCTTGCCCTCGAGGGCCTGGGCCTTCTCCCCTTGATGCCCATCAGGGTCAGGCCTCACTATGCTACTCAGGCTCCAGGGCCCAGCCCTGCTCCCCTCCTCACCCTCCAGGGTCAGGCCCCACTCCCCTCAGGCATGGCTATCACTGCCCTCCAGGGCATGGGCCCCACTCCCCTCCTTGCCCTACAGGGCCTGTGCCCCATTCCCTCCTCACCCTCCAGGGCCTGGCACTGCTCACCTCCATGCACTCCAGGGCCTGGGCCTCATTCCCTCCGCACGCTCCAGGGCCTGACCCTGCTTCCCTCCTTGCACTGCATGGCCCTGCCCCGATCCACTCGCTGCCCTCCAGGGCCTGATCCCATTCCCCTCCATGCCCTCCAGGGCCTGACCCTGCTGCCCTCCCTGCCTTCCAGGGCCTGGCCCAGATCCCCTCGCCACCAACTAGGGCCGGCCCCGCTCCCCTACTCGCGCTCCAAGGCCTGGCACTGCTCACATCCATGCCCTCCATGGCCTGGGCCCCAATCCCCTCACTTCCTTCCAGGGCCTGGCCCTGTTCCCCTCGACACCCTCCAGGGACTGACCCCGCTGCCCTGCTGGCCCTCCAGGACCTGACCCACTCCCCTCCTCGTTCCAGCGCCCGGGCCTGCTCACACCCATGCCCTTCATGGCCTGGGCCCTGTTCCTTCCTAGCTCTCCAAAGCCTGGGCCCAGTTCCCTCCTCACCCTCCTGGAACAGACCCTGCTCCCCTCCTCACCTCCAGGCCTAGGCCCTGCTGCCCTCCTCACCTCCAGGGCCAGTCCCTTCTCTCCTCAGCCATCACTGCCCTCCAGGGCATGGGCCCCACTCCCCTCCTCACCTCCAGGGGCAGGCCTGCTCCTCTTGCCAACCTCCAGGGCAGGACCCTACACCACCCCCGCCTCTCTCCTGTGCAGGACGCCACTCCTCTCCTTTCCCCGGAGGGCTGGGCACTGCTCCCCTCCTCGCCCTCTAGAGCCTGAACCCTGCTACCCTCCTTGCTTTCCAGGGAAGGGCCTTGCTCCCCTCCTAGCCCTCCAGTGCTGGGCCCTGCTTCCTTCCACACCTTCAGGGCCTGGGCCCCACTCCCCTTACTGCCCAGCAGGGCCTGACCCCGCTCCCCTCCTTGACCCCCAAGGCCTGGCCATGCTCACCTACATACCCTCCATGGACTGGGCCCCGATCCCCTCACTGCCCACCAGGGCCTGACCCTGCTCGCCTCTTTGCTCTCCAGGACGTGGCCCTTCTCACATCCATGCCCTCCATGTCCTGGGCCCCGTTCCTTCCTAGCTCTCCCGAGTGTGGTCTCAGTTTCCTCCTCACCCTCCAGGACTGGACCCTACTCCTCTCCTCACCTCCAGGGCCTGGGTCCCGCTCCCCTCCCTTACCTTCCAGGGCCTGGCCCAGATCCCCTTGGCACCAACCAGGGCCTGACTCTGCCCCCCTCCTCACCCTCAAGGACCTGGCAATGACACATCCATGCCCTCTATAGCCTGGCCCTGTTCCCTACTCACCCTCCAGGGCCTGGGTCCTGATCCTCTCACCACCCTCCAGGGCAAGGCCCTGCCCCCTCCTTGCACTCCAGGGCTGGGCCCCCTCTGCTAATTGCACCCAAGGACCAGGCACTGCTCCCCTCCTCACCATCCTAGGCAAGGCCCCACTCCTCTTCTTGCCCTCATGGCTCAGGCAGTTTCCCCTCCTTGCCCTCCAGGGCTTGGCCCCCATCCCCTCTCACCCTAAAGGGCCGTGCCACGCTCCCCTCATCGCCCTCAACAGCCTGTACCTAGCTCCCTTCTACACCCTCCAGGACCAGGCCTCACTCCCCTCCTCACCCTCAACAGCCTGTACCTAGCTCCCCTCCTCGCCCTTCAGGGCTGGGCTCTGCTCCCCTCCTCACAGTCCAGGGCCGGACCCCACTCACCTCAGGAACATCACTGCCCTCCAGGATATTGGTCCCGCTCCTCTCCTCACCCTCTATGGCCAGTCCCCGCACCTACTGCCACCCTCCAGGGCCAGGCCCAGCTGCCCTTGCTGCCCACCAGGGTCAGGCCCTGCTCCCCTCCTAGGCCTCCAGGGCCTGGCCATGCTCCCTTCCTCACCCTCCAGGGCCAGGCCCTACTCCCCTCCTCACCATCCTGGGCCAGGCCCCACTCCCCTCCTCCTCCAGGGCCTGGGAGCTGATCCCCTCACTGCCCTCTAGGGCCAGGCCCTGCCCTCTCCTTGTCCTCCAGGACCGGCCCCCCCTCCCCTATCGCAATCATGGACCAGGCCCTGCTCCCCTCCTTGCCTTCCAGGGCCTGGGCACTGCTGCCTTCCTCACTCTCCAAGGCAAGGAATGGAGCAGGTCTCATATACTGGAGGGCATGATGGCCATGCCTGAGGGGAGTAGTTCTTGACCTTGGAGGGTGAGGAGGGGAGCAGGGACAGAACTTGGAGGGCAAGAAGGGGAGCGGAGTCAGGCCCTGCTTGGTGGCAAGTGGAACGGTCCATGAACTGGAAGTGGAGAGAGAATGGGGCACAGGCCCTGGAGGGCGAGGAGGGGAGCAGAGCCCATGCCCTGGAGGGCAGTGATGGCCGTGCCTGAGGGGAGTGGGGCCTGACCCTGGAGGGTGAGGTGGGGAGGGGGGCCTAGCCCAGGATTTTAAGGAGGGGTGCAGTGCCTGGCCCTGCAGGGCAAAGAGGGAGCAGGGCTGGGCCATGGAATATGAGAGGGGAGCGAGGCCAGACTCTGTGGGCATCAAGGTGAGCAGGCATAGACCCTGGAGAGTGAGCAGGGGAGCATGGCCTGGCCCTGGAGGGTGAGGAGGGTGCTGGGTCCAATCCTAGAGGGAGTTCAGGGGAGTGTGGCCCAGCCCCTTAGGGCAAGGAGGGGATGGGGCCCAGGCCCTGGAGGGTGAGGAGGGCCTGGGCCCTCCAGGGTTGGCTGTTCCTGAGGGGAGAAGGTTCCGGTCCTGGAGGACGAGGAGGGAACTGGGCCCAGGCTCTGGAGGGCTAGGAAGAAACGGGGCCAGGCCATGGAGGGCGTGGATGTGAGCAGGGCCAGGCCCTGAAAGGCGAGGAAGGGAACGCGGTCAGGCCCTCTAGGGCAAGGATGGGAGTGGGGACAGGTCCTGGAGGCTACAGAGGGGAACAGGTCCAGGTCCTGGAAAGCAATGAGGGGATTGGGGCCCAGGCCAATGATGGCATGGATGTGAGCAGGGCCAGGTCCTGGAAGGCGAGGTGGGGAGTGGGGCCTATGCTCTGCAGGGCAGTGATGCTCTTCCTGAGGGGAGTGGGCCCTAGCCTGGAAGGCAGTGAGGGGAGCGGGACCCAGGCCCTGGAGGGCGAGGAGGGGAGCAGGGCCCAGTCCCAAGATGGCAAGGAGGGGAACAGGGCCAGGCCCTGGAAGGCAGTGAGGGGAGTGGGACCCAGGCCCTGGAGGGCGAGGAGGGAAGCGGGGTCAGGTCCTGAAGGGTGGCGAGGGGAACAGGGCCAGGCCCGGGAAGGCAGTGAGGGGAGCGGGACCCAAGTCCAGGAGGGCGAGGAGGGGAGCAGGGTCAGGTCCTTGAGGGCGAGGAGGGTAGAGGGGGCAGGCCCTGGAGGCTGGCAAGAGGAACTGGGCCAGGCCCTGGAAGGCAGTGAGGGGAGTGGAACCCAGGCCCGATGGGCCAGAAGGGGAGTGGTGTCCTGCACTGGAGGGAAGCAGGGTCAGAAGGGTCCAGCCCTGGAAAGCTGCTAGAGGAGCAGAGCCAGGCCCTGGAGGGTGAGGTGGGGAGTGGTGCCCATGCCCTGAAGGGCAGTGATGCCATTCCTGAGGGGAGTGGTACCTAGCCCTGGAAGGAAGTCTGGGGAGCAGGACCCAGGTCCTGTGAGGAGGGGAGCGGGGTCAGGCCCTGGAGGGTGGTGAGGGGAACGGGGATAGGCCCTGGAAGGCAGTGAGGGGATCAGGGCCCAGTCCAATGAGGGCATGGAGGTGAGCAGGGCCAGCCCTGGAAGGCAAGGAAGGGAGTGGGGTCAGGTTCTGGAGGGCGAGGAGAGGAGAGGGGTCAGGTCCTGAAGGGTGGCGAGGGGAACAGGGCCAGGCCCTGGAAGGCAGTGAGGGGAGCGGGACCCAGGTCCTGGAGGGCAAGGAGGGGAGCAGTGTCCTATACTTGAGGGCGGCGTGGGGAGCAGGGTCCGGCACTTGAAAGTGGCAAAAGGAGTGGAGCCTGGCCATGGAGGGTGAGGTGGGGAGCAGGGCCCAGGCCCTTAAGGTCAGTGATGCCCTTCCTGAGGGGAGTGGGCCCTAGCCCTGGAAGACAGTGCGGGGAGTGAGACCGAGGTCCTGGAGGGTGAGAAGGGGAGCAGGGCCCAGTCCCAAGAGGGCAAGGAGGGGAGCGGGTCCCAGGCCCTGGAGGGCAAGGATGGGAGAAAGGCCTGACCCTGTGGGGTGATGAGGGGAGCTGGCCTGGCCCAGGAGGTCAAGGAAGGGAGCTGGGCCTGGACCTGAAGGGAGAGTTGGGGAGCAGGACCCAGGTCCTGGAGGGCAAGGAGGGGATCAGGGTCAGGCCCTGGAGGGTGGCTAAGGGAATGGGGCCAAGCCCTGGAAGGCAGTGAGGGGAGGGGAACCCAGGTCCTGGAGGGTGAGGAGGGGAGTGGGGTCAGGCCCTGGAGGGTGAGGATTGGAGAAAGGCTTGACCCTGTAGGGTGATGAGTTCACCCGGCCCTGGAGGTCAAGGAGATTGGGGCCTGGCCCTGGAGGGCGAGGAGGGGAGTGGGGCCCATGACCTGGAGGGCAGTGATGGCCGTTCCTGAGGGGCGTGGGGCCTGGCGCTGGACTGTGAGGAGGGGAGCAGGGCCCAGCCCTGAAGGGCTAGGAGGGGTGTTGGGCCCAGGCCATGGAGGTTGAGAGGAGTGGGTCCTGGTTTGGAGGGCGTGGAGGGGAGTTGGGTGAAACCCTGTAGGGCGAGGAGGGGAGCAGGGCCTGACCCTGTAGGGTGAGGAGGGGTGCTGGGCCCAGCCCTAGAGGGTATTGAGGGGAGCGTGGCCCGGCCCTTCAGAGCAAGGAAGGGATGAGGCCCAGGCCCTGGAGGGTGAGGAGGGGAGGCTGGCCTGGCCCTGGTATGCAGCATGGGGAGCAGGACCCAGGCCCTGAAGGCAAGGAAGCAAGCAGGGCCCAGCACTGGAGGGCTAGGAGGGGAGCAAGGCCCTTCCCTGGAAGGCAGGGAGGGTAGCAGGGTCCAGGCCCTAGAGGATGAGGAGGGGAGCAGTGCCTGGACCTCTTGGCCAAAGAGGGGAGTGGGGTCCTGACTGGAGGGCAGCGGGGGAAGTAGGGCCCTGCCCTGGTGGGCCAAGAGGAGCAGGCCTGGCCCTGGAGGGTGGTGATGGCTGTTCCTGAGGGGAGAAGTGCCTGGCCCTGGAGGGTGAGGAGGGCAGAAGGGCCTAGGCCTGGAGGTGAGGAGGGGAGAAGGTCCCAGTCCTGTAGGGTGAGGAGGGGGCAGGGACTGGCCCTTGCGGGCCGCGAGGGGATCAGGTCCCAGGCCCTGGAGGCGGAGGTGGGGAGGAGGGCCTGGCCCAGCATGGTGAGGAGAGGAGTAGGGTCTAGCCCTGGGGGGCAAGGAGGGAGCGAAGCATGGCCCTGGTGGGCAGCAAGGGGAACACAGCCCAGGCCCTGGTGGGCAAGGAAGTGAGAAGGGTAAGGCCCTGGAGCACAACAAGGGGAGTAGGCCTGCACTGGAGGGCAGCAGGGAGAGTAGGGCCCTGTCTTGGCTGCAGAAAGAGGAGCGGGCCTGGCCCTGGAGGGTGAGGAGAGGAGCAGGGTCAGGCCCTGGAGCATGAGGAGGGGGCAGTGCCTGGCCCTTGAGGGCCGCGAGGGGATCAGGTCCCAGGCCCTGGAGGGGGCAGTGGGGAGGAGGGCCTGGCCCAGGACGGTAAGGAGGGCATGGCCTTGGTGGGCAGCAAAGGGAGCACGGCCCAGGCCCTGGTGGGCAAGGAAGTGAGAAGAGTAAGCCCCTGGAGTGCGGCGAGGGGAGCAGGACAGGGCCATGGACGGCATAGAGGGAAGCAGGGTCCCGCACTGGAGGGCAACAAGGGGAACAGGGCCCAGGCCCTGGAGGGCGAGGATGGTAGCAGGGCCCGACCCTCTAGGATGAGGAGGGGAGTTGGGCCTGGACCTGGAGGGCCAGGAAGGGACCATAGCCAAGGCCCTGGAGGGCTAGGTGGGGAGCAGTGTCCAGCACTGGAGGGTGGTAAGGGGAACGGAGCCAGGCCCTGGAAGGCAGTGAGGGGATCGAGGCCCCGTCCGTGGAGGGCATGGGGTTGAGCAGGGCCAGGCCTTGGAATGCACGGATTGCAGCAGGGCCCAGGCCCTGTTTGGCAAGGAGGGGAGCAGGGCTCAGGTCCTGGAGGGCAAGCAGGGGAGCAGTGCCCGGCGCTGGAGGGCCAGGAGGGGAGCGGTGTCCAGCTCTGGAGGGTGGCTAGGGAAGCGGGGCCTGGCCCTCAAAAGCAAGGAGGGGAGAAGGGTCCAGGACCTAGAAGGTGAGGAAGGGATCAGGGCCCGGCCCTGGAGGGCAAGGAGGGAAGCTGGGTCCTGCACTGGAGGGCAGTGGTGGGAGCAGGGTCTGCCCTGGTGGGCAGAAAAGGAGCAGGGCCCAGGCTCTGGAGGGCAAGGAAGTGAGCAGGGTCAGGCTCTGGAGGGCTGCGAGGGGAGCAGGGCAGGGCCATGGAGGGCATAGAGGGAAGCAGGGCCCCGCCCTGGAGGGAAATTAGGGGAGTGGGGTCTGGCCCTGGAGGGTGAGGTTGGGAGCAGGGCCTGACCCTGGAGGGCGGGGAGAGGAACGGGGTCCAGGAGCTAGAGGGTGAGGAGGGGAGCAGAGCTGACCCTTTTGGGCAAGAAGGGGAGTGGGATCTTGCACTGGAGTGGGGCGGGGGAGTAGGGCCCTGCCCTGGAGGGCAGCAGGAGGAGCAGGCCTGCCCCTGGAGGTGAGGAGGGGAGTGGGACCATGCCCTGGAGGGCAGTGTTGGCTGTTCCTGAGGGGAGAAGGTCCTGGCCTTGGAGGGTGAGGAAGGCAGCAGGGCCTAGGCCCTGGAGGTGAGGAGGGGAAGAGTGTCTGGTCTTTGAGGGTGAGGAGGTGAGTGGGGCCTGGTTTGGAAGGCATGGAGGGGACCTGGGTTAGGGCCTGGAGGGTGAGGAGGGGAGCTGGGCCCAGACTTGGAGGGCAAGGAGGGAACTTGGCCCAGGCTCTGGAGGGCTAGGAAGGAATGGGGGCCAGGCCATGGAGGGCGTGGATGTGGAGGGCAAGGAGGGGAGCGGGGACAGTTCCTGGATGGTGAGGAGGGGAGTGGGGTCAGGTCCTGGAGGGTGAGGAGGGGAGTGGGGTCAGGTCCTGGAGGGTGAGGAGGGGAATGGGGCCAGGCCCTGGACGTTGGCGAGGGGAACGGTTCTAGGCCCTGGAAGGCAGTGAAGGTATCGGGGCCCAGACCTGGAATGCATGGAGGTGAGCAGTGTCAGGCCTTGGAGGGCGATGCGGGTGGTGTGCCTAGGCCCTGGAGGGCAAGGATAGGAGCAAGGCCTGACCCTGTGGGCTGAGGAGGGTGCTGCTGGGCCCAGCCCTTGAGGGTGTTGAGAGGAGCATGACCTGGCTTTTTAGGGCAAGGTGGGGATGGGGACCAGGACCTGGAGGGTGACAAAGGGAACTCAGTGGCCCGTGAGGGCAAGGAGAGGATGGGGGCCTGGCCCAGGACTGTGAGGAGGGGAGCTGGGCCTGGTCCTTGAGGGCAATTAGAGGAGGGGGGCCGGCCCTGGAGGGCAAAGAGGGGGCAGGGCCTGGCCCTGGAGGGCTGGGAGGGGATCAGGTCCTAGGCCCTGTAGGCGGAGGTGGGGAGGAGGGCCTGGCCCAGGATGGTGAGCAGGGGAGTAGGGTCTAGTCCGGGAGGGCGAGGAGGGGAGCAGGGCATGGCCCTGGTGGGCTCAAGAGGAGCACAGCCCAGGCCCTGGTGGGCAAGGAAGTGAGCAGGGTAAGCCCCTGGAGCACAGCAAGGGTATCAGGGCGGGGCAATGGAAGGCATAGAGGGAAGCAGCATCCTGCACTGGAGGGCAGCAAGGAGAGTGGATCCGGCCCTAGAGGAAAGGAGGGGAGCAGGGCCCAGGCCCTGGAGGGCGAGGAGAGGAACCGGTCAGGTCCTGGAGGGTGAGGAGGGGAGCGGGGTCAGGCCCCGTAAGGCAGTGATGGGAGCAGGACCCATGCCTTGGAGGGTAAGGAGGGAAGCGGGTTCAGGTCCTGTAGCACAAGGAGGGGAGCAGGTTCCAGGACCTGGAGGGCGAGGATGGGAGCAAGCCCTGACCCTGTAGGTTGATGAGGGGAGCTGGCCCAGCCCTGGAGGTCAAGGAAGGGAGCGGGGCCTGGGCCTGGAGGGTGAGGATTGGAGCGGGGCCCATGCCCTGGAGGGCAAGGAGGGAAACTGGGCTCAGGCCTGGAGGGCAAGGAGGGGAGCGGGTCAGGTCCTGGAGGGCAAGGAGGGGAGCAGGGTCCTGCACTGGAGGGCAAGGAGGGGAGCAGGTCAGGTCCTGGAGGGTGGCAAGGAAAGCAGGGCAGGGCCCTGGAGGGTGAAGAGGGGAGCAAGGCAGGGCCCTGGACAGCGAGTAGGGGATCGGGGACTAGGCCCTGGAGGGCAAGGAGGGGAGCAGGGCAGGGCCGAGGAGGTGAGGAGGGTACGGGGCCCAGGCCCTGGAGGCTGCGGTGGTGAGCTGGGCCAGGCCTTCAAGGGCAAGGAGGGGAGCAGGGCCCAGGCCCTAGAGAGCGAGGAGGGGAGCAGGGCCGGGCCCTGGAGGGCAAGGAGGGGAGCCGGGTCCTGCACTGGAGGGCAGCGTGGGGAACGGGGCCCAGGTCCTGGAAGGCAACAGGTGAGCTGGGCCCGGCCCTGGAGGTGAGAGATCTGAGCCTGGATCACGGTTCACCTATTTTAGACTGGGCCTCCATCTTGTTATTTGGGCCTGATAGCCACCCTCCAGGCCAGACACCACTCCCCTCCTCACTCACCAGGGCCTGGGCCCTGCTCCCCTCAGCTCCTTCCAGGGCCAAACCCAGCTCCCCTCCTTGCCCTAAAGGGCCTTGGCCTGCTCCTCTGCTTGCCCTAAAGGGACTGGGCCCTGCTCCCCTCCTTGCCTTCCAGGGCCAGAAAATGCTCTCCTAAGGTGCAGACCTCCTCGCCCTCCAGGGCCCGGGCCCAGCTCAGCTTGCTGCCTTCCAGGGCTGGAGGATGCTCCCCTCACAGCCCTCCAGGTCCGGACCCCGCTCCCCTCCTCACACTCCAGGGCCTGGGCCTTGCTCCTCTGCTCGCTCTCAAGGGGCTTGGCCCCACTCCCCTTCTTGCCATCCAGGGAATGGGCCCCGCTCATGTCATCACCCTCCAGGGCTGGACCCCGCTCCCTTCCTCGCTATCCAGATCCTGGGCCCCGCTCCCCTCCTCACTCTCCAGGGACGGCACCACTCCCACCTCACACTCCAGGGCCGGTGCTGTGCTCCCCTCACCGCCCTCCAGGGCTGGGCCCTTCTCCCCTCTTTGCCCTCCAGGGAGTGGGCCCCGCTTCCTTTCTAGCCCTCCAGGGCCTGTGCCATGGTCCTTTGCTTGCCCTCCAGGCACTGGGTCCTGCTCCCCTCCTTGCCCTCCAGAGCCCAGCCGGGATCCCCTCCTCACCCTCCAGGGCCTGGGCCCTATTTCCTCCTCACCCTCCAAGGCCTGGGCCCTGTTCCCTCCTCGCCCTCCAGGGCCATACCCTGCTCCCCTCCTCACCCTCCAGGAAATGGGCCCCACTCCCTTCATCGCCCTCCAGGGACTGGACCCCGCTTCCCTCCTCACCCTCCAGGGCCAAACTCTGCTCCTCCTCTAACCTTCCAGGGACTGGGCCCCACTCCCCTTGCCACCCTCCAGTGCCGGACCCTGCTCCCCTCGCTCTCCAGGGATGGGTGCCACTCCCCACCTCGCACTCCAGGGCCTGTGCCCTGCTCCCCTAGCCACCCTCCAGGGCTATACCAGGCGCCACTCGCTGCCCTCCATGGCCAGACCCCACTCCATCCTCACCCTGCAGGGCCTGGGCCCTGCCCCACTTCTCTCCCTTCTTGGAGAGACCCCACTCCCCTCCTGGCCCTCAAGGGCCTGGTCCCTGCTCCCCCATCACCCTCCTGGGAGTGGGCCCTGCTCCCCTTGCAGCCCTCCAGGATCAGACCCTGCTCCCCTCCTCACTCTCCAGGGCCTGGGCCCTGCTCCACTCCTGGCCCTCCAGGGCCTGGGCCCTGCTCCACTCCTCGCCTTCTTGCCAAGCTCTGCTGCACTACTCGCCCTTCAGGGCCTGGCCCCGCTCCCCTCCTCACCCTCCAGGGTCTGGGTCCAGCTCCCTTCATCGCCTTCCAGGGCCAGACCCCGCTGCCCTCCTTGCCCTCCAGGACCTGGCTCTGCTCCCCTCTGGCCCTCTAGAGCCTGGGCCCACTCCCCTCCTTGCCCTCCAGGGCCTGGCCCTGCTCCCCTCTGGCCCTCCAGGGCCTGGGCCCCACTCCCCTCCTTGCAATCCAGGGGCAGACTCTGCTCCCCTCCTCAGTCTCCAGGGCCTGGGCCCTGCTCTACTCATGACCTCCAGGTCCGAAGCCCGCTCCCCTCCTCGCCCTCCAAGTCCTGGGCCTTGCACCCCTCCTTGCCCTTTTTCATTTTACCTGCTCTGACTCCCCATACTGAAGGCCTCAATGAACGCCCATGCAAATACAGCCTGTTCAGGCTGCACTGCTTCACTCTGCAGTCTGTTCATCAGGAACTCCATGCAGTCACTGCCACAATTCTCCTGCTTCTTAAAGTTGTTCTGACCCACAGCTGATTTTAATTTCCTCCCACTCTACCTCGTTAATGAGCTCTACCCTCTTCCCACCAGCCCTCCAGCCCACTACTCTCCTAAGATAGAGAATCTGCAACAATCTTGCCTCACTGCCAGCCATTCACATCCTGTCTTCCTACAAGGTGTGAGAAGAGCAATTTTCAACTAGAAAAAATTATATCCCTCTCTTTTTTTTTTTTTTTTTGACAGGCAGAGTGGACAGTGAGAGAGACAGAGAGAAAGGTCTTCGTTTTGCCATTGGTTCACCCTCCAATGGCCGCCGCGGCCAGCGCGCTGCGGCCGGCGCACCACGCTGATCTAATGGCAGGAGCCAGGTGCTTCTCCTGGTCTCCCATGGGGTGCAGGGCCCAAGCACCTGGGCCATCCTCCACTGCACTCCCTGGCCACAGCAGAGAGCTGGCCTGGAAGAGGGGCAACCGGGACAGAATCCGGCGCCTCAACCGGGACTAGAACCCGGTGTGCCGGCGCCGCAAGGTGGAGGATTAGCCTAGTGAGCCGCGGCGCCGGCTGAACTATATTCCTCTTAAAACCTATCACTATTCATGAAATCTAGCGATTCAGATGTAAGCAATTATTTTATTTCGCTCTCAACCATTCAGAGAACATACAGATGTATGCACATATGACATTCCTGATGGATGTATCTAAAAATAAATTTCTATTTAATATTAACCTATGAAAACAGATCATAACAATATGCTCCTGAATTATTTGGAAACAGATTCACTAAGTAGTTTCTATACAAGTGTTACCTATTAAATCTCCTTTTTATAATTTCTTTCAGTGCTAGTTGCTTATAGCACTCGTAAAAGTATATAATCTTGTGGCCAGCACTGTGATGTAGCAGGTAAACACATCACCTGCAGTGCTGGCATCCCATACGGGTGCTGGTTTGAGTCCTGGGTGCTCCACTTCTGATCCAGCTCTCTGCTATGGCCTGGGAAAGAAGTAGAAGATGGCCCAAGTCCTTGGGCTCCTGAACTCCCATGGGAGACCCAGAAGAAGCTCCTGGTTTCTGGCTTTGGATCAGCTCAGCTCCAGCTATTGTGTTCATCTGGGGAGTGAACCAGAAGATGGAAGACCTCTCTTTCTCTTTCTCTTTCTCTTTCTCTTTCTCTTTCTCTTTCTCTTTCTCTTTCTCTCTCTCTCTCTCTCTCTCTCTCTCTCTCTCTCTTTCGCTGCCGCTGCCGCTGCCTCTGCCTCTGCCTCTGCCTCTGCCTCTCTGTAACTCTGACTTTTAAATAAATAAATAAATCTTGAAAATATAAATCATCTAATATGGTTTCCTCCTTCTATCATGAATCTGAATAAAATGTGAATGTGAATAAAACATAAGCTGGACAGTGGCCATGGGGTAGGGGATGGAGGGAGAGTTGACGAGGTCAAGGTGGGAAGGCTAGGTTAACACTGTGACTCGCAGGGTTTTATAGTAACAGATTGCTGGTTTACTCACTGTACAGGTCCATCATTTGTGGCAGGGGACTCTGCTCACAGAAGTCATACTATCTTTGTTACCCAGGCGTGCCAAGCAAGCATAGTAGAATCCTGTCCCATGATAGCACAAGGAAAAGGGAACATGGTAACACAAAACCTATCCCTTTCAACTTCTTCCTCACATGGCTCTCCTTAGTCAACACAAGTTAGTCAAGCCTAACCTACACCTGGGAGGGGAAGTGGCTGCTGATCAAGTGTATCTTTTTAAAATTGAATTTATTTCTTTGTATTGCAGATCAAAAGCAACAGCGAGAGAAAAAGGGAGAGAGAGATTTTCCAACTGCTGGTTCACACTCCAAATACCTGCAACAGCTGGGACTAGGCTAGGCCAAAGTCAGGATCCAGGAACTCACTCCACAAGGGTGGCAGGAACTCAAAGACTTGGACCATTTTCTGTGTCTCCTGGGCACATTCATAAAAGCTGGAAAAGAAGAGTAGCAGGGACCCAAACTAAGCATTTGATACGGGACATGGACACTGTAAGTATTGACTTAACCTACTGTGCCAC